>NC_142895.1:25635833-25972500 GCF_054131105.1 Drosophila navojoa
ACTGGTGATGAAAATAATTCACTTATGGAGTTCCAACACATACGAAAAAAGACATTCATCCACTCGTCTCGTGTCAAAATGCCCAAGTATCAACAAACATAGTTTGACAGTCTCCCAGCTCTCTCAACATCGAGGCTGTAACTACAGCAACCCCAAACATCCAGATTGATTTCCGATTGCAACACGGCACCCGAGAACAGCTACACAAAGTGGTAAACTTCATACCAGAAGTAAGAGCGTGGCTAAATTGTGGCACTGCGTGATATTGGGATGTCCACCCGCGAAATTGCAGAGAATATGGGAAGAAATGAAGATACTGTAGAAAGTCTACTCAAAGACCCAGGAATTAATGGAAAAAATCCCCGTTGAGGTCGCCCACCATTGGTTGGCAAACGCGAAAAGAGAATTATAATAAATTAGATACAGTTTGCCAACGAATAAAACATTTCAGACACTGAGTGAGAAAATATATTTTTTCGTGCTAAGTGTAAGTTTAATTTATGTTGGCGCAATATTTGGTTCCGATGTCGACGTAGACAAATTATTGCCACACCCAACAAAATTCGGGAATATTAGAGCATTGTATGAGTCACATCCTGAATCTAGGTCTAAATATTCGAGCAAAAATAGCAGAAAAATTTACTGATTTCGGAAGTGAATCGAAAATGGATTATCCCGTTATTGTAACCAATCGTGGGTCAAATATGGTGAAAGCCTTTAGCGGTTTGGAGCAAATTAATTGCGCTAACCATCTTCTTAACAATGCTGGAGAGAAAGCTTTTCATGCTGTCCCTGCGGCTGGAAATATTGTTAGTATTTGTACAAAGCTTGCAAAATATGTTAAGAAATCGGGTATGAACTTTTCAGGAATACCATTAAAAAGCTTTTGCTCTACTCTGGAATACAGTCTATTACCCATTAAAATCAATAAAAGTTAATTGGATTGAAATAACAACTGTATTAAGAGATAAACATCAAATAAGCCGAAATGAAGGAATTAATGTAAGTGAGGTAGGTTCAACATTCCGTATCCTAGAAGCATTGGAAGCTGCCTCACAAAAAATAGAAGCTACTCAACGGCCAACCATACATTAATTGTTCCAAATATAAATAAATTTGAGAAAGCCTGTGAAATCGAGTTCAATGATAAAGACACAGCTCAAGAGCTTACGATAAAATATCAACTTTTATCAACAATTTTATTAAGTTTAAGAGCAGGATGATGAAGACGTAGATTCATCATTTACCTGGGTGCACCAAGTCAATGAAGAGGGCTTCGCAAACCATAACATGAAATGATGAATTGCATTAATAGCTCAGAAATAATATTCCAAAATTTAAATGGTGATAGCTTACTAATCACTGAAGATTATTTAGAAGAACATATTGTAGAGGCGAATTATGTTAATATTAATATTAAAGTTAAGCATTTATTTTTTAGAAGTAGAATGTATTTCTCAATAAGATAATTAAATAGATTAAGTTTCAGATGTACTTATAAGTCTAGTTATAATAAGTACAATAAAACTGTTAACTGAATGAATGAAAACACCTAATACTTATTAATACTATTTACTTTTGAAAACTAAGGACACCAAACGCGAAACACGAAACGCAAGCTATTTTAAAGACAGCCCTGCGCTAAGCGCTAGCGAATCTCGCATACACATACATACATATCTACATACAAATCAATGCATCAGCGACTACGCTTCCACCTACAACGTGGCGGCTACAACAGGGCCCAACATGTTCAACCTCACTGACTGGCAGTAACTCCAAGACTGAAACATCGAAGCAAATACTCCAAAATAATGCTCGACAGGCCAAATGCCCTTTTCAAGAAGAAGCACAAGTTTGAAAAGGAGAGGAGAACAGCAACTCCAGCCCCGGCTCCATCCGTAAGGTTAAGCTGCATGCGGCAAGTCTCCCAAGACTGCCCCCTAAGCCTCCAGCTATATGTGTGCCAAGTGCTAACGATCCTCTCAACCTACAACAGGCACTGAAGACAACTGCACTGAAATGCCAATTCTGGCACCATCAGCTTAGGCAAGATAAGCCTTTCACTGTGCTCAACAAGGGAGTGCAATAATGGAAGCTATGGCTGAAAAAGGCTTTGAATGTCTCAATATAATCCATGTCCGCATGCTGCATGTGCCTCACAATTAGGTTAGAAAAACATGTAAATGTGCGCATTTGGGGCGTGAGTGGCATGCCCAAAGGAGCCAGGTCAACAGCGTCTCTAGCTTGCACTTTGTACCTGCCCCAGGCAAGAGGCGCGTTAATGAGGCGCGCCAATGCCTTAACAATTGCATTTTGATAAATTGCTGGCCAACGAGGGACGAGAAGCCCGACGAAGAGTTGGAGCTAAGCCAAGCGGAGTTATGGAACCACATCAACTGGGCGAGTAAGTCGCCACAACTAACGGCGCTTTCTTCATTCGCTAACAATGTCTTGTTCACTAATCCCAATTCAAGAACTGCCCGAATTGCGCTTGAAGCTCCATTAGCCAAACAGTGGCGGAGTTCCTCAGTATATGATTCTATTTAGTCGGCCAGATCTGAGCTCATTGATGGACTGGAGAGATGCCCTGTTAAATGTTTACAAAGTTTGTTTTTGATATCTTCATGTATCAAATTCAGATGACATTTATTATTATCAAACAATTTAAAATATGATGGGAAATACAATAGATGTATATTGTCCAAGAAAGGCCGATTGGCGCAATGTTGAAATTGGCGAAAACGGGGATGAAGCTGCTATTAATTACAAAACGAGGCAAGATCTGTTTTTTGTCAACGTTAAACAGAGTCCGAACGTAGCAGACGTTTTGAAAATAACTCAACTAGGCAGATTCAGAGTCACTGTAGAGCGTGCTTGTTCTGGCCCTCACGCGTCAATAAACCACACAACATCCGGATATAGATTCCAAATACTAGAAAATGCTGTTACGGCTATTAACTCCAGAATGGATCAATTGTTAAAATTAGTACAAGAGACTATGTAAAGAAACCTGATGCAGGTTCTCATCACAAGGATGTCTAAATGACGCAACCAATCATAAAGAACAGATTCAAATGACACTGCCTGCTGATCCTGCCACCCTGGATGAAGTAAAGCTTCTCATATCCATGCGGAAGCCCAAGAAGGCCCCGGGCGAGGACCTCCTATCAGATCAAGCCTTATTCTCCTGGCACTGATCTTTAACGGCATACTGAGAGTAGTCACCGAACATTGTAATACTCCGAAGCCCGGAAAACAGCCTACAGAAATTAACTCATATAAACCTATCAGCCTTCGCCAGCACTGCGCAGAATGATGGAGAGACTTATACTCAAAAGACTTCTCTGCCCAGAGGTCACATTAAATAGAATTACGCTGAGTTACAAATCGGGGTAATCCTGGACAGACGTTTTGGTTACTAACAGCACGAAATAAACTCTCGCTGGACAGCAAAGACAAAATTTACAAAACCGAACTGGCCTCTAGCTTGTTCTACGCCATTCAAGTATATGGTAACGCTCACTTGAACTCATAGCAATAACAACAAGCTAAAACTTTGAGAAAGATCACTGGGGTTCCGTGGTACATAAGAACGAGAAATATTGAACGCTAATCCTTGAATAAATATATTTGTATTATTTATTTATTTTTTTGCCCAGACGGTGAAACACTTGAGGATCAACTTAGACAGTCGTCTCACATTCTGGCGCTTGCTGGCACCTGCGTGCCTCCTGAAGCAGATGTCTTGGCTGCTACACAGGAATAGCAAGGTCTCGCCAATCTGGAAGTACGCTGTGCAAGTTTGGGGAGTCGCCGCCAAGAATAACCGGAAAAAGATCCAGGCACTACAGAACGCCCCTTGATCGCCGCAACTCATGTCTTGAGCTGAATATGGTAGAAGACCAGATCTCTTTCCATTCGAGTCGGTAGAATGACCGCCCTAAGACCCACGCCAACCGGCTCGCAAGAAAGCTGCCAAACTTGAGGCCCATTTGCAGGTTAAAAAGACGACATTTCGCAAACCTTCTCTCTACTAGTAACTAATTTACTTAAAATATATATTTAAGTTAGTAGATAGGTTAGAACTGTGAAATTATGCTTCAAGGGAGAAATAGAGTAAAAAGATGCTCTGGTGCTTTCAAATAAAAATTGGAAAGAACAAATGGGCCTCTCCATTGCTGCGATGTACACTCAACTGACTCTCGCGTGCAACCATTATCATTATTTTCCTCATGAATTAATAAAAAAGCACGAAAGAATCAAAAATCTAAAAAAACGTGAGCAGAAAAAACTTAAAATGAAAATCTTTTATCCACTCTTAAGTGGATATACTGCTATTTGACGATATCGAATCTCGTCAAGGGTACGGCGTTTCGGTACACAACCAGCAACCCTTATATATAGATCAGAGGCGAAGTTTAATTATTGTATTTTATATCGCCAAGCATTGCGAAGATGATCAAAAATAGAGCAGGAGCGTCACTTTCTGACAGATGGAACGAACATTTGATATAACCCCTTCAAGCGGCTTTAGACAACTACCTTTTGTCCATTGTCAATATAAAAACCGCGAAAGTAAATAAATACTGCTTGTTTTATTCAATTTATATATTTCACTTCTTGTTACAGACCTTCCCATTCATATATATTTTGATGACACAAAAATCAATTGATGCTTACGGCTAATATAAATGTAAAGTGCGCCTGGGCCCAACGATCTGAAAAGGAGCTTTGGACAAAACATCTGTGCACTTGTGTGTATGGGGAAGTGCACCCCCCAGTGACTGGAAATAGTTTTAGGAGAACTATGCTTCCTTCGAAAAAACTAAACTAAATGGGCCGTTTGGCCCACTGTGAAACGGGGAGAACCGTTAAAAACCTATTTTTAGAATTCGATTTGCGATAAGAAGTGGTTAACGCAGCATTGTTAGGCTTTTTGTGTGCAATTTGGTGATTGATTGCGATGGGTCGTAAACGTGATGCTATTGTCCGCGAGGTTTTTTGTTTTAAAGTGGAGCAAGATGTTACGGATTGCAAAATTTGCAAGCGTTCTTTCAAAGGCATTCTGGTTGTAAACGTCCAATATTAGAGAAAACATGCCATTGAAGTAAAGACTTTGGGCATAATTGAAATCGAAAATATTTTGGCAGAATTTTATATACGATAACACCAGACAATGGTAGAAATGTCATAAAGGCCATTGATTGTTTCAACGAGGACCTCGAGAGTGTGCTCAGTGCTGATATCGAAAATGAGCAGCTGATGGACAGCATAAATGTTTGTTCGACCTCATCCATTCGATGTGCTGTTCACTCCTTGCAATTAGCCGTAAAAGATTTTTTGAGCAATGACGCAAGCGATGCAACTGTTGCAAGTGCGCGAGAACTTGTAAGTCATTGATGTGCCCACCAGATGGAGTTCAAGTTTTGAAATGCTAAGAAGTGTATGCATATATGAGGAGTCCATCCGGCAACACTTGCCTGAAAACTTGCAGCTCTCAAAGAAGCAATGGGTTGACATCAAAGTTCTGTTATCTGTGCCGGGCAGTTCTGTGTTGGGGACTTCTACAAGCTTTTCTTGGAAACCAAATTAATGATAAAGCCTATGGCTAGCAACAATCATAGTGAGGATCTAGCCAAAAGCTTGGAGAAGCGTGAAGAGACACTCACAACAGATGAGGTAATTCTCTCTTCAATTTATTTGGATCCCAGAATTTGACGGATTCTTCTCATGAATCCACTTCAGCTGGCGGATTGATGCGCCAAAGACTTGCCCTAATAAAAAGGTGAGCCCAATAGTAATTATTAATTATCTATTTTGCTCTCTTATTATCAGGAGAGCCAAACCATTGATAAAGGAACTTCCCCAGAAGCATCACAGGCAACGTCGACTCAACCGGGCAATGGCCTTGAATCGACATCGCAAAGCACATGTTCATTTCTAAACGCCAATTTGAATTCTATTGAGGTTGCGTCTGACTGTGAAGAGTCTGAGGAAGAGGACGAACAGGAACTCAAATTGGCCATAACCGAGATTTATGGATATTACCCAAAGTCAATAGACTTAAACGTGGACATTATGTTCTCTTGGGAGGACAAAAAGTTCACTTATCCTCGATTTTACCGTCCTGCCGAGGTAGTTCACTCGGTGCCTGCCACGCAGGTTTCGGAGGAAAGGGCATTCTCTCTGCAGATTCTATAAAAAAAATAATGTTCTTAAAACTAAACAAATGGAAAACGTTCTATTTTTTTTAAATGCGTAACTCTTATTTGCGGTCCATGCTTCTGCAGCAAGAGGGGTTCTTCACCATTATATGGAGAAATGTGTCTGTCCCGAAAAAGAAATTATTTTTCAAAGCCTGTGGCTAAATCGGTTAGAATCGGAATGCAGTCAAAATCCAAAAGAAATGCACCAACATTAAATACACTGTAATACTCCCTCTCTGGCTGAAAAAAAGGGAAAAAACGCTGACGATAAACTAAATAGAATTAACTTGCGTACAGCCGAAAACTCCACCTCTTGCAGATCTATTACAGCCCCTTTTCTCTCATAGCCTGTTCACACACTGTCTTCGAATACTTTGAAAAATTATTGTGGCCTGTAAGAACCATCAATGCTCTCCCAATGCGGACACGATGCTGACGACATTCAAGATTGTATCACAATATATGTGGCGCTGGAGCATTGCCAACAGGCGAAATAAGGAAAACGCCACCTAAATTGCTTATAAATTATTATAGGTGAATAATGCTAATGAATTCCGTTCAGCAAAGGAAACTCCATCATGAAAAATATGACGATCGGATTCCGTGATTAATACTAAGATCAGAACCCATCAATAATAATAACTATATAATTTATAAAGGTAGCATATGAATGCAAACGGATCCTAAGAATGATTGTTATATTGAAGGAGATATTCCTGTAGTTATAGTATAAGCTATGGAGGACTCTGTCGAACAGTTTAAAGCAAGGCCTCAGCCTTTGAACTCGTTTGACATAGGTATTTACCTAATATTTACCTGCAGCTGAAGAAATTATTAAATTAAGTCAAGACTTGTAAGGCGGTCGTTCTCCCTTTCTTGAAAGATATAATTATAATGTCTTTGCTACATCATATTAAAGATTGAGTGGATTGTCATACTTTTTATTTTAAATATTTACGTCTTTTATAATTAAATATTACAAATCAATCAAAACTGAGTGATTATTTTTTAGAATTATTCAAATTTTAAAAAATGTCAGGCAGTCCTATCGCCTTGTATGCTATTGTAATAAACCACTATTGCCTTCGCTGTTCGCGCTGTAAACTGTCGATTGCAACACGGCACCCGAGAACAGCTACACAAAGTGGTAAACTTCATACCAGAAGTAAGAGCGTGGCTAAATTGTGGCACTGCGTGATATTGGGATGTCCACCCGCGAAATTGCAGAGAATATGGGAAGAAATGAAGATACTGTAGAAAGTCTACTCAAAGACCCAGGAATTAATGGAAAAAATCCCCGTTGAGGTCGCCCACCATTGGTTGGCAAACGCGAAAAGAGAATTATAATAAATTAGATACAGTTTGCCAACGAATAAAACTTTTCAGACACTGAGTGAGAAAATATATTTTTTCGTGCTTAGAGTAAGTTTGGTTCCAATGTCGACGTAGACAAATTATTGCCAAACCCAACTAAATTCGGGAATATTCGAGCAAAAATAACAGAAATATTTACTGATTTCGGAAGTGAATTGGAATTGGATTATCCCGCTATTGTAACCGATCGTGGGTCAAATATGGTGAAAGCCTTTAGCGGCTTTGAACAAATTAATTGCGCTAATATTTTACTTACTTGCTGGAGGGAAGCTTTTGATGCTGTCCCTGCGGCTGGAAATATTGTCAGTATTTGTACAAAGCTTGCAAAATATTTTAAGAAATCGGGTATAAACTTTTCAGGAACACAATTAAAAAGCTTTTGCTCTACTCTGGAATACAGTCTATTACCCATTAAAATCAATAAAAGTTAATTGGATTTAAATAAAAACTGTATTAAGAGATACAAATATGCCGAATTGAAGGCATTAATTATTATTAATCCATTATCCGTATCCTAGAAGCTTTTGAAACTCCCTCACAAAAAATAGAAGCTACTCGACGGCCAACCAGACACTTGATTGTTCCGAATATAAATAAATTTGAGAAAACCTGAGAAATCGAGTTCAATGATAAAGACACAGCTCAAGAGCTTACGAGAAAATATCAACTTTTACCAACACGTCTTCTAATTTATTTAAAAATCATAGCAGCTCTTCCCAGCAACAAATAAGTTAATACAGTTCTCAGCCACCGATAAAAAAACTATAACTCATAAATTTTGTTAAGTTTAAGCAGCATTTTCCTTTTTTATATCTTGATCGATTAAGATTTGATAGTGGAAAAATAGTGTCCTAGTAACGTACTTCGCACACCTTATATAACAAAATTCACGGTTTGGGCAAGGCGCTCGAGCATTGCCATAAACAGCGACAAATCGTCCGATGTGTTCTACATGCAAAATGCTTATAAATTATTATAGGAGAATGATTATAATGGATTGCAGAAACAATCCACTCGTCTCATGTCAAAATGCCCAAGCAACATCGAACAGAGTTTCCTGAATAAACGATGTCGCCTCCCACCTTATCGCATGGGGCTGTGGCTGACTATTTGAGACCAGTATTGATTTCCCATTTCATTCTCTTAAATAAGTAAGAAAAATATGAAAACTGTTTCTGCGGTTTCCCATTGTAGATGTTTAAGAGAATACAAATATATTTCTCGTAATTTATACATATTCGTAAGCCACATCTATGGCTGAAACAGAAGAGGGTAAACAAAAGAGAAATATTACAATAAAATTGTAAATTCTCCTCCTCATTATTTAAAAAAAAAAAAAAAAAATACCCCAAAAAAAAAAATTCAGTAAAAAAAAGACATTTCAGCAATAGAAATGCAAGAGAGAAAATTCGGACCAAAGTTGAACTGCTCTCAACGAGTCTGCGAAGCAGACTGATCTGAGAAACAACGCAGTAGGTTCCGCCAAGGTTCCGCCATTGTTAAAAGTCGCTTTATGTTGCGTCACTGTTCAAAAACATTTTGCGTCACTGTTAAAATACACTTTATGTTGCGAAAAGAGCAGTTCCGTTACTGTAAATGTTAGCTAACAGCTCTGTTGTGACGTCACATTTTAGATTGTGCTCTGTTATTCCAGCTGAGGCTTGGCGGGAATTCAACAGACTTGGGCAAGTCCTCCATATTTACAAAAATTAAGCTTATATTAGCAAATTTCAATAGTAAAATAAGTCAATCCATTCTTTTATAAGAGTAGCATAACAGAACAAGTAAGAAAGCTCTGGTCGAGACTACGAGATCCCCTGAAGCCTTCCAGCAACTGATATTTCAATAATTGTTCGCCCGTGCACACACATACCCACACACACAGGCATACGCACGAGTTACCATCTGTACTCCCCCCGAGATGTCATCCCTAAGACCGTCATGTCTTGCCAATGCGAATAATTCTAGAGATTTCTGGCGACACAGCCAACGAAACTGCAGAGGCTTTACTCAAGCAGTGCTGCCATTTTGGCTTATTTTAAGCTAGCTTTGAAATACTTATAGCTTGAAATCTAGCCTATTTCAAATTTCATACAACTTATTTTGGCTTAAAAATATTTGAACATACATATATACATATGTAACTATTTGTTTAGTGATTGTAAAGCATTCTTATGGTAATTTTAAGGGGAAAATCAAACTATAATAGTTTTTATCGGGGAATATTCGTAGCGTATGCAATTTTCTGCATATATTTATGTTCATATTATTTGATCACACTACAATAATATTACGCGAATCGTGGACTAATTTTGACGAATTTAAAAAATGGCTTCGCAAATAATAATTAACAAATACATATGGACACAAAACACATAGACAAGCAATTTTAAAAGACACCAACCCAATAGCCTTACTAACCTTACACCCACAAGCCCCATAAAAATCCCACAATACCTAAAAACCACTAATCTCTACTTTAATATATACTGCATTCGCAGCATTTGGACAATAATGCCAATAAAAATTCGAAGGATGACGCAGAGATCTTTAGTGAGCCCTGGATCGCGATGTATAGGCAATTGCCAGAGGACCAGCAAATACTTGCTAAAAAGGGAGGGGTGCAATTCTTTTTCAAGGCCGATTGGGTATGCCGCATTACCGGAAAATGTGCCCATCGGAAAATGTGCAATACCGCTCATTTGAAGAACTTTTTAACAACTCAGATTTCAAATAAACTTTCTTTTGTAAATAAAGTTTTAAATGTTATATATTTTTCTTAGTCTGGTTAGATATAGCCGAATGTCACATACAACAGTTGCAAATGATGCAAAATGAAGTCCTTAAGCTTATATTTAATCTTGGCATCATTCCACGATTGATCTGCATTGTCGAGCCAATACTGAATTGTTACCTGGCTTAGACGTGTAGATTTAGTGTTTAGTGTTTAATTTAACTTAGTTTAGTTTGTTGTAAATTTCCTTGGGATTTTCTATTTCTTTGTCTTTTTTCCCCCAAAAAATTATGTTACCGCATGCCATATGCCATATGTCATGTATATACATATGTAAATAAACATCTAAGAAAAAAGGCCTATTTCTTAGCCTAAACTCTTAAATTATTGTAAAATACCATTCACATAAATCTATAGTTATAACAAAGAGTAAAATAAATTCTCCTCCTCATTCAAAAAAAAAAAAAAACTTTTCAACAATAGAAATGTAGGAGAGATTTAGACCAAAGTTGGTCTGCTCTCGATGACTCTACGAAGCAGACTGAGCTACTGAAAAACTAAGGATGTGAACGGAAAGCGAAAATATAACGATTGCAAATTAGGTTGGCTTATCGTTATCGATAGGCCATGATAGGCCTGTGTACTGTACTTATTCTGTAGTGAACAGTATATTCGAGTGCCAAGAAAAACTTTGTTTAATATTTTACTGTACTCAGAGGGACTGACAGTTATAGATGTACTCTTTCCAAATGAGTAGAATATCCGTCTCATTTTCACACGTTGTGCACTATGCATCATTTTGGGTGCAGTGAGTGATGTATGACCGGTATTTAACCTTGAGAAACATAGCAGTCAGTTATCTGGTATCCACTTGGCTTTGCTGGGACATGGAGCTCGCTCTTTCCGTGGCTATAAAAATGTCAGATACGGTAGAAATGAGCGTCAAATTGATTAACGGCGAGATGAATACAATTAAATCACTACATGCTTAAGACCACATTGATGAACGGGACTCACCTTAAAAGCCAATCTGAAGAAATTGAGTACTTATTGTGAAATTCCTTTTCTTATTTTGAAATGTAGAAAGAAAGAAACTTATTTTTCCCGACCTATTCGTCATGCATTTTGAGAGAAATATTGCGTAATTTATATTCGTCAGTCATAATCTAAAAAAACAAGAGGATTGTAGACAAAATCCAGGATGTAGCCGAAAAAATACCAAAAAGCCTTGGAATCAGATCCAAATAGCTTAGCAAGGCGCCTAGGTTCTACAGCGCAAATTCCACTCAAGAAGTAGAGTCAAACGACACCACACTCAAAACCTGCTAAATCGGGTCTTGACTTGAACACCTATGCATCTTTTAAATGAGGCGCGCCAATGCCTTAACAATTGCATTTTGATAAATTGCTGGCCAACGAGCGACGAGAAGCCCGACGAAGAGTTGGAGCTAAGCCAAGCGGATTAATGGAACCACATCAACTGGGCGAGTAAGTCGCCACAGATAACGGCGCTTTCTTCATTTGCTAACAAGGTCTTGTTCACTAATCCCAATTCAAGAACTGCCCGAGTTGCGCTTGAAGCTCCATTAGCCAAACAGTGGCGCAGTTCCTCAGTACATGACTCTATTTAGTCGGCCAGATCTGAGCTCATTGATGGACTGGAGAGATGCCCTGTTAAATGTTTACAAAGTTTGTTTTTGATATCTTCATGTATCAAATTCAGATGATATTTATTATTATCAAACAATTTAAAATATGATGGGAAATATAATACATGTATATTACCATAGAAAAGCCGATTGGCGCAATGTTGAAATTGGCGAAAACGGTGATGAAGCTGATATTAATTACAAAACGAGGCAAGATATGTTTTTTGTCAACGTCAGAGTCCGAACGTAGCAGACGCTTTGAAAATAACTCAACTAGGCAGATTCAGAGTCACTGTAGAGCGTGCTCATGTGCGTGCCTTCACGCGTCAATAAACCACACAACATCCGGCAATAGATTTCAAATACTGGAAAATGCTATTACGGCTATTGACTCCAGAATGGATCAATTGTTCAAATTAATACAAGAGACTATGGAAAGAAAACTGGTACAGGTTCTGATCACAAGGATGTCTAAATGACGCAACTAATCTTAAAGCTCTGAAGAACTTCATCCTACAGGTAACAGCAGAGGTGGCGCTATTGTGTGCTCCACCATTCGTTATAGCCCCCAGCCTGCCATCTCTAGCGATAACAGACGGATATTTATTGTCCAGTTGCAGACAACAAAGGTTCCCATCGCAGTCTCTGCAGTATACCCGTTCCATCCGGACAGCGTTGGATAAGAACTGCGATTACAATTATGGTTGAAGAATCGCTCGAAACGTCGATTCAAACGACACAGACTATTGATCCTGCCACCCTGGATGAAGTAAAGCTTCTCATATCCAAGCGGAAGCCCAAGAAGGCCCCGGGCGAGGACGTCCTATCAGATCAAACCTTATTCTCCTGGCACTGATCTTTTACGGCATACTGAGAGTAGTCACCGAACATTGTAATACCCCCGAAGCCCGGAAAAAGTTAACTCGTATAAACCTATCAGCCTTCGCCAGACAGACTTCTCTGTCCAGGGGTCTTAAATAGAATAACGCTGAGTCACAAATTGGGGTAGTCCTGGACAGCCGTCTTAATTACTAACAGCACGAAACAAACTCTCGCTGGACAACAAAGACAAAATTTACAAAACCAAATTGGCTCTAGCTTGTTCTACGCCATTCAAGTATATGGTAACGCTCACTTGAACTCATAGCAATAACAACAAGCTAAAACTTTGAGGAAGATCACAGGGGTTCCGTTGTACATAAGAACGAGAAATATTGAACACTAATCGTTGAATAAATATATTTGTTTTATTTATTTATTTTTTTTTTATAGAATTATTGCCTAGAAATAGGCTTCTGTTTTACCATTTTAGGTATGTTCAGGCACGAACATAAGGATTGGATTGATGATCATTTCGTCAAGAATATTAACAATTACCCAATTTATATTTGAATTGCTGGAGGGTAGCTACCCAAACAACCAACCACCAAACACAAACAACAATTGAAATTTTAAAATGTTTCAACCGCCAATCCAAGATACTGATGCAAATGAGAAGCGCGTCTACCAGGGAAAACCTGAAAATAAGAAGGACCCTAATGCCGTTGCTAAACCCGCTCGTTCGCAACCCAATCAGAATCAGCCCAGGAGAAGCGCACCTGCCAAGCCCGGACAACGACCAACACCTGCCAACAAGGATGCTCCGAAATCAGAACCAAGAACGGGAGATCCATTCAGTGACAGCATTTTCGGCAAAGGCCTGTCAATCAGAGAAGTGAATCCTATCATCAATTTCACTCCCTCTGCTGTGGCTATGATGAGTATTTTCAAGGCTAGTATTCCAACAGATAAGCACAGACGATGTTAATCTTGGAAAACCATGCTACTTGAGTACTTTGATTACTACCACACCTTTTGTTTATGGTCACGCATAGTGACTCTAAAACAAAAGTTTCAACTAGTTCTAACTCCCGAGGAAGACTGGTTGAACGATATTCTCCAACATCGAGAATACTTCGTATCTGAACCCATCCTACTCTATTTAAAAGGGTTAGGAAAATACGAAACTAAACACCATCATAGTCAGGTGTATTCGTTCATGGTCCTTCGAGCCGGATGAAGTATTTTAATACTTCGATGCAGTCCACAAGGAAAAGTGCTTGTGTTTAGTACAAAGTGAAGTGCTAAATAATAGTAGATTTGTGCATTGGCTTACCAACCCAAGGTGTGAGTCGAGGCACAGCAAGATCAACCTAGTGATCGAATCAAAGAAACCTCCAACGGGAAAAGCCAATGGATCTACAATAAACAAACAACTGTGTCGTCAACCATCAATATTTAACGAGAAATATTTGATGGCATAATGGCAGAAATCAGGACCAAAGTTACCGATCACGCCATAGACACAGACCAACTTTATAGCTGGGAAACGAGACCGGAAACATCAAAGCATGAGATGTCTTTATTCGGTTGGTCGAGCCCAATGGTGAAGTTGCTTAACCTTTTAGACAAAAGAGTTCAAAGAGTATGGCTGCACATTGAAGAAGTGCAGGCCAACATTGAGCTCAGCAACCAGGAGGATGCTCTAGACAGCAAAGAAACGCTAGAGTTCCTCTGGAATAAAGTCCAGTCAACGCTTACCGATTTGGAGGTTAAATATGATAAGCGTGTCCATGAAATCGATGGCATAGACGCACTGAAAGTCAAAGTGTACACAGTGTCTAAAAGGCTGGAAAGAAAAATAAGTGCACTGCAAAACATAAAAGAAGACACTCCAAAGCGACAGAGACCAACACTTCCTTACTTTAATGGAAGTCCTAAGGCGTGGCCGACGTTCTTCGAGCAGTTCACCAAAATAATCCACAACAGAAGGTCAATAATCCACAACAGAATGCAAATGTATGTCAAAGGAGAAGATGTACAAATGATAAGCAATTTCGCAATGGGAGTAGGTAACTACAAGTTAGCGTGGGACTGTTTATGCAGACGCTACAAACGTTATTTACCAGTAATAAGTAGAGTCAAACGACACCACACTCAAGACCTATTCATCTTATATACCCACCAAATTTCTCTGATACATAAGGATCCCAGATAAGAATTAATTTAGAGTGTATAAGCTAAAAGTATAAATGTTACGTCAATATATGAATAAATATATTTTATAATTTCGCTAAAAAGAAAGAAACTCTCCTCCGCCGACAAACAAACAAGTTCGACCATGATATGAGAGTTTGCACGAATATCACTTCTGGAAACATTTCTGACAGTTGAGACGTGCCAAAATGAGCCGAAAATTTCTTGAAAAATTTATTGATTGTTGTTGTCAAAATGAGCCGGACTTGTGGCAAAATAAAAGCGAAAACTTCAAACATACTACAACAGGCGCTGAACCTGCAGTGCAGATAACTACTCCATCCGTACATCCAAATTTAGTGGGTCACGAATTTTCACGGTCAACGTCGAAACTTTCCGTAAGATAGTAGACAAATTGACTGCACTGAAATGTCAATTCTGGCACCATCAGCTTAGCTCAAGCGGCTTAGAATCCTAGAGGAGTATCCCAGACCCTGGACTGGGGTGCCGCCAGCTATACTGGACAAGCCGCATGCGCTATTTGGTAACGATAGCCTCGCGGTGGACGCACATCACCTCTACCGGCGCTACACGGTCCCGCTGTAGAGCGTTATACGTCAGAGCTGGGCCGCAGCGTTTTTCCCAGACCCCACTGCAGCTGCAGCCTTCCAGCAAGATCTCCGGTGTCCCAATCGCGGCCATCTCGGTCCACTATCCCTGGCTTTCATCCTGCGTGGTGCGTGGCTGCAGGATGAAGAGTTTGAGCAATGGATCCGTAAAGGTATCACAGATCCAACGCCAGTCCTCAATTAGCGCAAAGCTCTTTGACATCCGCCATCACGGTGCCTCCAAGAAACATGTGGCTGTGATGGCCGCAGTTACCCAAAGAAAAATAAGTTGCCTTTCGTTCGAAAGTCGACCAAAACGGAGGAGCAGGAAACTGATTTATGCCACCATATTGCCAAACACACGGCGATTGCAACAAGTGACCACACGGACAAGGTTGCCATAATTATTCTCTACCATATGACTACTTGACACAAATAGCTGGCAATGAGAAGTACACCGATGTATGTGAAGAAGCTGACGAACTAGATAGTATTTTAAGAATTCTGTAGTTAAATGCAAATTGAATTGCTTAGGACCACGTTCCTTATTAATTTATGAGTTTCAAAGGAGTATGCAGTCGCCGTCTTTTTAGATATAGAAGCTCATAGAGCTCATAAGAAATTTTCTTGAAGGGCGTACATTCCGAGTCCTGCTAAAACAATGGCAGCCGGAGTCCCTCAAGGCAGCGTCCTTGGCCCCAAACTCTACCCAATATCCACGGCGGATATGCCAACCCACAATGCAATGCGTTAATAGCGACACACGCGTTGGTAACTAACAGCACGAAATAAACTGTCGCTGGACAACAAAGACAAAATTTACAAAACCAAATTGGCCCCTAGCTTGTTCTACGTCATTCAAGTATATGGTAACGCAGCCAAATCTCCGTTGAACTCATAGCAATAACAACAAGCTAAAACTTCGAGGAAGATCACTGGGGTTCGGTGGTACATAAAAACGAGAAATATTGAACGCGACCTTAAAGTTACCAAAATTTGTGACAACCTTCAAGAGGTATTCAAAAAAATAACTTAAAAAGCTCAACTCCCATCCAAATAACTTGGCCAGACGCTTAGGGAAACTGAAACACGCCACCACCTTCAAGACCTGCTGGTTGGGTCTTGACCTAAATACCTCTACATTTGCAAAGACTACAATATATGATATAGTCAGGTATATACATATGTATGTATGTATTTACCCTTAGATATTCTCTCTTCCCAAAACATAAAATCCTATATTTTTTTTAGGTAATTAAGAGAATACAAATATATTTCCCGGACTTATACATATTTGTCAGCCATAATCTATGGCTGAAACACAAGAGGGTAAGCAAAAGAGAAATATTACAATAAAATTGTAAATTCTCCTCCTCATTAAAGAAAACACCCCAAAAAAAATCAGTAAAAAAAAAAAAAAAAAAAAAAAAAAACATTTCAGCAAAAAAAAAAAAAAAAAAAAAAAAAAAAAAAAAAAAAAAAAAAACATTTCAGCAATAGAAATGCAAGAGAGCAAATTCGGACCAAAGCTGAACTGTTCTCGACGAGTCTGCGAAGCAGACTGAGCTGAGAAACAACAGAGTAGGTTGCGCCACTGTTAAAAGTCACTTTATATTGCGTCACTGTTCAAAAACATTTTGTGTTGCGTCACTGTTAAAATACACTTTATGTTGCGAAAAGAGCAGTTCCGTTACTGTAAATGTTAGCTAACAGCTCTGTTGTGACGTCACATTTTCAAATTATGTTCTGTTATACCAGCTGTTGCTTAGCGGCAGAATTCCGCCATGTGGTGCAAAACAACCAAAATTAAGTATGTAAAGTTGTACATACATACATACATACATACATACAATAAGCAAAAATGGTCAATCACTAATTTTAATACCATGCAATAGCTGAAAGCAGCAATGATATGGCCAATATGCCAGCAGGAATGGTTGGTGGACATGGTTAACTGAGTTTTCACCATCACTAATGTATGTATATTTATGCCACTATACCTACGCATTCAAATACAGTACATGTTGAAGCTGCATCAATAAATGTGCTGCTCACACCTAATGTCATGTCAGACACATCCGGTAGAATGAAATAAAGTTGGTGTATTTATAGTATAATCGAAAACTGAGCATGATTATTAGTATTGAAGCCTAAAGAAACTTAAAGCCTGAATCAGCTCCAAAGATCTAGGCAAAAGCTAACAATGCTGCGAATCATTTATGGCCATCAGATTTGTAGTATAATGAATGTAATCATGCGGATTGATGGGAAATGCATAATACTTAGTAGTAGCTCTTCAATTTTACAAATTAAAGTTTTAGATAGTAAGGTTAAAGTAAAAGTGGTCAAGGGAGTGGGGTATCAATAACTGCCTAGAAAAGGAGTATAAGAACCTTTATATAGCCGCCCAGCTGGTTTTATTTGCTCTACTAGCCGAAAAATCCTAATGCATTATAATTCAAGGGTATAAATATATGTATGTACCAAATTTCAAGTCTTCAGCTTAAATAGAGGGAAAATTAACAACAAAATATCAAAATGATATAGAAAAAGATTATAGACATTACAACATTTGAAGCCGATTCGAACAACCTGAAAATTTATGTATATGTCACGCTTTTTCCGCTCTCGAATAGTTATCATTCCAGTTCTTGATCACTAAATCTCCTCTTCCTAGGCAAGTGCATCGAATAGAATTGAGGAGAAGGCCCAAACGTTTGCGAATGCAGAGCAACGCTGAATTTATAGTTTTAAATATTTGCTAAAAGTTTCACATCTTAAAACAAATAAAACAAAAACATTTCATATACTTTTTTTTTGAAAAGGGAAAAAATGCAATTTTATTTTCAATAAATTGTTATTTTTTGTTCATTTTATTTTATTAATTTGTTGGTTTTTGCTTTATTCTCTCTTTGATTTGTTTTGTGTTGCTATTGGTGTTTGCATTTGTTGTTCTTGATTCTTTTTTACAAATGAGTTCACATGCCTTTACAGTAGTCTCTCGCTATATGGCACGCACTCGAGCTTTTTGTTTGTTCTCTTTCGAATGATAAACTTTTGTATTGAATGCTGAATTAGTCGCTTAATTTGCTGTGAATTTGATTTTTATTTTATATACTTTTTTTAATAAAGTTTTTTTTTATTTAAGTTATGTATTATTTAAATGTAATTTTTAATATGTATGTAAGAAAACATTGATATTCAAATTTTTACGCTTTCGTTACGATTTTTGTTGTTTTTTTTTTTTGGAATGCTTTTTATTATAATTTTTTTTTTTTGCTCTTGAATCTTCTTTACTTCCTGATCAATCAATTGGTTTATTGGGTCTTTAAGTAATTAGTTGCTGGTGTTTGTTGTTGTTGCTATTTTCAATGGTACAAATACAAATTCAAATACGAATACAAATTATTTGCTTACTCGTTAAATATGTTAACATTTTCTCTCATATATTTCTTTCATTTCTTTATTTATTCTTTTTAATGGTTTGCGGCTCATCGAAGTTTTCTTTCTTGTTCTTTTTTCGTTTTTGCATTTACTACAAAAGAAAGTGAAATCAGTTGAATACATATATAGAATAATTATATAATTTATGGATCAATACATAATAGAATAAACATACATATACAATAATAATAATAATAATATTTATTATGGAATATACATTGATAATACAAACTAAAACAAAACGTATAACGTTCGCGCTACATTAAATGGCCGAAGAGTGTGTTCCTTTTCCTTTATTTATAATTTATTTTGTTGTAATCGGAAATGTTTATATTTCTAGTGACAAATTCATTCAGCTTTTGAGACACTGTGCATATATATGTATATATGTATATATAAGATAGCGTAAAGTGAATAAATATATAATTAAGACCAAAAAAAAAAAAAATCATATGTAATAATAATCATATTGGTAATGATTATGTATGTACATATATATATACATATATGATATACATACATAATCATAATTATAATTGTGTAAATTGTAAATATCACAAGCAGACGTCACTTGCATCGTATATATATATATATATATATTTATATGCATGAGTGTGTTTGTGAGTGGTGTAGGTGTGTGTATGTGTGTGCGGCTGTGTGCATGATTGCTATAATTTCTATTACTTAAATTAACTGAACTATAGCTTTATGAAAACAATATGTATTTGCTTTAGGTTAAACACGACACACACATACACACACACTGACACACACACACACATAGTTGCTTAACTTTTGCCTCGATTAAACCAAAAAAAAAAAAAAAGTTGTTTGTTTTAACATATTTTCTGTTGTTTCAAAAATGATTTTGTTTTTGTTCTTACATCTCTTAAGTGTAACTAACATTTTTGTTTACTTCTCTACTAGAAAAATTCAAATCGAGTACATAATCAACATGTTTTGCTTTGTTATTTACTACATACAAATGATGCGTCAGACCAAATGTATATATATATATATACATCGGTACATATATATATTATATTTGATTGTATTTTCTATATAAAGTTCTATGCATTTCGATTTTGCGTTTTTTTTTATTTATTTATTTATTTTTTTTTATATTTAAAATTGACTTTTTACATTGTTTTAGCAGCTTTGTGTATATATTTGTTGTGTTCATTTACTGCAAATGCATGAATGAATAATAATAATAATAATAATAATAATAATATATATGTGTGTGTGTTCTGAAAGTGTATACGTGTGTATGTCTTGCTTTTATATAATATTTGTAATAAATTTTGTAGATGTTTGTTTTTCTTATATATTTTAATAATGTTTTCGATGAGAATCTTTAAATTTGATTTGCTTAACATTTGCTTAATTGGTGCCTTGCTGTGAGTGATAATGTGTGTGTGGGTGTGTGTGTGTTTTCTATATAAATTTGTTTCTTTGTATGTAATGTTTAACATTCTTTTGCTTTCTCTTTCTATTTCTATCTCTAACTCTATGTGCTAAAGTGCTGTTAATAAACTTGAAACATTTTGTTGCCGCTGTTAACATTTGTTTTCGTTTTTCGTTTTTATTCATGTGTTGTTCTTGTTGTTGTTGTTGTTGTTGTTGTTGTTGTTGTTGTTGTTGTTGCTGGTGGTGGTGTTAGACCCATTGCATAATTTACAAATATCATCATATATAGCTAATATATATTTTATACAATATACATAAGAAATATAGCACTTAAAACATAATATGGTTCTATTTCTCTCTGTATCGATTACTCTGACTGTCTAGGTCTGTGGCTATGGGCATCTCATGTATATATCATTTTGGACTAAGTTAATTGGCCTTCTCTATTCTTAATTTCCTTTTTTTTTTTTTTTTTTTTTGTTTTTGCTTAAGCTAACGAAATCATAATGGATACAGAACGGGAAAGGGAAAGGGAAGGGGAACAGAAACGGAAACGGAAACGGAAACAGGCACACAGCCATATACACAACACACGAATCGAATAATCTGTTATACAAAATATACAAAATTGTGATTGAAATTTAATGAACTGCGAAGGTGTGTATGCGCGTGTGTATGTGTATGCGTGTGAGTGTGACTAAGATTGCATTGAGCCGCTCGCTGTGATGTTGCTGGGATGGTTAAGTTGCAATATATATGTATACACATATATATACACATATATATCTATATATATCTATATAGATCTGATCAATGCGCCTGATGAGCCCGTAAGGAATCCTTCTAATCGCCGCTGTCCTCCCATTTGCGTTCCTCCATAATCCGATCAAAGCAGTCCGCGAGAAATGCGTGCTACAGAAACGTATAACAGTTAGCATACATTGAGCGTATAACAGTCTTATACTTATATATATATATATATATATTTACATATGGCGTATAGACTTTGACCCAACGAGGTGGCTTATCTGGACGATTGTACTGAAAGCAAAACGACATCGATTCCTCGTCGCTCTCGGAGCTAGTGATGCTATCCCATGTCAGCTCCACCATTTGCGCCTCCAAAGAGCCATCCTCGCGGCACGCGTGCAGGCGAAAACTTTTCATTCCTGCAAATACAAAACACAATTAGTTGAGTGCTTCAAATATTATTATACACAGAACGATTAGACGACAGACTCAGCACTTTTCTATGGAATATTTAAAGTTATTTGAACTAGTTCAGATAAATCATTCACTCACTTCTCATTGAAATAAACCGTCTTTAATTCCGATTGGAATTTTCATTGGAATAGTTGATAATACTTTTTATTCGCTTTTAACTGCATTTCCCTTGAATCAGCTCAGAATATGTGGGTTATATTCCATGGAAAGCAGTGAATAATATTTGTATAAATTATAAATTGTTGAGTCACTACTTGAATTGCATGCGAACCAGCTTTAATTGCTGGAGACCTTTCCATATGAACATGAATATGCGAATAATAGTACAGAGTATAGTAGGTCAGCTCTTCTATCATTGATCTCTGATAGAATGTGAGCTCAACTATATGAGTAAAGCTTTCATAAGATTTGTCTATAAGTACATATATAAACTAAAACTAAACTCTTCTAGAATTCCCCCAAAAATGCCTATAGATCCATTAGTGGACTGTTGGGACTCACCCACGGCGGGCACGACATGACCCTCCTTGCGACTATCACAGGAGCAGTGAGGAAAGACAACATCACCATAGCCGGGCAGTGTGCGGGCCAAGGCGAGATAGTCGTTGGCCTTTTTGGCATCCTGCAGTGCTTTCAGCTCGTAGAGACGTCCCTCGGCACGTATATTGCCCCGATTCACCTCATCGACGGCCTGGTAGAAGATGAAGCGTGCCGCCTGCTCGCCATCGGGCAGTGTCAGCTCCTTGCTCACGGAGAAGAGCCAGCGGCGCACGCAGAGGCATGTGGAGGAGGCGGTGCTGTAGTTCTGAACATAGAGCTGATGCGGTATCTCGTGGGGCTGCAGCTTCCGCTCGAAATTGTATTCCACTATCTCGAACAGATAGAAGTATTGTTGCGTATAGGCTGTAAGGTTGGCGCGCTGCACCAGGATCTCCCACACCACCTGGGCATTGGATGACTTCTTAACGGATACGCTGGTCACCTCATGGTCGGGCAGCATCACCTTGATGTCCACCGGGGACGCAGATATATCATCTTCCGTATCGGTCAGGAAATCCTGCACTGAATCGCTCTCGGCTATCACGCGCACCGCGCACACCTTCTCCAAATACTGCTCGAGGCCACGTCGACGCGTGTCCAGCTGCTGTTCGCTCAGCTGAAAGAGCCACTTGCCCGGCAGCTTCGGAAAGTTGAAGCCGCTGAACTCCTTGCGCAGCGCCGAGTGCAGGTTGGCAAACTCGCGATAGCGACGCGAGCACAGCTGCCTGCCGGCCATATGGATATTGAAGACAATGTAGCGTTCCCCATTCCGATTGACGATGCTGTAGTCGGGTATGCTGGATGGATGGATGATGGATAGATGATTAGACTGGCGTCGGGATCACTCCGCAGAGACAGCAGCAGCATAACTCACCTGATGGGCAAGGAGCGCTTGTCCGAGTAGTCTATGTAGGAATAGCCAGTTTGATCCTCCTGCGGCTCCAGTCGGTCAGCCTCCTGCTGCGTGACCGATATGACCGTTAGGGTCAGGCAATCGCCGCCCGATTTGATAAGATCCACCACCTGTTTGTGTGTGGCGCCCTCCACGCTGACGCCATTGCTGCAATACATACACAAAAAAAAAGAGAGTTTGTGAATAACCTTTGGATGGTCAGTGGCTCCAATACCGCCTGCAGCGCTGCTCCATCGCGCTGAGCTGCGCATAGTGGATGCAATGAAAGGGCAACATTCTAAAGGATTCTCTGCTAGTCGACGAGGCGAGTCCACTCGATGCTCAGGCGGCTGCTGCCAGAGTCTGATTAATTAAGAGAAAAGACTGGAAAAGACTGAGCCCCTGCTCTGAGGTGGTCTGATGGAAGCTCTGATTCGCTCGCTTGGAGCACCTTGTGGCACTTGGCGCACTGATAAGACGCCGCCGTCAACAGACTTGCCATTTGGGGTCAAGTTGAGTTTGTTTACGATAAACTCGAGCACATTCAATGGAGCTGCACTCTACGGGTCTACGGCTCTACGGCTCTCAATGGAAAGCAAACAATTTATTGTGGCACGAATTGATCAATTCGAAAACATGTTGATTCTTGATGTGAACTTGCATGGAAAACCGTAATTTCAGGGCGAAAGAGATTACAAAGACCGAAAGTAATAGAAACAAAATCTGAATGAGAAAGATAACTAGGGACCGAGAGGGTTTTCAGAAAGAGTAAGAGCTAAATTTAAATAACTAATCAAGAGAGATATATATCAATACATATATATAGTGAGAGAAAGAGAGAGAGAGAGAGAGAGAGAGAGAGAGAGAGAACGAGAATGAAACAGAAGCCACAGAAAGAGAATGAGAGTAAGGTAGGGAGACATAAATATTTATAGATAATGAAATAGAAAGAGACACCGAATGTAAAAAACAGAGAGAGATAGAGCGAAAGTAAAGAAGGACAGGGAGAAACTTAGATAATGAGTGTGATGAAATAGACGGAGACTGGCGCAGAAGAAGAAAGCTCAACAGAGAGAGAAAGGTAGATATTGAAAGAGATGAACAATGAACTTTTTGAGAGCAGGGGGACAAGAGATACAGAGAGGGACAGAATACAATAGAGGAGCACTAAGATAGTAGAAAAGGAGAGAGACAGAACACAAAGACTGAAGAAAAGAGTAAAAGACATAGAATAAAATAGAAGAATAATGTACACTTAAATTGATTGTAATAGAGAACCTTTGCCGGGGCAATGGAGAATTGCAAAGAGCAGCGTCATTAATTCAATTTTTACGAAATAAACTCAATTTACATATATGTAGCTAATAATAATTCCCATTTGTATGCTAGGGCAGTTCTATGAAATTTTTGTTTATTATTCCAATTGATATTACATTGCATCCAACTGCTGTCCAATGAGTCTTACAAGTGCTTAATTACATTCGCTGCCAAACGTCAAATGGAATGACGATATATGTACATGTTTACAAATGAGTTCATTCAATAACCAAAAGCGAAAAGCATGCAAGAACAACAATTAACAATGAAAAGAACAAAAATTTCAGCCCGAAAAATCAAAGAATTTTTTGAAAAACTCAAATTTGATGAAAAAACTGATTCATTTAACAGTGATTCAGCCTGCGAATTTTGGAGTGAACTCTTTGCTCATTTTGGCTTTAGTCTGGCAACGCCAAAAGCTGAACATGTGACGTCACAAGTGCCCACGAAACAAGCGCCGGCCAATTTGCCGTTGTTAACGCAGCAAAAGTAGAGAAATAAAACAAGCTACAGTCGCACGTGCCACTTGAGTGAGAGTGAACGACTTCGAGATACCCTGTTTAAACATTAAACTAATGTTGACTCGCTTGAGTTCTGCACGTTATAGATCTACATTAACGGATAACCAATATACCCCGCATTTGCACATTCAATGGGTGTTCAGCAAACTAAATAGGCAAATGCATTGCAATGAAGTAATTCAATTTATTAACACTTGCATGCAATGGCATTACATTAGATTAAATTTTATAATATATATAAAGACTTGTATATATTATATACATGTCTATTTATATATATAGACATTTTGTATGGCTTAGGCTGCAGCTTGCTTTGAGATTCGATCAAGTTTTTGCTTTTAGCCAATTCAATTGGAAATTGCATTCGCCGCGCTGTCGCTTGCTGTTGGCTTCCTTTTGGCCACCGTTGGACACGACCAGACGACACTTCTTAGACATTGTTGTTATTGTGTGTGCATTCTGTGTGTGTGTGTGTGTGTGTGTGTGTGCGTCTTTCCGGTTTGACTTTTGCCACTGCAGCACAGATAAATAAATCGCAGATATCATTGCTTTTCGTGCCGCTGCTGACGCACAGGGACAACAATACCATTAACAGCAACAAAAAATAACAGCATTATGACATGACTCATATTGAAGCATACCTATCATACACACACGCACACACACACACATGTACAGACATGCAGACATACGCCTGTTGTATGCCAAACTTAGTAGATACTCTGTAAATCTCATTACACTTAGCTCTCGAGATATTGTCAAGGTTCTGTTGAAGACACGACCACTCAGATACCCATTAAATTTGAACAGAGCTCTTGTTGAGTTGATAAACTAAGATCCACACTTTTAAGCTATTGCCAAGGCCTGTTACTAGTGCAATATAATGCAACTAGTCGGATACCCTGTAATTTAATTGCAAGTCATATTAAGTCGGCAAGCAGTTAAGCTTAGCTCTGCCTCCAAAGAGTTATTCTCAACTGCGCGACTGATCAGATACTCTGCAATTTAGTTTTAATCTATGCTTAAATCGATAAATCGATAACAATGTTTACTCAGTTTTTTCTTTGAAATGAATGTAACTGTTACGTTAAGCTGATTAGGTCTAGGAAAGGTTGGAGTTAGGAAATTACTAACATTTATAATTATATTATATTTCATTTAAAATTACACTTTAATGGCTATTAAATTTGAAGCTACTTTATCTGTGCTATATATCTATGCGACGTACCATTATTAAACTAGATGTTAAATTTAACAACTAGTTAGTTGGTCTGCGGCTAGTTATGTCACGTAAACCGCATAGCCAACAGCCATAGCCATCTATAGCCTTCCTTATGAACTAAGTCTGCAGGAGATCAGCAGAGATTGAGATTGGAAGAGAGACGTGACACTAAACGAAACCAGTTTCGGCTGCTAAAAACTAGAATACATTTATTTGACAGCGCCACGTGAACATGTTCAAGCAATTACGAAACTTTTGCATGCAAATATAAGAGCTCTCTTTACAGATGAGATTGGCAGAGGGATTCGGGTTAGCCTACAAAGGAGGCATATATTCTATATATAAAGTACGATAATTTTGTATACCCTGTAAATCGCTTCAGTGTCTTGAGCGAGAAACCTATGAGAGTGAAAGGCAAATGAAACTTATATATTTCTACATCTGTATCTCTGTTTCTATCTGTAAATGTATATGTACTTGTACCTGTATCTATATAAGTATCTCTATCTTGATAGCTTCCTTGTTGCGCTAGTACATGAAATTCTCTTGAACTTTCTTTTCTTCAATTCCTTTTCATTGTCTTTTGTTCGAATTTAGCTCAAAAATTTACACGAAAAGCTGCATTTGATATCCTTGTAGTACTTTCTTCCAATTTACAATCAACTATCCCTTGACAAAAGGAAACAACTTTTGTTAAAAGTTATTTGAGCGCTTGTGTAATTAAAAAACTAAGTTGAAAATGTGCGAGAGGGGGAGAGAAAGGGTGAGAGACAGAGATAGAGAAAGAGAAAGAAAGATAGAGAGTAAGAACGAAAGTTCATTCATACAATATTCATTCCTGATAAAGTTTTGTACACACACAAAATAGTTTTTTCTTGACACATTCGATATACAATATCTACTCGTTTTAGTTTAGATACTGGACTATATAATCTCTCTTTATTTTCACAAATATCTTTTATTTTACAAATATAATAGAATAGAATAGAAGAGAAATGAATGAAACAAAGAATAAAACACAATAAATATTACAGAAATACCTGCAGTTAAGGATTGAGCAAGCATTAGGTGTATTAAATTGTTTATTATCCGAGATATACGATTTACTAGTTAATCAATTGAGCCAACACAGCAACACAGGCAAATTAAATAAACTGAGCATAAAATTAACGTCAATCAAATTGATGTACTCGAACAATGTCCCAAGAAAATCTAACGCTCATGGCGTTGGTAACAACATTGGAGAGATACGCACAGGAATGGCGAAGGGGAACAAGAAGGGGTGGGGAGGAGGGAGGGAAGAAGAGGGAAGGAGAGAGGAGGGGAGAGGGAGAGGGAGAGGGAGAGGGAGAGGGAGAGGGAGAGGGAGAGGGAGAGGGAGAGGGAGAGGAGAGGGAGAGGGAGAGGGAGAGGGAGAGGGAGAGGGAGAGGGAGGGGAGAGGGAGGGGGAGAGGGAGAGGGAGAGGGAGAGGGAGAGGGAGAGGGAGAGGGAGAGGGGAGGGAGAGGGGAGAGGGAGAGGGAGAGGGAGAGGGAGAGGGAGAGGGAGAGGGAGAGGGAGAGGGAGAGGGAGAGGGAGAGAGGGAGAGGGAGAGGGAGAGGGAGAGGGAGAGAGGAGAGGGAGAGGGAGAGGGAGAGGGAGAGGGAGAGGAGAGGGAGAGGATGAGGGAGAGGGAGAGGAGAGGGAGAGGGAGAGGGAGAGGGAGAGGGAGAGGGAGAGGGAGAGGGAGAGGGAGAGGGAGAGGGAGAGGGAGAGGGAGAGGAGAGGGAGAGGGAGAGGGAGGAGGGAGAGGGAGAGGAGAGGGAGAGGGAGAGGGAGAGGAGAGGGAGAGGGAGAGGGAGAGGGGAGAGGGAGAGGGAGAGGGAGAGGGAGAGGGAGAGGGAGAGGGAGAGGGAGAGGGAGAGGGAGAGGGAGAGGGAGAGGGAGAGGGAGAGGGAGAGGGAGAGGGAGAGGGAGAGGAGAGGGAGAGGGAGGGAGAGGGAGAGGAGGGAGAGGGAGAGGGAGAGGGAGAGGGAGAGGGAGGAAGGGAGAGGAGAGGGAGAGGGAGAGGGAGAGGGAGAGGGAGAGGGAGAGGGAGAGGGAGAGGGAGAGGGAGAGGGAAGGGAGAGGGAGAGGGAGAGGGAGAGGAGAGGGAGAGGGGAGGAGAGGGAGGGAGAGGGAGAGGTGAGAGGGAGAGGGGTAGAGGGAGAGGGAGAGGAGAGGGAGAGGGAGAGGGAGAGGGAGAGGAGAGGGAGAGGGAGAGGGAGAGGGAGAGGTAGAGGGAGAGGGAGAGGGAGAGGGAGAGGGAGAGGGAGAGGGAGAGGGAGAGGGAGAGGGAGAGGAGAGGAGGGAGAGGAGAGGGAGAGGGAGAGGGAGAGGGAGGAGAGGAGAGGGAGAGGAGAGGGAGAGGGAGAGGGCGAGGGAGAGGGATGAGGGAGAGGAGAGGGAGAGGAGAGGGAGAGGGAGAGGGAGAGGTAGAGGAGAGGAGAGGGAGAGGGAGGAGAGGGAGAGGGAGAGGAGAGGAGAGGGAGAGTGAGGAGGGAGAGGAGAGGTAGAGGGAGAGGGAGAGGGAGAGGGAGAGGGAGAGGGAGAGGGAGAGGGAGAGGGATGAGGGGAGAGGGAGAGGGAGCGGGAGAGGGAGAGGGAGAGGGAGAGGGAGAGGGATGAGGGGAGAGGGAAGGTGAGAGGGAGAGGGAGAGGGAGAGGGAGAGTGAGATGGATATGGAGAGGGAGAGGGAGAGGGAGAGGGATGAGGGAGAGGGCGATGGGAGATAGAGGGATGATAGATAGGAGAGGATATGAGAGGTGTAGATAGTAGATGTAATAATTTGAGAGTGATTGTAAGTTATATTGATAGTGTATGCATGTAGGATAGTTATAGTTATATTTTATATTTATAATTTATATTGATAGGTATATTTATAGTGATATTTATATTTATATTTATCTTTATATTTATAGTTTATATTAGTATTTATATTTATATTTATATTTCTATTAATTATATTATATTTTATATGGATTTTTTTTAAACTCTTGTCCTTGTTACGTAGATATAGGGACATATCCTGTCCGTTATTTAAGCTAATCACTTGGATATCCTTAAGCTGTTTTGTTAATAAGCGTTGCCACCTGTCTAACAATTCACCATATCTCACTCACTACACTTCCTCTCTCTCTCTCTCTCTCTCTCCTCTCTCTCTCTCTCTCTCTCTCTCTCTCTCTCTCTGAAAGTGTTTTTCCCTCTTTCAGGAAATATTGCTATTTTGACTGCCTTTTTCCTCGACTCATATTTTTGGTTTTTCCTCACCTTTTTGTGGACTAATTTTAAGCAAAACAAAAAAAAAGAACAAGAATTTCGTAGCGTTTACCTAAATCTAAATCCAAATGTGAGTCCGAGCCCCGGAAACCACAAAACTCATCAGCTTAGTCCAAGGGCCGGCGGGCCCAACCACCAAGCACTTTCACCTACCTCTGCCAAAACCAATCCACTGACGCAAATCTATTGATTATTCTTGGGGCATATGCCACCCGAGCAAACAACAACAACAACAACTACAATTTGAACATGGGAATAACAACAGAACATGGAACACATAACCACAAAAACACAAAATTTGTGGTACCATTAAATAAATTTAAACAAAAACTCAAAAAAGAAAAAAAAAAAACTACTAGGCCGACGTGTGAATACCCTTAATCGAATGTATTAGACAGTTGAAAGAGATGAATATGTGCAAAGTACAAAATATTTGATTAGAATCAAATAGAATTTGAAGCCATTAGCATCCATAGGGCTCAACAATATATATATATGGGATTTGTATAAATAGGGATTTATTATAATTCTTATTAGGATACTTGTTGTTATTAGCATTTACTTATTTTTAGTCAGAATCGATTTTTCAGCTAACTCTAAGGTTGTGTACACTCCAATTTTGCTAGGAAAAATCAAGTTATTTACGCCCAAAATAGTACCTTTAAGTACATTAAGCTCTTAAGTTCATTAAGCTCTGGCAATTGTTTGTAAATTACTTGAGAGTCGGTAAAGAAGAGAGGTAGAACGCATGTGCGCAAGAGAGAAAGAGAAAGAGCCAAATAAATTAAGCTGTCTTAAGCAGTCCCAAACCCTGAGCATACACCAAAGTATATAAAAGTTGTACTATTTATGGTTTAGAGGATGCGTTATAATGCGATTCGAAAGACGTAAGTGGGAGTGACCGACTGAAGACATACCCTAACCTAACTTTTCTTTCCATGCAGCAAACATAGGGCTCCTATGATATGCAAATATAGGCTATGGTAAATCATAATATTATATTACTTGAAATCAAGTGAATTTATACTTAAAATCAAAAACATTTCTGACATAGACATACATAGATGACAATACAAGAAGTTTTATATGAAAATATATAAATATAGTATCTCTAGCTTTTATGATCTCTTAATTAGATACATGAACGTATCGATTTCTATCACTCAAGGAATAAGTCATATCAATATATCAATCTTGTAGACTCTAGATTTTGCAATTGCCAAAACTATAAGGCAATATAATAGATAAGCAGAGGGAATAGTTTCCTATATCGTGTCTGGAATAGTTCATACGATATAGAAAACTATCCCAAATCTGGAATAGTTGATACGATATAGAAAACTATTCCGTCTTATTCTGATAAAGAAAATGCTCCTTTTTCATAATGTCCCTCATGTTGAGAATTTTGTCTGGCTTTAGCAGTTTCAAAATTTCACGAATATTATTTCCATTTCAATCCCTTTCTCCACATTCTGCTGCTGATATTGGACTCAGTCAATATACCCCATGCTCATGCAAGCGTATGAGCAGAAATATACCCTCGCACGGAAAACAGCCAACTAAAGTTCAACCCTAAGCTTATTGAATTTATGTATGTTTTTATTTTTTTTTATTTTCATTTTCATGTTTAACGTGCTTTATTTAGTTGTTGCTGGTGAGTGGGTCGAATGGGTGGATGAATGGCATTGTTGTCGTAAATGTTTTAACGAGCCACACGTCGAACAACAAGAAATGGAAATAGTTCATAATCCCCATTGAATGCCATGCCCCGACCGTGCGCCATTTCGAATTGCAAGTGCAACAGAAGCAAAAACCCAAAAAGCTTAGCAAAATATCTTAAGTGTAACAAGCACACAGACACAGACAGACAAACACACACACTCACATTCACATACTCACCACACACACACTTGTTCGATTCGCACACTTTCGATTCATAAATATTCCTTTTTCCTGAAATAGTTTCATGATTTAACCTAGATCCAATGAATCTTATGCCACAGAGCTGGTTGCTAGAGCCGCCGCATACCAAATTATTGATATCTAGAGCTTATAACACCCGACTTCCATCAAGCGATTACTGTTTGCTCTTTGCGGCTTGTGTTTGACTATTTGAGCAAACTAATTATATTATAGCCAATATTTGGGAAATGGCAGAGCAAAACAGCTAAACAAAGATATACAAATGATTATATTTATATAGAGAATATATTTTAGATATATGGCATAGTCGACTCATAAATCGAACCTTAACATTTAACAGTTGACGTTGATACTCAAATCAAATCGAATTCAATCCGAGCAAATGAGGTCTATGTAGGGGACACTAGAGTCTAGGAAACATATAGAAATGTTTTATTATGGACAAATGACAATATCAGGGCGATCGGACAGATAAAATATATATATTTATATATATAGTATATGAAATTAAATCAAACAATGGAACAATGAAAAGACTAACAGCGATTTGGGCAAACCACTTGAGGATAGACATCGAGCTAATCTAATCTGAAATTGTGGCTAAGCCCAACTCGTTTTGGATTTCTTTGTTGGACAGTCGAAAAGTGGCAACAGCTGCGAGAAGATGCGAAGCTCAAGGCGCTTGTTATGGATTCTGACTGTGATGCAGTTGCTCCTGGCGGCCGTTGGCCTGGAATGTTACGCCTGCGACTCGGCCGAGGATGCCGAGTGCGCCACACGGCCGGGCCAGCAGCTGGAGGTGGAGGAGTGCAGCCAGCCGAACGATGAGTGTGTGACCTCCGTTACAGCGGGAGTGACGCGTCGCGGCTGCCTGCGTCGCCTCTATCCGAATGGCTACTGCGGCGAGCGCTGCGATCGCTGCACTACGAGCCTCTGCAATCGGCACGTCTTTCCGGTGGATCGGCTGCGCTGCTACCAGTGCAGCGGCGCCAGCTGCATCGACGTGAGCACTCGGCCCGAGCTGCTGCTGCCCTGCCCGGTGTACAACGAGAAGGATCGCTGCTACACGAACATCCTGCACCTGAGCAACACGCAGCGCGGCTGCGAGCACACCAATCTGCCCCCGGACTGCCCCCACGTCTGCCTCAAGTGCAACTACAACGGCTGCAACGCGGAGCTAACGGTCAGCGAGAGCCACTGCCTGCAGTGCACGTCGAATCGGCTGGCGGGCAATCCGGACTGCCAGCGCGAGCAGCAGCCCGAGCAGTCCAGCCAGTGTGCGCTCTCCAATGCCACTGTGACGCAGTGCGTCAACAAGGTGATGTACGGCCATCGGGAGCGCTGCTTCACGCACCACAATAACCAAACGGAGGTGCTCCAGCGCGGCTGCTCCACCACCATGGGCTTCTTCCCCACCGGCCAGCTGCAGGAGTGCTATGGCGACAACTGCAACGCCCAATGCCAGGACATTGCCTGCGCCACCTGCAACTCCACCAGCAATCCCAATTGCCGCAGCGGCCATGCTCTGAAGAGCGAACAGTGCGCTCCGGGCACTACGGCCTGTTACTCGTGCGAGCAAGGTTAGGGTGAGTCTGGCGCTGCGTTAATGTGAACTAGTTCCAATTTTGAGCCAGGCTAGGGTGGGACAGGCACTGCGTTAATATGAGCCAGTTCCAATTAAAATTAATTAATTCATTTGTCCAGTTTCAGTTATTAGCCACTCTCCCTCCCTTTGAACTACTCTCTCGTTAAGCAATTATTTTAATTCCAAAATTAAGCTCAGTCAGCGATTTTTAAACACATATGAACCACTCTGTAAAATAATTATTTCGATAAATGACCTTCATGGCTTCTATGAATTTTTGAATACTGAATTCACAATTACATTTGAACAGCTGAAATACGATTTACATATATATTAATTGTTGCTATTTTGCCAAAATAAAGAGAAACTGCGAACTAGCTCGCTGCACCTACTACACCAGGAACTGTTTATTACCTGCTTGCAGCCCTGAAGCTCTCTATCTCTCTCTCTCTTTCTCACACACACACACACTGGCTCACACGCATTAGTCACGCGCAGCCAACTTAACGCATTAGCATATAACATTTATGCTTCCTTCCAGATTGTTTCTTGTTTCTTTTATTCACCTATTCCTTTTCTTCCTCCCATTCATGTCCACAGATACGCTGCTGCGTCGCGGCTGCGCGGATGCTAACTTCGTGCCCGGCAGCGGCGAGGCTTGCCAGCTCTGCCGCAGCAGCGACGGCTGCAACCGTTGGTCGGTGCGCAGCTGCTATCGGTGCAATTCGCTGGAGCACGGCGACGACTGCGCTGCCATGCAGCTGCCGAGCGCCATGGCGCAGAGCAACTGCAGCAGCCCAGCCGAGCTGTGCGTGAGCACCGTCCTTAGCCGTCTCCAGTTGGTCTATACGGTGCGTGGCTGTGCCGGCGAGGTGCCCGAATGCAGCGCTAACGATCCCTACTGTGTGCGCTGCAATGGCACCCTCTGCAACAGCTTGCCCACCAAGTGGCAGCAGCAGCAAAAGCAGGAGCAAGAGCAGGAGCAGCAGCAGCAAGCGGTGGGCGTTATAAGGGGCGTGCAACGCCTGCTCGAGCATCTATGGCCCCGTCTATGAGTAATTAGCAACAAATTATTGCAAAGCATTTTTTCTGATGAATAAACAATGAGAGAGAGAAATTTCACATATACATACACCCCCAAACCTTATCCCTGTGCAGCGCCCTGAAGTAAAACTGTAATGTTGATAAGCACGACGACCAGGCGGATGTGGAGGGAGCGAAGAGGCGGCATTAACGGTTGCCAACCGGCAACAGAAAAGCCCAAAAACAAAAACAACAAAAAAAACGCCCCTCAAAGTCAGCGCTAACGAAAAAGAGAGTGAAAGAGCAAGAGAGATGGAGCGAGAGTGAGAGTTAATGGAGAAGTTCGTGTATGAGAGACACTCAAAAAACAGGGCTGGAGGAAAATAGGGCTGGGCAAGCGTAACTGCTAACGACATAATATCACGAATTAAACAAATCCTTTTATGCATGTGAATGATCTTTGAATGTAACTTCAAACAAAATATGAAAAGTTTTAAAAATATATAAATAAAATATGTAAGTGATGTATATTATAGATATATTCATATGTATGAACATTTGATTGACCATAAGTAAATATGTAAATGAGATATGTAAGGATAATAATAAATATGTTCAAATTTATATATATATATACATTTTATTTCCCATATCGTTTTCAAGAATTATTGTATTAATCGAATATATTCTAATACACATATTTCTTAGTTAAAGGACCCACACTTCAACTACTATAAACAGAGTGGAAAATCAATACAGCTAAGTCCAATTTGTGACATTTGAAAATGGTTTGCAATATTAATGATCTTAAAACAGTTGCGAAAGTAAACATGTATTGTACATACATATGTATATATATTTATCTGAAATAATGAAATAAATTCATGAGAACGGAAGAGAATCAAATTACATTGCAAACAAAACAAAGGCAATAAAATTGTAGCTAAACATTCTAATTATTAGGGTATATAGCCATATACATACATATATACATATGTACAAATATACAAAAAATTCTCAGATAAGCTGGCTTTGCATTATCAAGGTACAGCTTAAAAGTCGAGTCATTTATAATCGTACAAAATAAACGAATACAAAATGACTATATACATATGTATATGTACATATATAGAGCTGCATATCAATGCAAAACTATTATCAAAGTGTAAACAAACGTATGTCATAAATAGCCCCATTACATATATAAATAGTAATAATACGTAAACAAAATGAGCTATAATGTGTAAGAACGAGCAAAATAAATAAATCGTTAATATTTCAGACTAATCCCAAGGAATGCCAAATTTGAAATTTAACTATCTGGATAATATGATCGTAAATAGATTATATAAATATGAACTTTAATAAGATCGTTTGCCATTTAAGTTCCGTATCTTAAGAAAAAGTAGCTAAACTGGTTCACAAATGAATTCATTTCCAAAAGTGAACCGATAAAAATAGCAATAAATTTTGTGAATCTTTTATATTAACAGCCGTTGAGTCAAACAGTCTTATAATTTATAGCTAAAGCTTAAAGAGGAAGTGCAATGAAGAAGATAAACGAAAAATTCTACTTGAACTGGTTCAATTCAAATGAACCTCTAAACGCTGCGCTCTTAACGAATGGGAGTAATATAAAACGCGTAACGAAAGTAAAACAAAACAAAAATTAAAAATTTACAAAAAAAAATTATTTGGATGTTTGTGAAGCTCTGATTACTGTTGCTTTGTTTGCACACGTGCGACCAAATCATAACAGTAATTGTTGTTCTTGCTTCAGTACATTCATAATCAAATAATGGGCCACCCAGCAACTACAACAACAACAGCAACAACAGCTACGGCCACAATAACAACGACAATGACGTGCTGCCAGCAAAAAGTGCGAAAATTCGTAAAAATAAAAAAAGTCTATATGAAAAATAAACATTTGCCAATTTGTGGCGTGTGCTTGCACGGGGCGGGGAGCGAGAAGCGTGCGAGGCGTGGCAAGCACAGTTATGTGCAGTGGGTGAATTGTGGGCTGACTGTGGGAGCTGCGGGTGTGCGATGCGAACGATAATTAAGTTGTTATCCGCCGCGCAACAAAATAGCTAAATTTATTAATTGAATTTGTGCGCAGGTTTCCGCAGCTGTCAAAGAGACAGAGGGAAAGACAGAGACAGAGACATATACAGAGAGAGAGCGAGAGCGCGCGAGAGTGGGGCATGGGGCTGAAAAGGTTATCACAACACGGGCGACCACCACAAAACTCAATTATATGCAGCATGCATTGATTGATAGCATTTGGCTGAGCGACGATAACGCAAAATGTCAAAGATGCAAAACAAAAAGCTTAGCAAAGGACAGACTGCAAAAGAAAGAAAAACAACAATACAAGAGAACGACACAAAAAAACACTGAGAGAGCATATAAATGAGCGTCTGAGTGGAGTGACAGAGAGCAGCAATGCATGCAGAGCGGCAGAGGGAGCGAGGGCAGCATTTTAATTAGCTGGCTCTGTGGGCGCTCATATATGTATGTGTACATACATAGATATGTATGTACGTATATACTTATGTGTCTTTATGTAGGTGCGCGCAAGTGTGAATGTTTGCATGTAAGTGTGGCCAAACAATGGTATAAATATTACGCCATAACAACAACAATAGAAAGAAGCTAAAGAAGCAGCAACAAACGGTTGCCAGATATGATGACAGCGAATTTCAGTTACAGCCCTCTCTCTCTCACGCACACATACACGCACACATACAGTGAACAGTGTTTATTGATTCCAGGACTTCCAAGCGGCAGTTTTAAGTTTCTTTCCATTTCGAGTGGAGACGTTTTGTGGGTGGGTCGCTCGCTCACTCTCACTCACGCCAGAGCAGCGGTGCGGGGCGGGGCGCGAACAAACAGGTCAAACATGAAGCTTCCTTGAAGTTTCGCTATTGCTTGTATTTCATTATATTATGCTATCACTTTATTGTTCTCACTAGGGGCGGTATATACTTACACCTCGAGTATGCGATCGCCTTTCTTGATGCCAGCCTTCTCGGCGGCTCCGTTCTCCAACACAGCGCTGACGTGCTGCAGCGGAGCGTACAGCTCGCCATTGATTGAACGCAATTGGCCGCCCTCGGACACCTGTCCGCGCACGTTGAAGCCGAAGCCAGTTTCCGTCTTGTGGATGGTGACGACGCGCGGTCCATTGGCGGCTGTGATGGTGGTGCCGCTGGTGCCGTTGTTTTCGCTCATTTCTGTGCAGCCGGTACGCTGCGCTCCAAGCAGAGCAGAGCCGAGACACACACACACACGCACGCACGCTCACACACCCACCCACACACGCACGGACGCAGGCAGACCCAAGCACACACACAGACGCACACTGGCAGGCGGCAGGTTTTGTTGTTGTCGTTGTGGTTGTTGTTATTTTACACAATTTTGCTATGTTTTTGCGTAACTTTTGTATTTCTGCAACTTCTTTTTACACACAAACATTCGCGCGCGCACACACACACAAACGCAACCGAATGAACATGAATGTAATCGAGACGAACACAAATACACATACAGGCAAAGGCAGGCCGCAGCGGCAGCCACTTTTACTTTCCGCAAATCATACACACACACAAAAAAAACAGAAATAATAACACGGAAATTGGTAAATCGTAGTAACTTGCAACTGCAACAGAAATCGGTATTACACGCCGTGATTTGTTAAGTGAATCAGATGTGTGAGAGCGAGTGTATGTTATGGGCTAGCAATTGCAATTGTTTATAGTTTACATTGCGATTAAACAGTTAACAGCAAACAACGTGCGGAGCGCACATTAATTTTGCATATTGCCTCTGCTTTCCTTAATTCACTTTTGCTTTCGCCTCTTTCGCCTTTGCCTTTGCCGTTGCCACTCGCCCAACAACTGTCAGGCGCTAGTGTTGGGTTTGTCCATTAGGTGACTGCACGATGAACTGAACGATACAAATGAGCTGACTCCTCGTGACCGGTTCATTATCGAACTGAACAGCAGGCGGCTTGCAACTAAATGGCAACGCTGACAACAAGCCGAACATGCCAAACACATTAATTATTATAATATAAGCTTATTATTATGAAGCAACTATTTATTAAGATCACATTTGATTTATTCTAACATAAAACTGGTAGAAAAACTTTGAAACAATTCAAAATAGATACTCGATAGCTCAATATCGATGAACTACTAATCGATTATAATCAGCTGCCTTTTGTTGACGATTGTTGATAAATAAAACTAGTGCCGATTTTTTTAAAATGTCATTTAACATTTCAAGTGTGAAACTAGCAGACACTCCAGCAAACTTTACTAAATTATACAATTTCCTCATATTATTAATTCGTTTGTATTTAAGCGATAGTGTATTGTATTGCATGTGTTTTTTAAATTCTTACGAAGATTACCACAAACATTAAAATTTTAATTTACATATTATTTCAAGTCCTGGAAAGTGCAAATTAATTAAACACGGCAACTCACAAGCGTATTGGCTAATAAGCTGACCGTAAAAATAAGGCCCGAAGTTAGTTTTAAGATTTTGAATTTGAATTTATATCAAATATTGCTAGAAAAAAGAGCCGCTAATAAATATATAGTATATATAGCTAGGAAAAAAGGGAGCCAGTGATCAAATTGCATGTGCAAACATAAAGTGAAGATGGGGAGGGAAGAAAGACATGTAAGGGACGGCACAGGGATACATTCATATCATACATGAGCTCCGCTGAGTCGGCAGGGCGAGCAGCCGTAGTGAGTCCGGGATCGTGTGTGTGTGTGTGTGTGTGTGTCAATCAAATAAAAATACATGCATATAACTATATTCATATCAAATTCAAGATTTGCCCTGATTTTATAATTGTAAGTATTATTATTTTAAAACTGTTCTTTTTTTGGAGGCATATTTTAAGTCGACTATTGTTTTTGCTGTGTTGACGCGTTTGCCAACACGTTTGTAATTTAAGTAATTAGAAAAGAAACGGATGCAAGCATGATAAACGAAAAAGGCATACGTTATAACGGTTATTCTTACGTTTCGCCAACGAACAGTGTGTAATAACGCACAAATAGAAATTTATCGATAAAAAATTATTTGTTTGGTTGAAAAAAAAAAAAAAACAATTTTGTTGTTTCATTTTCTCAATTTGTTTATATGTATATGTTATATGTATGTAATGTTTGTATGCATATAAATGTGTATGTATGTGTGTGTGTATATTTATATGTGTGTATTAACGTTGCAATTGCTGCATAAAAACTAAAACCTAAAATCAAACTTAAGCCAAGGGTTAAAAACAATTTTAAAAAAACTTTTTGCTTATTACATATATATGTAGATAATTAGATCAGTTGCTTAGATAATTAATTTAGATTTCTGCTAAATACAATACATTGAGAAAAAAAAAAAACAAAAAAAAACAGCGTTTTAACGTTTAAGAATTAAATGACGTACAAACCGAGTTTTAATAAGCTCTAGCAAAAAAAAAGGATAATAATAACTGACTTAATAAATAGGATTTCAAGTTGAACGCGGCATTACAATAGACATTATCATTCCAATTTTTTTTTTCTTTTTTTTTAATTAATTAAAATAAACATTAAATGTGATTTGTTTTATGCTTAAGCCTAGCGCGTATAATAATATATATTAATGTTTTGTAATTTTCTTTTAAATATTTTTGTTTTTGATTTTTGTGTTGTCGATTATTACGGCATTACGAACTGAACTATTATCTTTTTAGCTTACGTGTCTAATACAGTTATTATGCTTTAGACTAAATCGACTAATAGCTAAGTATATAAACTGTAAGCTACAAATTGTTTTTAATTTTTAGCTGTATACTACATATTTATTTATATATTTATATATATTTTTGTTTTTATCTTCCTTTTCATTTAACTTTACACGTAATTTAACTAAAGCTAAAGTGGTTTATGCTTAAAATTAGCTGTTTGTTTGTTTTTCTTTTTTTATGCTTAAAAACTATATAAATACAGCCCTATGCAAACCCTAACAGAAAAAAATACACTTCATATATATATATATAGTAATATAAACCCCACGACACAGATAAACTTTCACGACAATTTCGCTATATACAATTATTTGTGTGTATGTGTGTGTGTTGTGTGTGTTTGTGTGTATGTGTATGTTTGTTTGTTGTCTCACTAGAAATGTGAAAATTGACATATCAAATATTATACATATGTATATATACATATATAGATAACTATTGTATATACATACATACATACATAGATTTCTTGTTTGGGCCAGGCGCACTGCTGCGAATGCAATGAATTCGTATGATTTTAGAACAGATCTTCCATTCACTATATATATATATATACATACATACATGCATATATATATATATATATAGCTCTACATCTAACACCTAACACTGATGCTCAGCTGAGGGCTGCTTTAGCTTTTGTGTTGTTTGTTGTTGACATCACAGACATATTAAATGTTGTTGCAAGTTGTTGTTGTTGCTGCTTCTGCTGCTGCTGCTGCTGATATCGCACACTCAGTTCCAGAGCAGCCAACGTTAACTCTTTGATATCTCAAGCTGTTGCTGGTTGCGCTCCCACCACTCCTGTATGCTGTTGACCATTTGGTGTCGCCGGAAGCGCATCGATTCGCTGATGCACATATCTATAAAATCGGATTTCATCTCCAGATCGCCCTTCACCATATTCAAATGCTCCAACAGCTGGCTATAGTCCCGGCCGGGTCGTCGTATATCACGAAAGACCTGCATTCGCAGATCGATATTATGTTTGCGTGCGGCTTCGCGCTGTTCCTCGCTCAGGATCAGTTCCGGTGAGCTGCGGATGTCGCCGTTGTCGTTGATTGAATTACTGTTGCTGCCACTGGCGTTATTGTTGTTGTTGTTGTTGTTATTGGCGACGTGTGTCGGTGATGCTTTGGGCTCCAGCTTGGGGCTGTTGTTGTTGTAGGCTCGATTATGATTGCTGTTGTTGCTATTGCTGTTGTTGCTGCTGTTGCTATTGCTGCCGTTGTTGCTGCTGTTGTTGTTGTTACTATTGGTCAAGCCGCTACCCCAGCTGCCCCAGCTGGGCGTTGTTGTGCTGCTGCTGCTGCCGCTGCCGCCGGGCGTGCGCTTCAGAGCATCAAAGCAATTCCACGATATGGGATCCAGATCCATGCGAAAGCCATTTACTATATGATTATTGCTAACGTTGCTGCTGTTGTTGCCGCTGCTATTGCTGCTGCTGCTGTTGCTGTTGTTGTTGTTGTTACTGTTGCTGCTGCTGCTGTTGTTGCTGCTGGTGTTGATCGTGCTGCTGCTGTTGCCATTGTGGCACGTTTGCAATATGCGCGAGATCTCGGATGCATCATTGATATCGTTATGACTGAAGTATGTTGTTGGATTCGTCGTTGATGTTGTTGCCGTAGCCGAGTTGCTGTTGGCCGTTGTTGCTGCTGCTGCTGCTGCAGCTGCTGTAGTTGTTGTTGCTGCTGGCGTCACGGTTGCCGCCGCCGCTGCTGTTGCTGCTGCTGCCACTGGCACTGGTGGCGGCGACAACATTGCTGCATGGTGACTCGGATACCCATTGGGCACCAGCAGCAGTGGTGGCATCGTTGCCACGCCCCCACCAACCTTATGCATTCCCGTTCCGCTCTCCAGCATATACAGCGGACCTTCTATGGGCGTGTGCATGCCCACATTGCTGCTATAGGCCGCATGCTGCATGGTTAGGCCATTGAGTGGCAAGTAGAAGACGCCGCTGCTGCTGTTGCAGGCATTGTGATGGCTGTTGCTGCTGCCATTGTTGATGCTGCTGCTGCTGCCGCTGTGATTCATGCTGCTGCTGCTGCTGCTAACGCTTAACTCGGGCACACCATTGCTGGTTGCTGCAATTGCTGCGATGCTGTTACTGTTGCTATTGCTAGCTGTTGTCGCCAATGCATCTGGCACAGCTGCTGCTGCTGCTGCTGCTGCAGCTACTGGGATGTTGCTGTTGCTGCTGGGACTAACAATCACGCTGGTGCTGTTGCTGCTAGCGATTACGCCGCTGCTGCTGCTGTTGTTGTTGTTGCTGTTGCTGCTGATGCTGCTGTTGTTGTTACTGTTGTTGCTTTTGCTGCTGCTGCTGGGATTATTGTCCGCTTCGTTGGCGCGCTCCTCATCGCTGATGCCATTGATAAAATTGTGCACGTAGCCGTTGAGCGGCGTCTCCTGGTCGCTGATTTCCTCCTCGCTAAAGTCAAAGCTCATGCGCTCCGGCGTTTGCGAGCCAACAGACATGCCGGAGTCGCTGTTGTTACTGGCAATGCTCATGTTGTTGCTGCTAAGGCCGCTGCTGTTGCTGTTCATGATGATGCTGCTGCTGTTGCTGTTGTTGCTGCTGTTGCTGTTGCTGTTGATGCTGCTGCTGTTGGACGCCTCGGAGCCGTAGCTGCTGTTGCTATCCTCATCGAGGTCCAGCTCCGACACGCTGCCGCTGCTGGCCGAGCCGCCGGCTGTCGAGCTGGGGCCAGAGCTGACGCTGCGCACCGAGTCGACGGACATGCGCCGAAACTCAAAGGCGCGTGGCAATGGGCCCGCCTTGCGTTTGCGTCCACGCGACGTGCTCTCCAGCTTCTTGGAGATGGGGCCCATGGGGCCGCCCAGTCCATTGCCGCCGCCCAGCATTAAGCCGGACATGCCGCCGCCACCGACTGGGCCCATGCCGCTGGAGTTGCCGCTGGACGAGGGCGAGTTGGCGCCGTTGCCGCCGTTAGAATTGTTGCCGCTCTTCATGGGCGCCACATCGCTGAGATCGGCCTCGTCCACCATGACCATGTGCTTGTCCTTCTTATACGGATTGCCGAACATGTGCTGGCGCACATTCGTTGGCTCGATCTCCCGCAGCGGATTGTCCTTGTTCTTCAGATACTCCTGGTAATTGCCCATCTCGGCAATGGGCAGACAGTGGCCCGAGTCCTTGGCCACCATGCTGGTGGGCCGCATGAACGTCTCGCGCATGCGCGCTATCTCATCCACCAGATCCCGCCTGGGTATGTCGAACGGATTGCGGTACGACTTGGCGGACGACTGATGCGTCAGCTGCGGCACCACAATCGTATAGTTCTCCACGGGCTCGATCTCCGCGTGGAGCTTGGCGAACGTATCCCGCAACAGCGGATGCCGCACCAGATCCCGGCGCAGAGCTGCGCCCGTGCACAATTTGGCCGTTTCCACTTGGCGATAGGGCGGCTTTGGTTGCTTCAGCTGCTTGTAGACCTTCATGCAGAGATTCTCCTGATCCTGTTTGGCCGTGTTCTTGATGTGCTTCAGCTGGTTCGCTATCGTCGGCGACAAATAGTTGTCCACGTTCTCCGGCAGCAGGAACTGCAGCAGCTGATACGGCACATTGATGTTGACCAGGGCCTTGCGCAAAAAGGGGCAGTAATAGGGCGGTATGGATCGGACATAGGAATTGAACTTGTACATGAGATCGTTCGGCGGACTCATGTTGTACTTGTGGATGAGGTCGTGCAGGAGCGGCAGCAGCGCCGGATAGTTGTACGCCAGCACGTACAGGTGCACCTGGCTGAAGTTCGGCGAGGCCTTCAGGTACCCGAAGGGCAGCTCGAAGCCGTGCATGCCATTCGTGACGATCACCTGCCAGCACTTGTTCATCTCCCGCTTGTTGAGTATCTGCAGCGTCAACGGGCAGCCCTCGATCTCGTACTTGTCCACGGGAAAGCTACGCACCAGCTGTGGCTCATCCACGGCGGGCGTTAGTATCTTCAGCTTGGGATGAGCGTCGCGCGGGGGCAGGGTGATTGCCTTCGAGTCGGGCCAGTAGGGCTCCGGCAGTGGCCAATAGCCAATGGGGAAGGTCTTCTGTGTGATGTGCTTCTGCACGTAGATCATCTTCTTGATCGGCTGGAACACAATGTCCGCCGTGGGCTCATTTGAGGTGGATGTTGTTCCTGTGGAGCTGCTGCTGTTCGAGCCGCCACTGTTGCTGTTGTTGTTGTTGTTGTTGCCGCTGCTGCTGCTGCTGTTGCTGTTGCTGCTGTTGTTGTTGCCGCTGCTGGTGCTGCTGTTGCTATTGCCATTGCTGCCGTTCGACTCCTTGGGCAGCATGGGCTCGAATTGCAGCACAACACCTGGCTGCACCTTCTGCACCAGGCTCTCGATGCACTGATTGAGCACGTAATGGCTGCGCACCCGGTAAGAACGACCGCCGGTTACCTCGCACATGCGCTCAATGGGCGAGTCGTCGTGCGGCACCTTCCCATCGACTCGCTCGTCGATCTTGTTGCCCGGCATGCGCAGTACGAGCGAGAAGAGACGCTGGTCCCAGCGGAATGGCTCTTTCGTGAATTTTGTGCCGGGTATTTGATTGCTGAGCGGCAATATGATCTCCTGGTGGACACCGTTGCGATACGAGTACCGTCCACCGTCAGTGATCACAATAATGACCGATGGCTCCAGATAAAAGGGGCAACGCCCCTGGCCGTAGGTGTCGATGCCCGATTGCATCCGATTCAAGTTGAGCAAATCGAAGGCGTTGCGCAGCGATTCACCCATTGAGGTGAGTCCGTGACTTTGGAGATTTTTCAGCTCGTTCATGAATGTCGCATGATTCTCCTTCCAGCCGGCTTTCACATTTGCCGGCGGCTCCTCGAACGTGAGCAGCATATACCGATCGCCTAGGCAATCCTGTGTGCGTTGGCGATATTTCAGAAATGTCTCGACTGCCCCTTTGGCTATGTCCAAATATGTCTTTTGCACACCATTCACATACGCCTTCTGGCACATGGACGACGAGGTGTCCACCAGGAAGAGTATGATTGTCATGGCTGCCCACTGCCAATGCTCACCTTTACACCCACTACTGTGCCGTTACGCGCAATACACTTTGCTGATAAACCTACAACGAATTGAAAATACATTAAGAACAATCTAAATAATTAAGCTAAAAAAAAAAAAAAAAAAAAGAAATAAATAAATACAAAATAGCTTAATTTAAGAAAACGCAATCACACGAAAGCACACAACATACATACATATCTACATACACGCGCGCAAATGCGCTGTGATTAGCAAACGCATTAAATGTAAACTTCATTTACCGTTTTTTTTTTTTTTTTTTTTTTTTTTAGCGCGCTTTAGTGAGCTAATTTGAGCGCAATTGAGCTTCAGTTTGTGAGTGAGTTAGCGAGTGAGCGAGAGAGCCTATGTATGTCTATGCTGTGTAGCTGAGAGTAATTGTAGTTGCGGGTGTGTTCTCCAGAGTCCTCTTCTTTTCCTTTTTCGTGCTCTTCTTCTTCAACTACTGGCTGTGGCATATGTCTTCTCCTAGACTCGTTGTTTTTGTTTCAACTGCAGCAGTTGATACTTTAGAGTATATGTGTGTGTGTTTGTGTAAGTGTTTTTGTTGTTGTTGCTGTAGTTTTTTTGCACAGCTCTCTTCAAAATATTGCTGCTGCTCCTTCGTAGCGGTTGCTAGCAGCTTGCTTCTTCCTCCTGTTGTCCTGGACTTAAGCGATTTGCTCTTTTTCTGCGTTTCACTGTTCCGCTTTTATAGTACATGTTGCTTGAAACAGCTGACATTTGTATTTGAAAATAACCAACAAGCTCTGCAACGAAATGGAAGACAGGCGAAAAAGGTTAAGAAAGAGAAAGGAATACAACTATCATTCAATCACAGTTAGCATGTTGCGCATACGCTCTGTAGTATCATAATAAACAATTGATACCCGATTCGTTTATAACTTAGTTTTGTAATCCACACACACACATTCAAACACGAGCGCACGGTACAGAGAGACACGCATATGCATATATATACACATGTATACATCTATCACCTTCGCAATCAGTGATAATGCTTAGGTAAACGGAACTGAAGCACATACACACACGCACACACTCGCAAGCAAAAATACGCACAATTTTGACAGTAAATGTGCTAATTTCGCTTTAAGAGTTTCTGACTGTGATTTTAAAACTTGATCGCTTGTTCTCTTTTTTATCTTTTCCCTCTTTTTCTCTCCCTCTCTCTCTCTTTAGTTGCCGCTTTACATGAGCATCCCCATTTCTTAAAATTCGTTAAAGAATATAATAAAATAAAAATAATATTTATATATATAAATAAATATATATCTCTATACTTTTTAAAAGTTTCAAAACGGCGAATCGACTTCGCTGAGCCTCTCCCACTGACAGTTATGTTGACTGTTCTATAAAAGTAATTTATTTAGTCTATCTACACTTGGATAGTATAAGATCGCGTTGGGACTGTGTTCGCTCTGTTGGTATTAGAGATGGGCGTGAGCATTTATGAATTCCTCGTGAGTTTCACGATCAGTGATAAGTGTACGTGTGCGTATTTATTTACACCTACACATGCATACATATAATTTTATATAAGTATGGTATTATATTTTGTATTGTCTAACATTTCTGTACCTATGAACGCTCATATTGCTTTCAGAATTTACACCCATATCAGGAATTGTATTGTATTATCACGGCCTTCTTTCTCAATACACAACGTACTTTCAAACTTGTATATATAAATATATATGTAGCATGGCAGAGCCATAATCACAAACACAAAGATATAATGATTTTCAGATCGCGTTGTAAACACGTGTGCAGATATTTTGTATCACTATCGCCTTTAACGATCGTCTCACATCACAGTCACGCACGCATCTCTAATTGGCAGCAACAACTGGCCAAAGGCAAAGACGAAAAATATTCGGATATTATCTAAAAGTTCCGCACTTGATACAAGAAAATATTAGAACAATAGAAAATTACCTCCCCCTTTGCTTGGATACGATTTCAGACCAGGTCATTGTACAATGAATTTCAGAGGAATGTAAACTGACGCGCGGTTAAAAAATAATATTTTTTCTTATCGACGCGCCTGCATTTAACGTTGTCATCGCTGCCGCCGCCTTCTGGCGACTAATTGACTGAGTTTCGAGTACAAAGCACTCAATTTCTATTTGAATAGGAGCACTCATTCACACACACACACGAACATGCTCACAGACACATGCAAACGTATTACATGCGTGTACTACATTCACGCTCAGTGGCGCAGAGCAGAGTTGCCAGATATCAAACAGAGTGAACAATAGACTATGTAAGCCGATGCCTGTAAGTAACCAAAGGCAAGCACGTGGATATATTAATCAAATGGGTCACGCCGAATTATTTAATGCAGTATTAATTACAAACACCAGCCAAAAGCATCCTGCCAAGTAAACGATAACATAACCTTTGCTTCTGGTGGCAACGCTGCTATAACAGCAAGGTAGCACAAGAAAGCGGGCAGGAAGGGGGGTTGAACGTACTCCTGCTTTTTTTTCTTTCTTTCTGAATGGCACGACGCAGCCCAACATACTGCTCCGACTGAACTGCTTTAAATCATATTGCCAAGTGATTGAATTGAAGCGTAACACACAGTAATAGTAATAACATTAGCAACACATTGATATGAGCAATGACCTTGCCACAAAGGATCACTAATAAAGTGTAATTCGGAGTGTGTCTGTGTGGGTGTATCTGCGTGTGGGAGAAGAGGGAAGTGGAGAGTCGCTCATAATATGACAATCAACATGATTAGAGTGACCTTAATTTTAAATGTAATATGAGCCCGAACGAGAACTAATTTGCATGTGGCAATGGGGCTACCTAATGCGTTTATCGTCTATCGATCGACGATACATGCAATTCAATGTTGCATCCGATAATGTAGAGACCGCGCCAAACATTTAAGTGTTATCGTGTCTATGATTTCAAGCTGATTGTAGGTGTATTTGCTGGATCGCGTTAATAGCACTTGAAGAACAATAATTACGGCTGCGTTCGGCAACGTCACAGCCGCTCTGCGCGAAACACAATCTCTTCCTCTCTCAAGCGGTCACACACACACGCAGCATCATCATCGTCTTCATCGTTGGTGAGAGTCGAGTGGTGAAACATAAGTTTAGCTGTTTACTAATTCTACTTTAACAGGTCGGTTTAACTGAACAGCCGATTAGTTACAAGTAGCTGGCAATAATCTTAGCAAATGGTCGTAGTATTTTCTAATCAGGAATATTCAGTTACTGTTGCTATATCTTCACTCAAACGAACGATGATGGAGGGGAGTAACGCGTAGTGTTGTTTAGAGCGAATTTTTTTTTCAGTTATATTTTACTTTGTGCCAACAAAAATTTATCACCACCTCCACCGCGCGCGCTCACATCAACGACCATAGCCACGCACTCACACACAGTTAGGAGGGCACACACATCTATGAGAGCAATATATGTGTGTGTGCGGCTGTATTAAGGTGCATAGCCCGTAGCACACAAACAACTTTTACACGCACGCTCTCACGCTCACTGCTCTTCTCTTTTGGCGCTCGCTCATCCAAGCAGCTGCCCCCGCCACCCGAGTAGGCGAGCCAACCCAACATCCAACCAACCAACCAATCCACTCGCCGACCGACTGACTGACAGTCGACCGTGATGACGACGGCGGGGTCGACGGTGACGATGGCGCAAACGACCGACCGACAGTCGAGCCGACGATACGACACGACCACGATACGACGACCAGTGGTGGCATGTATGTATGTATATAGCAATTTGTATGTTTACTTGTAGTATCTCAGCAGGCGGGTAAGTTTGTTTCACACACACTGAGGCCGTCACTCTCGCTGCGTTCCGAGTTGTCGCCTCTGACTTTTCTATTGCTATTGCATCTGTTTCCTCTACTTTGGCGCCGCTGGCCGACCAACCTTTCAGTTCAAAAGTAAAAAACTAACTGAGCCGCTGCGATTGTTGTTATTTTTCATAAATATCGATAAATCGATTAATAGATAGGCAGAGTTGTTTCTTATCAGAACGTCACAGAGTTGGTTTGAGTTGTTATTTTTGTAATTTTTCGGATGTCGCTAAAATGCGTAGTCAGCTGCTAAAATGAATTTTTATTGAAAATATGTATTTTTAGAATGAAACTCAAGTGGACAATAGACCCACAAACTGTGTTCATCAATGTGAGATTACATTTTTGTGTAACACATTCAGCGCAGGCGGCAATCCAGTAAAATTTAATCGAACATCAAACAGGGTCGTTGTTGCGCACATCATGTGTTATTTTTGTGTTGGCGCGCGAACTCGACAGACGATAACCATTGTAAACACCGGGAATAAACAATTGTGTGTGTTCGCGAAATAGATTTAAGTGCAATGCCAGAGAATATTATTGCCGGGATACCGGTGCATTTCCCCTTCGAGCCGTACGAGGTGCAACGCGCCTTTATGGAGAAGGTAATAATGTGCCTCCGCGATGGCACCAACGGCGTTTTGGAGTCGCCGACCGGCACAGGTAAAACGTTAAGTTTGCTATGTTCCTCGCTCGCCTGGATACGTACCCGGCAGTCCGAGCACCAGCTAAACATGCAAAAGCTGCAAATGGAGCAGCAGCAGAGGCAAGCAACAGGAGGCTCTGCAACCGGGGCCATGTCCGACTTGGCCTTGACCATGGGCAAGACCAATAACTGGGGTGTGCCCAAGGTTATTTATGCCTCGCGCACCCATTCCCAGCTGACCCAGGCGATGCGGGAGCTGAAGCGCACCGCCTATGCCAGCATGCGATCCGTGGTGCTGGGCTCGCGAGATCAGCTCTGCATACATCCGGACGTGATGAAGGAGCAGGGCAATTCGAACAAGGTGAACATGTGCAAGCTGAAGGTGCACGCAAAGACGTGCTCGTTCCAGCTGCGCGTCGAGTCCAAGAAGGATCATCCCGACTTTCGCGGACCCAGCATCATGGACATCGAAGATCTGGTTAAGGTAGGACAGCGATTGAAAATGTGCCCGTATTATGCCTCCAAGGAGCTGGTCAGCAGCGCAGACATCACATTCATGCCCTACAATTACCTGCTGGACCCGAAAGCCCGCAAGGCCAACAAGATTGAGCTAAGCAATACAATCGTGATCCTTGATGAGGCACATAACATTGAGAAGATCTGCGAGGAGTCCGCTTCGGTGCAGATACGCTCCTCCGACGTGGCCATGGCCATTGAGGATGTAACGCACATTATGAAAATCTTCACCAGCGCCGACTCACAGGACTCGGGCGGGCCCGAGGAGCCCAAAGACTTCACCCTGGACGATCTGACGCTGCTCAAGGAGATGCTGCTGGAGCTGGAGAAGGCCATCGATGGCGTCGTCGTCGAGAACCAAGTCGAGGGCACCACCTATCCAGCTGCCCACATCTACGAGCTGCTCGGCAAGGCAAATGTAAGTTAGTCTGGTACAAGAGAAGCCAGTCCTCATGGCCGATTCCCTTTGCAGTTCACCTATGGCAACTGCGCCACAATTGTCGCCCTGCTGGACAAGCTGGTGCAGTACCTCATGGTCGCCTCGCAGCACTCGATGCTGCGCAAGGGAGGCAGCTTCATGGTGCTCAGCGATCTGCTGAACGTCGTGTTTGCCAACAAGGAGGACATCATGGCCAAGGTGCATCGCAGCTTCAAGGTCCATGTCCAAATCGAGGAAACCAAACAGACGAAGCCAGCGGGTGGCAGCAACAGCAAGCAAACCGGCTGGCTGGGCAAGGGCAACAATGCGGCCACCACTGTCTCCAAGACGGCAAAGATTATCAATTTCTGGTGCTTCAATCCCGGTTTCGGCATGGAGCAGCTGCTCAATACCCAAGTGCGCAGCGTCATCCTAACCAGCGGCACATTGGCGCCGCTGAAGCCCCTCATTGCCGAGCTGGCCATACCGGTGGCCCAGCATCTGGAGAATCCGCACATAGTGGATCAGTCGCAGGTCTATGTGAAGATCATTGGCACTGGCCCAGATCGTGAGCAGCTAATATCCAACTATAAGAATCGGTAATTATACGAAATTAGCCTGAACACTAATTGCTGCTGATAAACTGAATCAAAGAAAATGTTGCATAACGCAAAGCCACAAGTTCTGCTTGTAATTCTCAATTGGTTGCAACTGCTGGCTAATGAAGCTCGAGTCTTGCACGCTTCTGAACCACAAAGCCTTGGGCTTCAATTAGCCTAGGCCAATGAAGTAATGGGCTGTGGTGCTAATTAAAAGAGCTAGTTGGTTCGTGATTAGCTAATGATTGGCTAATAGGTAATTCTTAATTTTTCTACTTTCCCCTCTCAGCTCAGGCAATTTAGAAAGAGTGCTGGCATTTTTCCTTAGCACTAATAGCTGGATCTAGCTATAAAAGCGGCCAAGCTAGCTGAGATTAATGCAGGCTTCATGTAAAATATGCATATAGAGGAACACGCATTAGATAGAATTTCCGCTAATCAGAATTTCCATTTTTTTCCCGCTACCCCACTTGGGCATAAGCCAAATCTGGCTGAAAATAAGCTAAAACGATAGCTTTGTCTAGAACAGTTGTGAAATAGCATCTAGCTGGATTTGGAGTTATTTTCAATCAGTCATTGGATGTTTTATATTTTAGCATTATCATAAATATTGACAATATCTTAGTGTAGCATGTTTGAGGCCCACAGCTTTTGTCAATTTTTGTCTACTTTCACCTCAGCTCTCTGACGTTTTACAAACGGAGATTGGAACAATTGTGAAATAGCGGCTGGCGGGATTTTATGTGTAGCTATATTGTGCCATTAAATGGCTTTTTTGTTAGCATTAACGAAACTATTGAAAAAGTCTCGTGGCATGTTTTGGGTTAGCTTTACGCAGCAGCTTCAACATCTCTAGTTATACTTCCCTATCACAAATGTCGAAAGTAACTTGCAAAGAAAAGCCAACAGATGCCTTGATTTAAGTTCATATATTTAAAGAGTTGATGCATTTGGTAAAGGAAAATGCTCTTACATATATCGAATATCTTCCATTAATACGAAACCAATTTTGTTTAGCCTAGAAGAGTTGGTATAAAGAATAAAGCTAAGATGAAAATAGCAAGGGGGAAAACACGATTCTAATTAACTACAGTTTCCATATATTCCACTTATCGGAAACTAATAGATCAGCTATATACATATGTAGATATCATTATAGAACTGTTGATTCGAGAAAGACTTCGTCTAGTCTTATTCTCCTATTAATTGTGCTGATAGTATATAGATGTAGGATTATCGGTTTGTCCAAAGAAAGTATACTCAAAATATCTTGCACCATGTTAGCGACATTAGATACCAGCTGTGAGATAAGATAAGCAACAGTAATAGAAGCTAAACGAGCTCGTCGTATGCCAATACAAATGCAATCTGTATATATATGTATATGTGTGTATATTGATCAGCATGATAATGAGCAGTCATTAACAGATATTGTCATCCACTTATTCACAGCGACAATCCAAAGTACATCAGCTCGCTGGGCCAGACGATTCTGAATGTATCGCGAATCGTGCCGGATGGGCTATTGGTGTTCTTTCCATCGTATCCCATGCTGAATCAGTGCGTGGACGCTTGGCAGGCGAGCGGCTTGTGGGCGGACTTGTCCAGTCGCAAGCCGATATTCTTGGAGCCGCGCGGCAAGGATCAGTTTACCAGCACCATGGAGGAGTTCTATCAGGCGATACGCGACTCGAAGGGCGCCTGCTTCATGGCCGTCTGTCGGGGCAAGGTGTCCGAGGGCTTGGACTTTGCCGATCGCAATGGCCGGGCTGTGATCATAACCGGGCTGCCCTTTCCGCCCCTGAAGGATCCGAAGGTGATATTGAAGCGTCGCTATCTGGAAACCAACCGCACCAAGGAGAACCAGCTGCTCAGCGGTCAGGAGTGGTATAATCTGGATGCGACGCGTGCCGTCAATCAGGCGATTGGGCGTGTCATTCGCCATCGTCACGACTATGGTGCGATTCTGCTGTGTGATGCGCGCTTCCAGGATGCCTCGCAGGTGCAACAGCTGTCCAAGTGGATACGTGGCCACCTGGGCGCGCGCCCGCAATCGTCGCCATTCGGGCCCATTGTGCGCGAGTTGCGCCAATTCTTCAAGCATGCCGAGCAAACGGTTAGAGCTAACCAGATCTCTCGATCCATATGCTAACAAATGTCATTTTGCCTCCCACAGATGGCACAGCCCGACGAGCGCGTCGTTGAGCAGCCACTGCAGACCGTGTGCAAGGAGGAGCAGCCGACGCTGGCGCCCAGCTACAACAGCAATACCCAAATCAAGCGTGAGCCCGGCTCTGGAGCCAACAGATTCCAGCTGGCCAGCGAGCTGGCAGCGTAAGTCTTGAATAATGAGCCTTACGGATCTATCTTAATTGCTGTTGTTCGTGTTGTTGCTTGCAGCAAAGCGGAAATGGCCAACTCCATCAAGAGCTGGACGCCAGCGGATTATGTCAATGCAGCTGGTTGCAGCAATCAGAGCCAATCAGCGCCCAATGCCATGGACTTCATGAGTCGGCTCAACTCCAATGTGACGGTAGATGATGCCCTACGACAAACCCTAATTGTACGCTCTCTAACGTCAACTTTGCTTCACCTACACAGAGCATCGACTTCAATAACACCGACCTAGTTAAGATACACAAGCGCGAGCGCAGCTCACCGACAGCCAACGAAACGTTGACCAGTGGCAAGAAGCGCTACAAGCTGATCAGCAGCACTGATGTGGTCAAGACGGAACCAGGCACCAGCAACAGCTACAGCTACAGCTACGCCAACATCAGCAGCAGCAGCGGCAGCGACAGTAGATGTTGCTCTGCAAAGCCGGCTGTGTCTCCGCTTAAGGAAGCGCCTGAATCACGCGCAGATTTTCTGCGTGAGGTCTGTCCTCGCAATTTGCTAATCTCTAGAGAGATTGATTTCAACTCTTTGCCTTCTCTTTGCAGGTGCGCAGCGTCGTGGACAGCGATAAGTTTCGCAGTTTCGGCAAGGCGTTGCTGGCTTACAAGACTGGCGGCGATAATTGTTTCGAGGTGCTAATGGTGCTGCTCCTGGATGTGCTGGGCGCACCCAAGCTGCGATACCTGCTCTACGGCATGCGTCGCTATCTGAAGAACGAGCACAAGGAGGAGTTCGATATACGCTTGGCCAGCCTGCAGGCCAGCTAGTCCTTGCTCTTGTACCTTCCTATCTGACTGTCTTGCTTGTATACATAATTTGCATAGATTCTATTATATTTAAAAATAAAAACAAACTTGTAAATGCGCCATTCGGAGAGAATGTGTCTAGTTTGTGGCATAAAGCAGGCCTTAACTAGAATTTAGCTATATACTAAATACATATTGAAATAAGAGATCGAGAAACGCTCTCAAATATGTTATAGAAGAATTACGATTATCAAATTCTGTTCAAATATCGAAAAGCAAACTCGATGAACATTTGTTTTTTCTGTGCATTTCTAATTTTATTGCGACTGACAATTGTGAAATCTTGTGCGTCGATCTTTTTGTATATAATCAAATAATTAATACAAAGAAACTTCTACTAGTAGATACTCGAACGTTTTTTTTTTTTACATATACATAAAATCCCATACATAAGACCTTCTTCCGAATTTTCTAAATAACGTCTGCAAATGCTTAAACAAAATATCGCAAAGCTGAACAGAAAAAAAAAAATTTCTATGGCTGAGTTTCTAAGAAACAAAATTTTGTAAAAACAAAAATGAAAAAAAAAAAAAAATAAGATAAGATTATTATTAAAGAAAAAATATTTTACGAGTGAAATATAAAAGAATATACATTCAAAATTTTAAAAATTTAAATATATAAAAGCCACAAATAAAAGAAAAACCTTAAAGGAATCAAGACTAAACAATTCTAATATAAATATTAGGTGACAAAGTAAGAAAATAATTGCAGCAGCTTGGAAAATAAGGAATAATACCTTCGAGTGTCCAAAGCGCTTACTAATTCAAAAATTTATTTTTTCTACTCATTCATCAGAGTATATTGGCTTTGTCCATTGCACGTCTTGTTGTCTCTCCGCCTGTCCTTATGACCTTCAACCAAATCGCTGCTATTAAAGATGATGACTTGAAATTTTGAACATATATGCTTGAATCCCTGGAATTGGAAAGTTTCAAGTAAGATTCATATTTTACCTTAGAGTCCATTGTAGTCGAAAAAATATAGACTGGAAATGTGAAATATGCAGATATTCGCGCCGACAGCTGAAGTTCAATAAGATCTACACTTAAATAACTGTATTTCCTACAGCTGGACTTTGAATGGGTATTTTGCAGTCGGCAATGCCTGACTGCAGCGCTTTTGCTTCAAAGTTGAAGTTCCCAATACTAAACAAAATCATTCACATAAATCTTCCTTTGCGTATAGAGACAAACACTTGGCTAACTTATCATACTTTCATTAAGTTTTATTAAAAAAAAAAAAAAAAAATAAAAACACTTAAACTAATTGCTTAAAATACATATCAAATTAAATGGATTTATTTATATGTAATTACTTGTAATTGTAAGTATTTTTCGTTCTTGTTTTTTTTTTTTTTTTTTTTTTTAATATATATATTATTTTTTTGCGTTTTTTTTTTTCAATTTGAATTTGTTTATGCACTTTTACTTTGTTTTGCTTTGCTTGTTACTTTACACTTAATTATTAGATTTTAATTCGATTTAAGTTACATTTGTTGTTGCTTAACGTTACGTTACGTTACATTATGTGACGTGACGATGCGTGCGACGATACGTTACGTCTCCGCTCGTCTGGTGCTGCCCAATTATCTCTGCTGCCGGATGATTTATGTATAAATGTACTAGTCTGTCTTCTTTGCTAAAAACTGTTTAAATATTGCTTTGATTCTTGTTTTAAATATTTGGTTTTGGTTTTGTTTAAGTGACGGAACGGGCGCTAGGCGCAGGCGTCCAGCTGACAGCCGCAATAGGCGCAAGAGCTGCGGCGTCCGTCACGTCATGCGCGAGGAGCCGACTAAACCGAACCAGCAGCCTCAGCCGATGCGCGCCGCCGCCGCCAGATGGCGTCTGTGTGTGCGGGGGGTGCCATCACTTGTGCAATTAATTTACTCGGTTATCGGGTTTTGTTTTTCCCTATCAGTATCGGTTATCGGCTAACATAATTTGCATATGGTTTATGTATCGCATGTTTGCGTGTAAATATGTATGTTTGGCTATGTACGTGCTTGAAGGATATGTGATGCATATTGTTGAAAACTAGTCTTATTATTTTTTGTATTTTAACTATTGCTAGAGTTGCGCGGGGGTTAGGATAAGGGGCAGGGGAGGGCGTGGAGCCACGCCAGATCGATCGAAAACGCGACTGAGTAGCTAGCTACATCTGTATTTCTTTCTCTTTCTCTTCTTCTATCTCTCACTCTCACTCATTCGCTTTCTTTTTTCTATCTTTATCTCGCTCACGCACGCCGCGTCTAACTAACTTCTATTTAGTGGGTATAAAGCGCGCCTTGACCGCCTGACCCATGGGCAGATGAAGGTGCTGCTGCTGCTGTTGCTGCTGCTGTTGTTGTTGCTGTTGCTGCTGCTGTTGCTGCTGCTGCTGCTGCTGTTGCATATGCTGATTGATCTGCTGGTGTATGGAAAGGCCGCTGGCACTGCTGATGATGTGCTGGCTATGCAACGGCTCATTGATCTCTATTTTAATGGCCGTGGCTGCCAGTGAGGTCTTATTCTTGTTTTTGGGCGGTCTGCCACCTGCAAAACAAAAATAAATTAATTTAATATCAATATTTCAGTATGCATTAAATATATCTAAATAAATTCATTTAAATTAATGTTGACAAAGTCAATGGGAAACGTTAACACACATGCCTCACATTTACAGGGTATTTAAATGTCGTCTGATTTACTACGCTAAGTGCACTTACGCTGCCCCGTCGTGTGCTGCAGCGACAGAGGCTGCCCGATCATCGCCAGCGGCTGTTGGGGCGACTGCAGTGTGATCGTCTTCTTGGAGCGCTTCGGCGGCGGCAGCTCGTGATGCGAATGATTGGTGAGCAAGTGTTTCGATAGATGCTGGCGCACCGCAAAGGATTCGGCACAATTGGCCACCGGGCAGTTCAGGTAGCGACCCTCCACATGGCGTTGCACATGCTTCTTGAGCAACGACTCCTGGTTAAAGCTGCTGGGGCATATATCGCATTTGAACTTGAACTCGTCGTGCATCTTCAGATGCTGATCCAGATGCGATTGCTGCAGAAATTTCTCATCGCACTTGCTGCACTCATAGGGAAAGGCCAGGCCATGCGTCTTCATGTGCGTATGCAGCTGCGACTGCAGCTTGAAGTTCTTCTCCGGACACCGTGGACAATAGTAGCCGGTGACGCCGGCGTGCGCCTGCAGATGCTGGTTCAGTGAGGTGACCTGCGTGAACTTCTTGCTGCACACGTTGCAGCAGTACTGCTGCACTTTGTGATGCGACTTCATGTGATTGTTCAGATTGGTCACCTGCCAGGGTACACAGCCAAAGCAAATAGATTAGTGACTATACATTATAGATGAGCTGGGCTACTCACCTGCGCAAAGCTGCGTCCACACTCGGGCTCGTTGCACACAAAGGGACGCTCCCCGGTGTGGAGGCGTCGATGATTATTAAGATTTGTGATTTGAGTGAAGGTCTTGCCGCAGTCCACGCACTGATACGGCCGATCATTTGTGTGTATGCGTTCATGATTGCGCAAATTTGCGGCTTGCGTGAAGCCTACAGAGATTGAGAGTGACAGAGAGAGCGAGAGAAAGAGAGAAGATGCAGAGATTATACATAGCTGTTCTTCAATCAATATCAGACATCCAACATACAGTGAATGCTCGTTCTAATCATATGGAATTTGCTCAGTCTGATAGTAGTTATATCAAGAATTTAATATAATATGTATACTATATATAACACTAAAATTAGAATTAAAAAAAAAAAAATGAATTTTACCCCGATTCCCCACTTTTAATTAAGTTAGAACTTATTTTAAGGCTTAGAACATTTTATTTATTTATTTATTTAAAAAAAGAACAACAACAAATGTATGTGTGTAAATAATCTTATCGGCACAGTTTTAAATTTAAAACAAAAATTGTAAATAAAATATGTATGTCTGTATATATATACACATTTTATACCACATATGCATGTATGTATACATATTTATGTACATAGTTCTCTGAACAATTCGGCTTCAATATTGAATGATCACAGTATGTTTTGACTTGAATAAAGCTTTGCGCTCGGCTTGAACAGATGAACTGGGCTGTTGTTATTATTGTTGTTGTACTCACCTTTGTGGCAGTAGCTGCACACAAATTTGCGCTCAGCCGAATGATTGCGTATGTGCGTCATGAGCGAGGACTTACGCGAGAAGGTTTTGTTGCACAGCGGGCATGAGCCCTCCTCGTTGAATATCAGATCCACCTGCGTCAAATGAGAGCGAGAGCGGAAGCGAGACAGTTAGTGTTGAATTTGGTGTTGAGAGCTTTGAAGCTCTGCTAATTGCAAGTGTCACACTCACTCACGCACAGGGACACACACGCACACAACTACACACACGCATATACATATACACCCAGAGAGGCTGAACTAACTTACGCTCAACAAGCTGTCGGTCAAAATGGCAGCGAATTAAGTCCTATGCGCAAATTACTTGCGACTTGTGAAGTATTTGTTTATTGCAAATGTATTAATTTTTTCTAAATTGTGTATTGCTGTTTCTTTTTTTCTTTTTTTTTGCGTGCCACGCACACCCACACAAAAGCGTCAACTGAAAATGAATTTTTTTCGCTTTACACAGCGCACAAAAACGTCGTGCAGTCGACGTCGGCGTCGCAGTTGCTTCTGACGTTGCTGTCGTTGTTGTTGCTGCTGCTGCCGCTGCCGTCGTGAAAAGCAAAGCAAGAAAAAGGCAAGCAAACAGCGCAGATATTAATGAAAATAAAAAAAAAATAAAAAGAAAAAAAAAAAACAAAACAAAATAAAAATAAAGGCAACACAAAAAGAAAAAAAAAAACGAAAACGGACAAGAGTTGGTGATAACGAAGTGCGCATACCCTGCATTCAAGCAGCTAGTTCTTGAATACTAACCAAATATCGTAATCAGCTGATTAGAATACAATCTATTAAAAACTACAATAATGCATTTCTACGAATATATGTTTATACAAATTAAATAATACACAATTAATAATAATGTTCAGACAATAGGTCTCCTGCCCAATGTCGTCTATTACCACTTGTTACGCCCGAATACGCATACAGAAAATATGTAGGGCATTTTCTGTTGATGTTGTTGCTGCTGTTGCCAATATTCTCATTGCAGCGGTGTGAAAAAGAAAGGCAAAGGCACAAGCATAAAGAAGCAAGCAAGCAAAAGAAGAAGGAAACGAACTATGAATGTACATATGTATATATTTACGTAAATATATACATATATATACATATATATACATTTATATATATACATTTATATATATACATATATATTTCTCTTTACATACATGGATGTGTACAAGTGTATTCACTGCCAGTGTAATATGCAGTGTAGGGAAAGAAAAGAAAAGAAAAAAAAAAAACAATAACAAGACAGCAATGGACAAGTGCAACGCCAGGAATATTGCAGTTATTTTCTGAGTAAGTGTGCGTGCGTGCTTGTGCCGTTATTCAACACTGTTACCACAGTGCAATTCTATTAGCGCGCGCTCTCTCTTTCACTCACTCTCGCTCATCTGTTTAAACTTACATCTTCAGAATCGTCCTGCGATTGTAGATTCTCGGAAGAACTTGATGATTGCAATTGTTGTTGTTGTTGTTGTTGCTGCTGTTGTTGCTGTTGTTGTTGTTGCTGCTGCTGCTGTTGCTGCTGTTGTTGCTGTTGCTGCTGCTGCAACTGCAGCACAGCAGCTACAGCGCTGCCGTTTGTCAGCTGTGCCGCCACCGTGTCGCTCTCGCTAGCTACTGTTGATGCGGCAGCAGCAGCGGCTACCGCAGCGGCCGCTACAGAAGCGGCTGCGCCGTCCTGCACTCGCACCGCTTGATGGAAGTTCGAATTGTTTGTCAACTGTTCTGAGCAACGCACGCACGTGGGTATGCTATAGCCGGGCACTTGGAATAACTGTAATTAGAGCAAAGAGAAACAGAAATAAAAGAAGAGATTATTAGAAATGAGACTCCAATTGGCGTGACGTTTAAAAAGCAAAAAAGAAAGTGTGTGGTAAAAAAAATCTAAAAAAAAATATGATATGTATGTACATAATAAAGCTTGTTTTTTTTTTTTTTTTTGAGGCAGACTCCACTGCTCCCCCTACATCGTCATCTCCTAATAATAACAACCAAGGAGCTCTCGCACTCAGATGTATATACATATACATATATAAAATACACGCACACATACTATTACATACATGTATGTATTTATATATATGTATATATTATATACACACACACGTGCGCCCAGAAATGCCAGCACCAAACAATAATAACAACACATACATACATACATACACACATACATACACTGACGACAGCGTTGGTTTGTTGTTTTCATTTCATGTTTTTTTTTTCCGACTACAGCGTTGTTATTCTTTCGTTTTTGTTTTGTTTTGCTGTGAACGACACAGTGGCGTCGTTGCACGGGGTATCACCAACGTGACGTCAGAAAGCTACGCTTACAGCAACAGTTGTTGCTACCGATCATCAATTTGTATGTATGTGTATGGTGTATTTCTGTGTAAGTGTGCGCATATGCGCATTGCTTTGTGCAGCAACTTAAAGCTGGTCTTTGTTTGTGATGAGGACGGTCTTCTGCACCTGAACGACGAACTTTACCCCTTGCAGCGTACGCCGCTGTAATCTTGGCGGAATTTTGTCATTTTGTTTTATTTCATATTATTTCGTTTTGTGCTCTTGTTGAAAAGGAGTCGAATGAAAAGCAGCGCACAAACGAAATGTAAAAATATATGTACATATATATATTTTTTCAATATACATACATATGTACAGATATATGTATATTTATATACGTACAATTTTTTTATATTTGTTTTATTTAATTTTTATTTTATTTTCAAGTTGGCGGCTTGAGCAACTTTGGCTGAGTTGGCTAAAAATAAACGACCGCAATAGTTGAGGGCAGAGCAGGCAGGGAGGCAACAAAGCACACGCACACATACGCTGTATATATGTACATGCATAGATACATTTAGGCATGTGAGTGTGTGTATGCGTGTGCGCGAGCCAAACTTTTGCCTTTAGGGTCGCGCCGTGTTCTGCGCGCGCTTTTCAACCCCCACCCAATTGCCGACTACGGTGCAGCAGAAGCAGCACCAGCGCAAACAGCAACAAAATGAAGCGGCAGCGGCAGTGGCAGTACTAGTGCAAAATCCGCGCACAAATTCAATTTTTATCGTGTCCCCCCCTACTGCACAAAACAAAAAGAGACAAAAAATCAATAGAAATAACAAAATACAACACACGTAAAAAGTGCGTTGCTTGTTGCGCCCGCTAACTAAATATACACACATGCATACGTATGCCTGTGCATGTGCATGTGTATGTGTATGTGTGAATTTATTAGTTACGCTTTGAACTCTTTCTTGCACTTACCGTTGCTGTCTGAAAACACAGCCTACAAATGGTGTCCATGGCTCTGCTCCAGTTTGGCGGCAGGGGCAGGGGCAGAGGCAGGACAACGTGCTCGCTGCGCCTTGCGGTATTGTTATTGTTTCTTCTGCTGCTGATGCGGCGTCTGCTGCTGCTGTTTCTGTTGTTTTTGTTTGGCGAAGCGCATGTAGCGGCAAGGGGAGTGAGATCGGCTAACTTTACCGGTTAGCATTTACACGCATCCGAAAAGCTTTAATTGCCTTGTGTTCTTTTTTTAACCAATGCAATAACAACACAGTGTAACACACACACACACACACACGCACACACACGTTAGTGCACGCACACAGAGACAACGATCTGCGTTTGTTTAGTTCTTGCTCTTGCTGTTGTTTATGTTTGCCACTTGCACTCGCTTGCGATGTTTTTGTTGCTTAATTTCTATGCAGTTTTTTTCTCCTTTTTATTTTGGCGTAGGGTTAAAATTGCACTTTACTTTTTTTCTTTTTTTTTCATTTACCATTCACACGACGAAGGTTTTTCGTCCGTCGTCGTCGGTCGCGAGCGAACGAGCGTTTTTGGGGCCCCGATGTTATTGTTTAGCTGTGTGTGTACGCTTGTCTTGAGAAAAAAATGAAGCCAGTCGACACTATAGCTGCACTGCTTTAACACACCGCGCCACGCTATAGACAAACAAGCTGTCATCTCTGTTCACAGAACGAATAAAAAGACATTTCTAGTTAGCCAACACTGGATTCAAGTGTTGTACAATTAAAGCGGGTTATTTGAATTTGAAACAATTAAAATTTAATCAAACGAATATAGAAATAAAAACCACTAACAAACATACAATTTGGTTTAAATAGAAATAACGACACATAACTTTAAATGCAATAAACGAACGACCAAAAGAACACATTAAATGCTAAAAATGCTAAAGGAAACATAAAACGAGCTCGATTATCAATCCATATGGCTATTTCTTGTGGTGTAAGCGTTGTCCAACCAGTAGATGCAATCTGTTCCTCATGGCTAAACTCTTCGCCCAACAAATTGTTATTGCTGCTAAAATCGGGCAGATCCATGCTGACTGCATTGGAAACCGACGCAGTAGCCGTCGAAGCAGCAGCACCTAAAGCACTTTCAACAAAGTTTACGTCCAGCTTGCGATTAGTGGTACCAGTGCTGAGCATATCGAGACTACCCTTGCGCTTGCGATCTGAATTCTGGCTCATCACTTGCCCTTCTGTTATAGTCGTGATTGGCAAGTTGACAGTTAAATAGTTATTGAACGGCTGATTGCCACCCAGCGAGCTGTTCTCCATTTGCCGCAAAATACCCGAAAAGGATCGCGACCGGGCATGGCTGCGCCGACGCAGCAGATGCGGCGAGAGCGTCGACTTAAGAATATGACGGCTATTGAGCTTTCGAACGGGCACGTTGCGTTTGCGACGCCAAATGGTATTCACAAAAGCAAATTCCAGCATGCTCCCGAATATGAAGATCGTGCAGCCCAGAAACCAAACCTCCGACACCTTTATATAGCTAACCTTTGGCAGGGTTTTGCCTGTATGCCAACGTAAGAGTTTAAGCAATTAAAAATTATCAAATTATAAAATTACGTCACCTTGAGCCGAGGCCAGTGTTATGAATGTCAACATAGTACTGGTGCCCAGAGTAATGCGAGGGGGCGCCTGATCCGCTTGCAGCCAGAAAGATACCCACGAGATGGCCACAATCAGCATGGAGGGCAAAAAGTAGTCCATCAAGTAGAAGCCCACCACGCGCGTCAGGTGAACCGTGAAGCTTAGCGAGCTATAATTGCCGGCAAAGGCACCGTGACGCAAGTCGCTCAAGTCTGCATTAATTACCGTTTCATTGGACCAGGAGCGCTGCAGAAGAAATTCGGTTAAGTGCAATGCTGGGTCGTATGTAATGGGCCGCCTTTGTTCCCAATGCAGCACCAACTCTGATGTGTTGTACATCCAGCTTTCCAGGACTGTGGAGCAGTGCTGCTCATCGAATGGAAATTTCTTGAGATTTAGCCAGCAATAGAGTGTGGCCTTGATGCGCGACGAGACAATGACAGTTCCATCCGGCGATATGGATGTCAATATATCCTTTTCCTTGGTGCCTGTTACAATTGTGTAGAAATTCATTATCCTAGAAACAATTATTAGAACATAGATTGAATGACTTGCCCAATATACTGGAATCACGCTCGTTGGCCAGAAATATGTGTGGCAGCCAGATGTTGTCGCGCAATTGCTGCTCCCCCAAAATGGGCTGCAAGCGCTTGGGTGCCACGTGGCGGAAATTCAGTCGGGGATCCAAGTAGCGCATTTGCAACAGGGCAAATATTTTGAACTGCAAATCGTGTGCCTCCAGATTCTGTACAAAATAGATATAGGCGCGCATGTACACATCCACGGGCAGACGTGCCCCATCCTCGGTGTAAGTAACGGGACGCTCCAGGCGATCATAGCGACAGCCATGTGTAAGGCGATCGAGCAACTGCGTCTGCGACAAGTTGTCGCCATTTGCCAGCGATGGGCAATCGTCGTCGATGGCGCCTAGAGCCAGGCGCATACAGTTGAACAATATGGAAATAATAAGTGACAAATACATGACGACAATCCGCTGAATACAACAATTTGGAATAAAATGAGTTGGCAAAAAGTAGCCTCAATAACGGTTAACACTAGTGGTGCGAATAGCTCTTTGATTTGCAGAAAATTCCGCCAAAGCTTATCGATAGCTAGCAAACGCTGCGCCGATAATGTTGGTAGTTACAGCTGTAGTGTAAAAACAGAACTGTGTGCAAATGCTCGCTAGATGGCGCTGCCGAGTGTAGATATTCAATAGATGGTGCCAGAGGCAGGCGCGTCAATAGATGGCGTTTCTCAGATTTATCTTGAGGGCGCGTAAACAATTTTGAATTTATTTCCATCTTATTTTATTTGTATTATTTTTGTCGTTTTCAAATATAATGTAATGCTTATCAAACTATAAATAGTATATCATGATCCTGATATGGTCCTGATATGTATGCAAATACCTTTGATGAAATTGATCTGCTATTTATATAACAATTCAAAAACGATTGCAAGAAAATCCGCCATAAATAAAGAATCTATTAATTGTTGGTATCGTGCTTAAGCTGTCATCATGCACTTTACAACTTGTCAGCCGTCGGAAGAAATATGGCCAGAGCGAAGAAATGTTTTTTTGTGCATTGTTTGCTCAACTAAGCTCTATCTCTCTCACCGTCTCACCCCCACCCACTTCATGAAATGCCCTAACCCTTAAGGCCCCACCCCCAACTGTTGGTTGGTTTTCTTTTTCACTCTGCTTGTCATTGGCTGCTGCGCGTTGTCATTGGTAAGAAAGCAAGTTGAGCTTATTGCCAAGAAAGTGCCCAAACCCCAAACAAATCCCTCCGCCCATCGGGCCTGCCAATCGTCGAGTGCTGCATGAATTATGAGCGTCTGCCAAGATTTATGAATACCCTCCCCCATCCCTAAAGAAGCAGAAAAAAAAAATCGTAAAAATAAAGTTAGAGTGTTGCAGTCGGGCGCAATCGACTGTCTGATGCTCGTTCACATTAGTAGCACGAGTCATTTGAATAGCAGATACCCTGTTTTTTTTTTTACTGCTGCTTAAGGAGTAATGCATAGTTAAAATGAAAGCTAAAAATCAGGGTTTTTCTGTCTTTTAGTTACATGTATATAAGATTTAATTGTTCCTACTTAAGACTCTCGACTGTCTGTTACATGACTAACAGATACCCTGTTCCTTACTGTTGTTTAGGGAGTATTGGTTTGAACTTTCTTCCTTTCCTTATAAGCAATATTTTCTATATACTGTCACGTGACTTGCAAATACTCTGTATTTAACTATTGTTCAGGGCATATTGGCTATTATTTTCTGTTTTTTGAATACACATAGTCTTGTTCTTGTAAAAATTGCGATAATTGCGATAAGTCGAAGATAATTCTATTCCCTCGAAACAAGATTTGTTCTCGGCAATTCTCGATAGCTTGAATTGGATTATCGGGACTCGACTTTACTATCATTACTCTATCATATGCTGCTTCTTGAGCCATATTGCTCTTTAAGGCAATCTGTCCTTTGAATGAGCATTGTCTTCTTTCTTTTCCCAAATATTTGTAAGACTCCTTCATCTATTCCTTACAGCTTGTTCTTTAGATGGACTCTACAAAAATATGGAGAACAATAGTTTATTACATATTTATGAGCATATGTAACCTGGCTCAACGAGCCAATATGCCCCTTTTGTTTATTACGAAGAAAAAAAAAACCTTTCACAAAGACAGCCTCCACTTCCACTCACCCCCCCCCCACTCCCTCCCCCTCCCACTGTCACTGATGCAAACAAAAACCCCAAGCGAAAGCCGAAATCTGTCAGCTGTTAAGTTGCGTTGTAAATTTTCCGCAATTAGGTTGAATTTCAATTTCCCTTAATGCTGGAGGCTGGGCTTGGGATTGGGGCTGTGCAGAGGATTGGGGCTGGGGCTGGATATAGCCAGCAGTCAGCTACTTATTTTGATTGCGATTATGCCGCAATGATGCGATCTGCCACCGCCCCCAATTTGCGAGTTTGCTCGTAAATCAAACAAGTCGATTATTTGTTACATTTTTTTTTTCCACAGTCTTCCTTTTTGTTGCATCGCTATTTATCGACGCTTTTGTTTGGGCCGCCAGCTGTACGCGAATCTGAACACTTTATGCATTCGATGCTCTGTTCGTTCAGCAAGTGGGGCATATTCGTTTTGGCATTGGCATTATATTCGTTTCTGATTAGGTGAAATTGAAGCCACGCCCACTACCAAAGCTTGAAATGCACTGCCATATAATGCTTGGGTAGTGCATAGAAGAGGATGTCTACCGTCATCCAAACAATGGCCCCCTCAGATTACATATGTGTGAATATTGAATATATCTTATATTATACGAACTAAAATCCCTTGTTATTTTTATTCATCCTACAAAATTAAACCAGACTTTATATCAGACTTATCATCATGTCATATTAATAATTCATCCCAAGCTTATGCGATCGGATAATAATAGTTCATTTGATCTAGTTATTTATATCTAGGGATAGCATATTTACTCCCATGAATAGACCAATTTTGAATATCTTTCTTCGAGCCACCCAATATATATTTCATATAGTAGATAGTAGATATCTGGATCACTTTGATTCGATTAAGAAGTTGTGTCTAGTACATGAGCTAGTTGAAAATTCATTTACCATAGTTGTTATGCTAAAGCAGTCCATATACACAGGCATAAAACAAGTGCACAGAGCTCAGGGAATACTCTATTCCTCCCCTAGCATTCTCATTTGATCTTTGGATTTTCTCTTTTGGGATTTTCTTTGAAATATTAGAATACTAGGGATTGTATATAGTTTAAAAGTTGTCCTCAATATTCCATTTCTCTTTTATATTTTAAGATTTGAATGTTAATTTTCAGGAATTATATCAAAATTTATATACATATATAATCCTGTGAATCGTTTCGTTTAAGTAATCTAGTAGTTTTCTTTGCCCAAAAGCAACGGAATATGTTCTCAATATATATTGAAATAAAATAATGTTTACATATATATTCTGCTCTATAGAATATTGTAGCATATATGTATCTCTCAAAGATTGCAATAATCTGTTTCATTTTAGCTTATGCCATATTTAATATGAAATATGTGACAATATAATATCCTATACTTACTTATCAATAAGGCTGTTTAATGGGGTGTATAGAGTATATATTCTGCTGCTCGTGTTGTCAAAAAGGTTATAAGTATAGTACATATAGGGTATTATGTAGTCGTTTACATCCAATTGCACTTTGCCTAGTTGTATTCATATGTATTTCGATTTTTCTTTTCTTTTTTTTCGACTTTTCATTTTGGTGTGTGTGTTTGTGTTTTTTTTTTTGTCTTTTTTTTTTCGTCTCTGATTGGCTGGCAGTGCAGTTTTTCTGCCTCAACGCTCTTTGCGGTTGCGCATGGGGGGCGTTTGAGGGGCGGGGCTGTTTGTGGTGCAGCCAATTTGCAAACTCATGCAAATTCATACATTTCAATTTTCCCAAATAAAAACAACAACAACAACAACTAGGAAACAAAGATTATATGCAAGACATATATCAATATAGTATATGAATATGTTAAATATATACTATATATAAAGCCCTACATACCCTACAAATAATAAAGGATAAATCAGATATAACTATGAAAAACATTCATTGGATCTATCATGTATATCATATATCATATTTATTTTCATATCATATCTGATATATTCATGATAACACATGAATGACAAATAACATATACCAATTATGAATTATATTTATGAACGACTAGAGCTAAAGTTTTAGAGTTTTAGCCTTGCACGATTTTATTATTAAAAGTATTACAAATATTTTTCGAATACTTACCCGAATCTATATAAGCTACAAATACTTGTTATATTTTTTTCACATAATTACAATTATATAAATCTAGAGAGGAATAGAAAGATAAACTAAAATGTAGACCCAAACAGAGGGAAAGAGATCAAAAAGAAAAGGAGAGGAAATCATAGATAAGGAGAGAAAAATATGTACGCCTTCCCCTCTTTCATTATCTCTTTACTGTATATATCTTTTCATTTCTCTCTATCGCTCTATTTCTGTATCTTTTGGCTGCCTTTCTCGCCCTCTCCTCTCTCTTTCCCCGTATCTCTTCCTCTCTCTCTCTCGCCTTCTCTTTCTCATTCGGGTCTGCTTTCTCTTTCTCTTTATTAGTATCTCTGCTTCTCTTTAGCTCACTCTCCTTCTCTTATCTCTCGTTTATTCTCTCGTTCTAACTCTGTGTCTCATTCTCCTTTCTTATTATGTTGCTCTCTGTCCCTCTATCTACTTATTCTGTCTCTTTTATTATATGTATGTCCCTCTCTATCTTTTTCTTCCTCTTTCCTTGTTCTTTTTCCACCTCTCGCTTTCATTTGGGATCATACAGAAATATCCCATATATTTCATAAGCTGGGACTCGCTCAAGTTTAGTTAAGTTCAACAGGCGAGTTCTCTTCTTCTAGACTTGACCTTTCCATCTCTTCCTCTGTCTCCAGACTAGCTCTACTCTACATGGAGTCTATGGAGTCTATGCAGAGGTCATGCCGAATTGCTTTCATTCTTTTACAGGGTATTTTCGAGCAGGTTCAATGGATTGACAATGCCAAAGCTCAGAAACGGATACGGAAACGGGGCAGTCCAGTTGTCCAGTTGCCCGGTTGTCCAGTCGGTCAGTTGTATGGTCACGCCAGTGCCACGCCCAGTTGTCGAAAAAAAGAGGCGAATATCGTGCATGTTCATTAAGCGCTAACGAAATCAATGAATGGTGTAAAAATTAATATCCTGTGCATAGCAAACTGAAAAAAAGCAACAACAAAAAAAAGAAAATGAAAATGAAAATCGAAAAAAAAATGAGAGAAAGAGAAAAATCGCGGGCAATTCTTACGCCAAGTGCAGCTCCAACAGGCACGGTGGGTGGCTGGGGCTTGTCAAGGGGTCTGAGCGGGGAGTGATAGGAGGGAGGGGGTGTGGCAGGAGGGGGAGGGGGCTGCGTCAGCCGGCAGCAGTTTTAATTTACACAAAGCGTAGTCAGGCGTGTAATGCGACAAGGCTGCTCGATGGGCCAGAAGAGGGCGGGGCCGGGTGGGGCCGGGTGGGGCGGAGGCGCAGTCTTGTTGCCACGAATTGAAGTCGGCCGGGGAACGGGGGCGTGGCTGACTGCACGACAATTCGCGACGACAAGGACGACATTTAAAAAATGCCTTGAGGCAGGCGACGACGACGACGACGACGGCGTCAAATGATTTATGAAATTGCTTTTGCCGCTGCATACTTAAAGGAAGGAAGGAAGAGACACAAGTGGAGAGAGAGAGAGAGCGCGTAGTTGGAGGGGGCTAGGCCGCAAAGGGAACAGCTTGATGGAGCCGCAACTGTTGTCAATTAAGCAACAACTGAGAAATACAATCGACCAGAAACTTCATCAAAGTCGAAATATGCAAATTTTATTTCACTTTCGCTCTGCTTGGAATGGAGCTGGGGAAGGACTACAGCGGGGAGAGTAGTTAAAAGCGCATAAAAAATGTGTGTAAAATGTAATATAACATTGTTGGTCTCTCTATGCGATTCTCATAGATTCAAATGGCATGAAAGTGGCATGGGAATAGGGAATTGGTGTGAGACTGAAAGAGATGGGTAGATGGGGAGCTAGAGTTGGAGTTAGTTAGAGGAGAAGTAGAGAATGAGAGAGAAACTGAGAGAGGAATAGAGAGAGATATAGAGAAATAAGCCGAGAGGGAGAGAACGAAGCTGAGAGAGAGGGAAAGATAAACATATATGGAGAGAGAGATATAGAGTGACAGTAATGTGAGAGAGAGGGCAAGAAAGAAGGCGAGAGAAATAGGGAGAGGAGAAAAGCGATATTGACAAAAAAGTTGAGATGGTGAGAGAAAGAAACAGTGAAAGAGTGAGGGAGGGAGAACTAGACAAAGAAATAGAGGAAAAGAGATATATATAGTGGGAAGAGGAAGAACTACATAGATAAATAGTACTAGAAAGATAAATATATGTATATGGAGAAAGAGAGAGAGAGAGAGAGAGAGAGAGGGAGGGAGAGAGAGAGAGAAATAGAAAGAGAGAGAGAGAGGAAGGGAGAGAGAGAGAGAGAGGAAGAGAGAGAGAAAGAGAGAGAGAGAGAGCGAGCCAGAGAGAGATAGAGAATGGGCGTAAAGTGAGAGTGAGAGAATTAAGGGAAGGGAATGAATTTGAGAGGGAGGAGGAAATACAAACATTAAAGGAAAGAGAGAGAGATAGGACGAGAGAAATAGAGAAAGAAAATGAGAGAGAACAATTAAGAAAAATATAGAATAGGAGAGAGCGATAGGCAATACGGAGAAATTGCAAAGACAGTTTGCGAGAGTATCGTAGAAAATTGAGAAACTAAAATGGAGCTAGAGAAGACGCTGAAAGAGAATTTGTCTGATTTGCCTGAAAGGAAAACAAATACATATATATACATATGAATGAAGAATATACATAGTATATCTTCCTCTTTCTCTCTCTCTCTAGAAAAGAAGAGGGAAAAACAGAGGTAGAAAACCTGTTAGATGTAGGGAGAGATAGACAGAGGGAGACAAAGGAAATAGAACGGGAAAGAGAGTTAACCGAAAGGAATTAACCTATGAAAGCGTTAGGAGATATATGAGAAAAAGAGGGAAAAAGAGATAGAGACAGATAACTTAATAGCCTTATAAGGAAATAGGAGAGAAGAGGAGAAGGAGAGAGAGAGCCAACCGAAAGTAAATAGCCATATATGTACATAAGTCTGAGAAATGAAACACATGAGATTCATAGAACATATTCAGTATACACACATATATATATTTGGAACAATTAATTATTATGCTCTGCGGCTCGGTCAACGGGAGAGTGCGGGAGGAGCTAGTCGATCTGGGTGACGGACGCCTCGTCGTTGCTGGAGCAGCGGCTGCTCTCGCCGTCCGTGCGGTACTTGATGGAGTCGATGATCTCGACGTCGATGTCCCGCTCGTGCTGCTGGCTGTTGGTCTCCAGCAGGGCGCCGGCCATGTCGCTGGAGCCTCGGCCGAGGGAGTCGTCGTCGCAGAGGTCCGTGGCACAGGCCGAGGCCGATTCGGACTTGGTGTCCAGGTCGCCGCCCACGGCAGCCGCGGCCGCAAACTGGCTGTAGAGCCGCGGCAGGTGCTGCAGCATGTAGCTGGCCCCGGACTTGGACAGGTTGGCGGCAGCGGCGGCCGCTGCTGCTGCTGCGGCTGCCGCTGCTGCCGGCTGATTCTCCTTGCTCTCGCCGAGATCGTAGTACTTGGCGTAGTGCTCGAATTTGCCCAGCGGGCCCACGCCCGAGCAGCCGGTGGTGCTGCCGCCGCCTCCGCTTCCTCCGCCGCCCATCGCGGACAAGTTGATGGCGTCGTTCTGCGCTGACTTGGGTATGGGCACAGTGAAGGCGGAGCCATGGCGCTGCTTGCTCAGCAAATTGCTGTTGCTGCTGGCCAGGCCGCCGCCAGCTGCGGCTGCCTCCTCGGCGGCCAGCAGGGCGCCGCTGTTGCTGTTCGAGAGCGGCGACAGGTTCTCCTTTTTGCGGTCGTAAATGTGGCCGGAGACGCGCAGATCGATGAAGAAGTGCAGCGGGTCGATGCCGTAGGGCGCATACAGCGGCGGATACCAGACGGGCGGCGGCGGCGGCAGCACCAGATCCTGGGGCGGCAGCGATGCTGCCGGCGTTGCATTCTCCTCCAGCGCGCTGTCCACGGCGCCGCCCAGAGCGGCCTTGGTTAGCGGCTTTGTCTCCGGCTTGCTGTAGCCGTACGGCGCGGATGTGGGCGCTGGTGTCAGTGTGGGCGTGGCCGATGTCTTGTTGGTCAGCTCGAGCGGCTTCTCAGCGGTTGCGCTAGCAGCAGTTGCTGTGGTGCTTGCAAGCTGCTGCTGCTGCTGCTGCTGTTGTTGCTGTTGCTGATGATGTTGGAGATGTTGCTGGTGTTGCTGCTGCTGCTGCTGCTGCTGTTGCTTCTCCTCGGCGTCGCGCCGCTCGCGCAGCTGCTCGTAGTAAGGTCTGTGCGACCAGGAGCGCTTGCGTGAGCGTCGCACCAACGCCGCCTGCTGCTGTTGCTGCTGCTGCTGTTGTTGCTGCTGGTGCTGCTGCTGCTGCTGCTGTTGCTGCTGCTGCAGCTGCAACACACGCGCGGTCTCATTGTTGCGCGTCTGCACCAGCGAGCGCAGCATATCGCTGAAGAAATAGTTGTTCGGCCCAACGGGCGCCGAGTACAAATAGGGGGGCGTGGCAGCCATCAAGCGGCTGACGTAGTCCTGATTGCGCAGCTCGTGAATGTTGCTCTTGCGCGGCGGCAACGGTTGCTGCTGCGGCGGCTGCTGCTGCTGCTGCAGTGACTGGGCGGCTGCTGCTGCTACTGCTGCCTGCTGTGCCGTTGTGGGCGTGGCTGTTGCTGTGCTGCTGCTGCTGGGACTGCTAGCATTGTTGTTGTTGTTGTTGTTGTTGCTGGTAGTGCTATTGGTGTTGTTGTTATTGTTGTTGTTGCTGCAGTTGCTGCTGTTGTTGCTGCTGCTGCTGTTGCTGCTGTTGGCATTGCTGCCGCTGCCATTGCCATCCTTCATAGTTGCAATGCTGCAAGCAGAAAAAAAAGAACCAAAAAGACGATTAAGTGTGTGTGGATCAGTCGAGCATAGCCGAGTGCGTAATACTCGTCTATGCACCAAATGAAGATAGCTTAGATTAAATTTAGGAAATTTGGAATATTTATCCCTTGAAAATTAATCCAAGAATGAAGTTTACTTAGTAAGGACTATTGGAAATTGAGTCGATAGGCCAAACTCTTTTGATTATGGAGTAACCTAAACAAGGTCCATTCCTAAGCCCCATTACAAATTCATGGGCTCTGGTTAAAGAAAGGATAGGATGCTCCACCGTTTAAAGAAAATTCAGTTTTTGCCACGCCCCTACTGAACGTAGACACCTCATTTTCGGAGAGTTCCGCAAAAGTTCTCCTAAAGTATAAGAGCTAGAAGCTTCAAATTCGGATAGTTAAGTGACTAGTAACCTCCTCTATCGATTTCTCAAAATAATATTGTTACGCCTCTTTAAAGGCCCTATAATCTTCTCATTTTTTGAGAGTAAGCATCCAAATTTTGCAGCTAGGTTGCCGTGAAGTGTCCACGCCCAGTAGGGGGGATCTTCAGCCAATTTTCAAAGTTACGTCCGACTGGAAAAATCTCAATTGCCTTCAACTTAAAGGCTTTATGCCGTTTGATGAGAATCTATCTCTTGGACTCGTACTCCCTCTGCATCACCAAGTATTTAATATAATTGAAAAATATGTTTGCTGCTAGCATTTGCATCGTCTTAAGCTGTTTTTAAGTTTCGTCCAGTCTCTCTCTCTCCCCTCTTCTCTCTCTCCTCTTACTCTCCCTCTATCTCTATCTCGTTGTCTCTGCTGTTGACTTTTGAATAAGACGTTGTTCAAGATTTATGTCCATATTTGCATTGTCTTCGTTAACGTCTTCACTGCGTCGACTGTGTCCTGTGGCACGCCCATCTGCTGCAACAGCCACCCAGCCGCCCCTGCTGCCTCGGCCACAGTTGTGTACCTTTTATTGTGGCTTGCAGTGGAGTCGAGGCTGCTCTTCATTTTCCATTTAATGGCAATTAAAAATGATTTCCCATTTGCCCAACTGTGTGCGTCTGTGTGTGCTTAGGAAAAGCTGTTTGAAGAGCAGCGAATGAAAGGACAGTTCGGATTCTAGATCCAGTTCCAGTTGGACTCGAATCTCCTTAAATATACTAGGGTCATTACACTCCACCAACCTCCCGTTCAATCATATTTTCATTTCAAAAATTCAATCAAGCTTAATTAATTAAAAGTAAAATTAAAATTAAAATTAAAATTAAAATTAAAATTAAAATTAAAATTAAATTAATTATATAATTAAAATTAAAAAAAAAATAAAATAAAAATAAAAATAAAAATTAAAATTGAAATTGCATTACCCTTAACCCTTCCCCCTTCCCCTTCCCCTTCCCCTTCCCTTCCCCTTCCCCTTCCCTTAAACCTTCCCCTTCCCCTTCCCCTTCCCCCAATTCCCCATTCCCCTTCCCCTTCCCCTTCCCCTTAACCCAACCCCTTCCCCTTCCCCTTCCCCTTCCCCTTCCCCTTCCCCTTCCCCTTCCCTTCCCCTTCCCCTTCCCCTTCCCCTTCCCCTTCCCCTTCCCCTTCCCCTTCCCCTTCCCCTTCCCCTTCCCCTTCCCCTTCCCCTTCCCCTTCCCCTTCCCCTTCCCCTTCCCCTTCCCCTTCCCCTTCCCCTTCCCCTTTGTCTTGCCCTTCCCCTTCCCCTTCCCCTTAAACTTCCCCTTCCCCTTCCCTTCCCCTTCCCCTTCCCCTTAAAATTCCCCTTCCCCTTCCCCTTCCCCTTCCCCTTCCCCTTCCCCTTCCCCTTCCCCTTCCCCTTCCCCTTCCCCTTCCCCTTCCCCTTCCCCTTCCCCTTCCCCTTACCCCTACTCCCCTTCCCTTCCCTTCCCCTTCCCCTTCCCCTTCCCTTCCCCATTCCCCCTCCCCTCCCCTTATTTCCATCCCTTCCCCTGCCCTTCCCCTTCCCCATTCCCCTTCCGACTTCCATTCTCCTTCAACACTTTTCCCTTCAATCCTTCCCTTCCCCTTCCCATCTGCGCTACTGATTTCCCCTTCTCTTTCCTTTACATTTCCATGTATGTAACGTTAGATTCACGAAGCTTTGTTTCATTTAAACAGGACTGTCCCTATTCGACGGATCCATCTGGAAGCCCTATATCTTTTGACAGACAGACGTCAGATCTCTTCATTAAAAGCGTCAGTCTAACCATGCAGCAGAACACTCGCGCGTGGTCCCAAGCTAAAAGAGTTCAGCTCAATGACCTAAGTATTTGTGGTAAACCTAACTAAACTTGTTATTTTATGGACAATAATATTGAAATACAGTGGACTCTTGTCTAATGAACACAATTTGTTCTGGCACTTTAAATTGAATGCCAAATAGAGTTATAAAGTGCTAAATGGGCAGTACCATAAAAATAATATAATAATAATAATAATAATAAGAGATAGAAATTTTACATACGAAACATGCGAAACCTTTTCTCCTTGATCGTTATATATTTGATATCATTTACATTTATTTTAATGTCAATCTTATCTTATCTTTTCCTTATAATACAATTACAGGGACACATACATATGTTTCTCCTATAGCATCGTCAACCTTTATATGCATTGAACATGGGAAATCAGGGTTTAATGGTTTTGTGAAAAGTATGTGACGGGCAGAAGGAATCGTCGCAGCCCCATAGAGTATATATTCAGAATGATTGGAATATCAGATTGAAGGGTTCAAGGTTCGAACAGAGTCGACGAGAGCCTTCTTACTTGCTTATGAACGTATTAACATTTCTGTTTATGTAAAAGTGCTACTAACATTCCTGTGTCCCAAGTTGACATTAACATATTTGTATCTGTTAAGTCTTCCCACTTTCTTTTTATACACAATATAAACAGCATCAATTTCACATATCTCTTGATTTTCAATTCTTCTCTTTAGATTTTCAATTCGCATTAACAGCATCAATTTCACATATCTCTTTCTATTAAGTCGTCGCTGTTGATTTTCAAGTCGCATTAACAGCATCAATTTCACAGCCGCTTAACAGTTGAGCTCAATTGTTCTACAGCTCGAGCAAATCTCACTAATCTGCTATGATGCACATATGTGATGATACTCTGTGTGAAATAGAAGCGCCACACAAGTACACCCAGACACACACACACAGGTAGAGTGAGAGAGAGACATATAGAGGACTCTCTCTCTCTCTATCTATAGGCTATGGCTATGTGGATTACAGCATTTGCTGCACGTGTTTTCTGTGGCGCACTTTTACCAATTTGCATAGAAAAACAAGCGGCATAAAAACACTTCAATACACACAGTAACAGACTCACTCACACACACTCACACACACACACACACATACGCACACCCACTTGCGCTTAGTCTGTTAATAAGCTTACACGACGCGCCAAATTCCAGAAAATTAAATGTTTCAATGGTTCTCACACACACACACACACAGAGACAATCGCACCCCAACTTGCCACACACACACACTGACACACACACACACACACACACACACAGAGAGGAAAACAAACTCAATTGTTTTGTTCGCCTGCCAAACTGTTGAGGCACTTGTCGCACCGCGCCTGTTGATGTGCCAGCCACACGTTTGCCTCCTCTGCCTGTATCCTGTTCTTGTCAATTCTAAGCCCTCCCCCCATCCCCACACCCGCCCTGCTACCCCCTCTCCCAACACCAACCACACTCATCGTGTTGCTCTTTCATTTTCGCATCAGAAAACAACAAAAAAAAAAAAAAGGAGCCAAAGTTTTGTTGCTGCTGTCGCGTCTGTTGCTTTGCCAACTTGTTGTTGTTGTTGTTGCTTCCTCTTTCTTTTAATAAAACATTTTTTATTGTTTTTTCATTTGGTTGTAAAAATATATAAAAGTTTTCAACTGTCGCTTGGCGCTGGGCGATTTGCATTTTTTTGGCAGCGCTGCCGAAGGCGCCGCATTTCGGACCGAGTTGAAATTAGATTATGCTAATTAAGGCGTGGGTGGCCACGCCCCACCGCCCACTCCACTCTCTCACACTTTCCGCTGAAGCACTGATTGATGCGGCAGAGCTTTAATTGGCCGCGTCTCGCCTCCGCTGCTGCCTCTGTCGCTGCCTCTGTCGCTGCCGCTGCTGCTGCTGCTGCTGTTGGCCGAGCAGCATTTTAATATTCAATCAGCAGCTGGCGGCAACTTTTTTATGGCCACGTCAACAAACTTGGCCAAGCGAGCGCGCCAGTTAAGTCTGCAGCTGAGATTAATGCCCAGCTGGCAAAAGTGCAGCAGCAGGAGTAGCAGCAGGAGCAGCAGGAGCCGCAGCAACATCTTTGAGTTCTGTTTGAGTTGCGACAAACAAAAATAAAACTTTTGCATAGTTGGCGCAGCGACAATTAAAGCGAGCAGCAACTGTTGCTGTTGTTGCTGTTGCCATTGCTGCTCGACGGCAACAACAATTGCTGCTGCCGCTTGTTGTTGCTGCTGTTGTGCTAGCAGCTGCTGCTGGATTACTCTCTGAGAATCAGTTTATTAGGCGGTTCATGAACTAGTTCCATAAGAATATAGAATATGGAATATGGAATATGGAATATAGAATATAGAATATAGAATATAGAATATAGAATATAGAATATAGAATATGAAATATGGAATATGGAATATGGAATATAGAATATAGAATATAGAATATAGAATATGGAATATGGAATATGGAATATGGAATATGGAATATGGAATATGGAATATGGAATATGGAATATGGAATATGGAATATGGAATATAGAATATAGAATAGAGAATATAGAATATAGAATAGAGAATAGAGAATAGAGAATAGAGAATAGAGAATAGAGAATAGAGAATATAGAATATAGAATATAGAAAACAAAATATAGAAATTATAATATAGAATAAAGAATATCGAATAGAAGGGTATGGAATATGAAAGAATGTATGGATTATAAAATATAATTAAAAATATTATAATTATCACCTTATATCAAAATCTCTAGCATATAATTGGAATTTTAAGGTTCTCACTCTGCCGCCCTGTCTCTCTCTCTCTCTCTCTCTCTTTCTCTCCCTCTCCCTTTCTCTCTCTTTTTCTCTCTCTCTCTCTCTCTCCCTCTCTCTCTCTCTCTCTCTCTTTCTCTCTCTCTCTATCTCTCTCTCGCCCACACTCTAATGCAGTTTTCACAGTTTTTGATTGATATATGCCTAAATATCGTCTACCTTGGACATAAATCAAACCAACCCCCTTTGTTGGGCAACCCTCAATGAACAGCGCTTCAGCTGGGCTCACACACACACACAGGGGCACACACACACACAGGCACACAGACATGCACCCACTTAAACATCACTTGAGGGAAGAAACCTTGATAACATAATTACGAGCATATCAAACATGGCTTAGCTAACCATAGCTGGTTCTCTGAGCGATGCCAGTCTGGTTGAGAGGTCAAAGCAGACCACGGGGGTTGTGTCTGAGTGCAGCGCTACTTGAATTCAGTTCAGGGCGCTAATAACCCAAAGCCCAACTTGTTCAAAATGAAATTTGTCCAGTGGAGGATCTCTCTAAGCATCTAGCTGAAATGGTTATATTCCATTAGTTCGAAGCTCTGATGGAACACATAATAATCTATATATATCAATATGGGTGTGATCTAGAGGGAGAATGGTTAACAGCTTTTCAAATTATGGATAGATCCCTCTTTATGCCGTACAAATCCAAGAGAGGCCCGCCAATAACTTTAAATGCTTAGGTTTTATAGTGATTAACGAACACAATACGTTCCAGTATCTTCTTTGTTGAGTGAAGCATATTTTGGTATTCTTTAAGATTCCAGAGTAAAAGCCTAGGCATCCAAAACTAGCGAATTTACGAGCTAACTGTCGGCATGCCAAGTGCCCAAAGAGGCGTACAATTGTTTTTGGATCATCGATAGGAAGTCAATAGCAATACAATTATTGAATTCTAAACTTGTAAAGTTTTAAAGGATATACATAGTATATTTATATACTATTCAGTCTCGGGAAGTAAAAATTTAAATATATATTTGTGATTCAATAATTAAGATACCGGATATACATACATATGTATTCCGGTATTCCGAACTGCCCGTCTCTAATGGGTATATGGATAAATTTGTTAAATATTTAACATGTAATTTCAAATCTCTAGATTCTCTAATTGCCGTTTTAGCTTATTTTTGGCTAGATGTGGCTTATTCGTCAGAGCGGAAAAATTGGAATTTTTTCTATATGTTAAGTTTACCCAAAGTCTGAAATAATGTCTTCGACGATTCAATTTATTATTGCCGGCTTTCCAGCTAAATTTAGCTTTATAACACTCTATATATAAGAGATTTTTGAGGGTTTTGTGCATTCAAATTTTACCATATATAAGTTAAGCTCTCCCACACTAGAGCACTAGTGATTGGGGACGCTGTGGTGGGTTCTTGTGAATATAAACAACTTTGTGTTCAATGAAATAATTTAGTAACAAAAGATCTAAACTCTCTCTAGTCCGACTATAAACTGATCCAAATCAGTTCTACTCATTGGGTTCTCCCCTTGAATGTCTGACTGGACTCTCCAGCCTCCTTAGATTGTCGATAGTCTTAACTTATATGTAAATACTTATGAATTTATTTTAAATTAGAACTAAAGTAAACTGAAAACTAACCTAAAAATCAAGCACGGGCAACTGGGGGGCCTTCGGCTTCCCATATGTAATAGAAATATATTTGTTTAAAGTCTGAAACTCTAGTTGGGAGCTATGTGGATCCACTATGAACTGATTTAATAAACTCACCCTAAGCGCCCATAAAGCTGATCAACTAACTGCATTTCAAATTTTCTAACTGAATTGAGAAATTCATTCGAAATGGGGCCCAAAATGGGGCGTTTATAATTAAGTTTGCAGTGCGGTTGGCGTGTTTCAACTTTTGCACAGAGCGCTTGCCCCTGTCCATTTGCTGTCCACACACACGCACGCACACACACACACACACACTCACACGTACTGTCCTTGTTGTTGTTGTTGTTGTTGCTGTTGTCGTTTGGTGTAAATGTTACAACGTTTGACTGCGAATTAAAATAATGTGCCACTTGTGGCTCCTGTGGCATGTGTGCGAGTGTGTCGCAGGACCTTAAGGACATGCCTCGCCCCTTTTTTTGCGGGGGTTAGCTGCCCGACACACACACACGCGCGCTCTCAATTTGCTAGCATTGGGCAGGTCCTGGCCATGGCCATGTGAGCCAACACATCGTTATCCTAATCGAATATGATTTGAACCCTTTTTTGCGACCAACCACAACAAAACGGATGCCTGTCTGTCTGTCTGTGTGTGTGTGTGTGTGTGTGTATATATTCATTGCAATCCCTGTTGCTTGACTGCATATCATGCATTGTCACGATTTATGCCCAAATAATCTTCGCATTGAACACGTATTGTTCTCGAATTTTGGATCGGATTTTGGGCTAATGCCCTTCGAGCTTTCACTTTCGACAGGATTCGACTTTGATTGGACAACAAACTGTTAGCTAAGCTCCTTGAGTCGCCCTCATGCTCACTAATTTGGCATAACTTGATATGGATGGGTATGTATATAAGAATAGGAGTGGGATTTGAATTGCTCCAATAGAATTCTCATAATAGTTGATAAGCTCAAAAAGAAATTTTTTGAATAGAAAAATGGCCAAATTTGCATACAGAAAAACCGAATTTTCCAATCGACTGCAGCTGAAGAGGTATATTTAGGTATACAAGGTATATCTACCTAGAAAAGTAGTCGTTGTTCAATTGGAGTAGAGGAAAGTCTAGATATTTTCTCTTTTAACTTTGTCATGCAAATTAATAATGTAAATTAAATATCATTAGCACGAGGGGAAGACCTTAGATAAAGCTCCTCATGAAGATGTATATGTAAATACTATGATAATATATAATCATCCATTCCATATCATCCATTCTAACACTCTAAAATAATAATTAATAATAAATAATGAGGAACAAAGCCTATTCAACAGAAAACTCCAATAGAGTTTAAGGTATTACCTAGTCGAGCACCGTTAAATAGTCTTGCCTTAAGCATTTTCTCGTATTTGCTAATCAAGAGTATATTCTACTCTTCGATTGGCTTTCAACGTGCTCCATCAGATCACCAATCTGAAACTAGAAACTAGAATAGAAAATTCGAACATTTGGTAATAAACAACAATTTTTAGCTAATTCAAATTGGTTTATATTGAGTAATACCAAAAGCTACCATAGAGACTAACACTCATTAATTCCATAAAATAGTATAGTAAACCTCGATTTGTCTGCACTCTACAGTATTTTAAATAATGTCTTAAGGTAATGGAGATTTTTTATTTATAATTAATTTGTGTTTGGAGTAACGGGACGTGCGAAATCTCTCGTTTTAAGGCACGTGTAAGTTTAAAACTTTCCCAAAAGTATAGCCTACTTTTTTGGTTAGTAAACTCTGGAAGAACTTTAAGAATTACAAGTTCAAGAGTTAGATCGAGGGGGCTTCAGATGTTTATAGATGTTTATATAAGTAAGGCTTTCGGTAGTCAGAAGCTATTAGATATGGCTCATTTAGCAACTATATTGTGATACATAATTGTAATTAGTACATACATATACATACATAATTATATTTATATAAATATAAAATAATTGACAAAGAATCTGTGCTTCGAGTAGAGAGCTAAGAGCTCGAATGTTTATGATCACGATCAAGCCATTGCTTTCTCATTCTTTCAATCTATACATATATGTAAATGCAAGCCTATGATAACTGACTCATCCATTATGAAAGGTATTTCAAAAGATATTTGTAGGATATATGTAATATAAATACCTGTAAAATGTATTTTTATGTATATTTATAAAAATAAGTTAGATAATAATAATGAGTAATAGTTGAACTGTAATTTCAAAAATACGAACTAGAATGTATTTTATATACTATTATTTAGTATTATTAAAATTATATAATAAATAAAATAATATTTAATAATAATAATAATAATAATAAAATATTAAAAACATTATATTATTATACCTTTATTTTTAATTATTTTTTATTTTATTATTTTTTATTATTTTATTTTTATTTTATTTATTTTTTATTTTATTATTTTGGTATTGGGTAGATACTTTAGGCAATATCTTCAAATCGGGTAACTAAATTAAATATATGTATATAGTAATTTTAAATATTTTTTTAACTAAATTTTGCTACATATTTAATTAGTTTTTCTCATTTGCTGACATTATGAAGAAACAATATTTTGTTCCCTATTGATTGGGCTAATTATAAATATTTTAAAAGCATTGTTATATAGTCTAAAATATGTAAATATATACATATATTATTATCCAGATCTTAAGGTTTATATCATGAACTGTTGGCAAATTTCAAATAATTTAATTTGTGATATTTGATATATTTATGTGCTGCACATTTTATATAGATTCTTGATTCAGTTCGATGCAAGAATAATTAATAATTTAATTACTGTTTGCAGTTAAGAACTAGTCAAAAAGTATTATGTCAAACCCTTTATAGTACACTCGTATATTTACCATAGATAGTCAGATGATACTTGATATTTATTGATTTATAAACTATATTTTGCTATTCTCACCGCTTGATCTTGCGATTGTCTATTACACTTATTCACTGAACAGTAAAAAAAAAAAACAAACTCTATATATATTTATTATATATAATACTTTAAAAAATAGTTGTTTATTTATATATCGTGTATATACAATATATAGTTTATTCGCGATTGTTGGGCCGACTGGGTTAAGCGTGCTGAGCGAGTTTGGTGCGCTGAACTGCCGTCGATGACAGTTAAAAATCAAATGAAATGATGGCAACCGCATGCTGCATGCCGCACGCCGTATGCGGCAAGCATTGAGCGTGCCAGACGTTGCACGAATCCGAAACCGAAACCGAATCGTCCTAGTCCCAGCCCGAGTCCGAGCCCAAGCGCCGAGCGCCGCTGATTCCGAGCATTCGGCACGGTTTTAAAATTATGAATTTTGTTCAAAATGAAACGAGCCGTAAGCAGAGCCGCATTCAGCTTTTGTACATCTTCTTCTTCTTCAGTGTTTTGTTGCTGCCGCTTTGGGTGGGTGCTGCTGCCTGTTGGTGGTGCGCGGCAGCAACAGCAACAGCAACAACAGCAAAGTGTTGAGCCACAGCGAGCAGCAATCGAGCCACCCTTGTCGCAGGCTTTTCCATAGCAATGCAGCTGAGGCGAAAGAACTTTGCGAATAATCTCTTGGAGAATGGCTTAGCTGGCTGATCACTGCGTCCGCACTGTTGCCGCACTGTTGCCGCACTTCATGCGACGTTGTCGCATTTCCCTCATCTATAATTCACCTGCGCATTGATCTATTTATTTCTACATTGAATCTGACTCTTTACCTTCGCCTTTGAAACTAAAAAAGTTCTATTATATATGCATATTGAGATGATTTAATCTTAAATTGAAAATCCTGCGAGACAGTTTGTTTCCCAAGACCGTTACGGGAAATAGTATTTACATTTTTAAATTCTAAAAATGTATTTATAAATTTATATGTAAATATAATTTATATACTTGATTTAAAATCTCAAAACCCTTTTGAATTTACTAATTAGCTGCGCTACATCAATCTCCCCTTGCCTACTCACTCACGTTAAGTCTTTCGGCAGAGCTCTGGGTAGAGCTTTCGAAAAAAAATATAGAGAGTCTTTTCAAAGGTTATAACTTATAAGTGCATTGGATCGTTGGATTCGTACTTTTGAATATAGTATCGATCTTTGTGGATTCAGGTGTGATTCACTTCACGCCGTATGCCCAAGTGAGCTTCCAGGGATGATGAGCTCGGGTATATGTTTGACGGATTCTCCATTTGTCTGTCTACTCCGTAAGCCCTTTATTCGTTTTTATATCTGCCGGTCTTTCCGTATCCTGGCCAATCCGTTCATGCATCCGCCCTACTGTTCGCCTTCCGACTTTCCTTCCGCTCTTCTGGCGCTTCTTTAGCTGCGTTTGTCCGCCATCTCTTGAGTAATGTGAAAGCGTCAATATCGGCAAGTACGCTAGTCAAACTTTTAAATCTAAGCTGAAATTATTCCTGATTTAAGGGAGTGTGTATGTTTATATATATGGGAGTATAAGATTTTAAGCTTAACATAGTTTTAATTATAATTTTTATAATTACCTTTTTTTTTGGGACTTTGTAAACTGTGTTCCAAATTATAAGAATGATTTCAAACAATAAGCTTCACCTCGTACTTCGCTTCGCAATGTCATTTATGATATGATATGTGAATTTCGGTGCACAATTTGTATTTGATATCTGAACATTGGGACATATGGTGCAATGAGATCCCCAAGCCAGCTTATTATTATTATATGAGATGCACAAAATAAGATATTTATGGCTAATGCTGACGGAATTCCAGCTGTTAAATGATCTCAAAATAAAGAGATCTTTCAGTATATTCCGAAATATGTGGGTGTACATTGTCCTAGTAGTATTTTTTGATTTTCCTGAGAGAGAAAATCTGTGTCATTTTATTTAACTGCCTCTCTCTCGCTCTGTCTTTCTCTCTGTCTGTGTATCTGTCTCTCACTCCTTCTATCTTACTCTCTGTCTCTGTCTCTTTCTCAATCAGTCTCACTCTATATTTCTCTGAATCTCTTTCTTACCCTTTCTCTGTCGCTCTGTCTGCGTCCCTGTCTCGTTCCCCATCTGTCACCCTGCTTATCTCTCTGTATCTCTCTCACTCTTACACCCTCTCTCTCTCACTTTCTCACTTCCTCATTCTCTCTTTCTCAATCTCTCACTCTCTCTCTCTCGATCTCTCTCGATATCTCTATCTGTTTCTGTATGACTTTCTTTCAGGCTACTTCATTATCTCTCTCTCCCTCTTTACTTTCTGTTACTTTATCTTTCTTAATATCTCTCACGGCGTCTCTCATTCCGCTCCCTCTCTATGTATTACTCTGTCTTTTTCTCTTCCCATCATTCTTTGCGTAATTCATCTAGGCTAATCTCACCTTTTAAGTATCATTAATAAACTAAATACTATATTATAAAAATTTTTTCGAATACTTTCCTCATATAAAATTGTTTCATTTCATTTGTAATTCGGGCAGTTGATCTATTCCAATCTCAGCTAGTTCTTCTTTGTTGTATATAACCTAGATTTTATTCATTCATTTGTGATTAAAATTAATGTACAGTTAGCTTAAAATTTCCCCTTGATCACTCACATACGCATCTATGGTTCATCTCCATTATCGTCTGTATGTCCCATATTTATAAAGAAGGTTGCGTGAATTTCAGATGGCGCTCATTTAGAAGGCCCGCATCGTTGCCAGACTTCATTACGACTTGAATTACGTGAGTGGCGCTGCTCGTGCCTGGCGGCCAGTTAACAGCGAGAACAAAAGACGTTCCTGAATATGGAATATGGCAAAGGGACATGTAGCTGGTAGTGGAACTGGAAGTGGAGATGCAAATGGAAATGAGAATGTAAATGGAAATGGGCAACGTGTTGCTAAAACGACGGCCCAACAATTGTGTGGCCGAGCCATAAGCTTATAATTTCTATTACAATAAAGGCCTTCGGATGCGAACATGTAGAGCAGCGCTTCACTTTTTTTCCTGTTTTCCTTTTTTTTTTGTAGCTGGTTATACACCCACATACCCTATAAGCGGAGGGTGCATCGAAATGGGTATGACCAATCTGTAGTGCTGAGAAATGTTCCGCTAGTTTACTAATCTATTAATTTGCTTTTCAGTTGTAATATTACTTTGATACTTTTTACCGAATTATGCTCATCTGAAGTTCTGCTATAGGGTTTACTTTACTGTACAACTGTGCTACTTTGCTACAAACAGTAGACTAATACAGGACTATTCTCCTACTATAATACTTTGCTACCAAGCTTTTTTCCACTATATTTGATACTTTATCACTATTTTACTTTGCTACTGTGCTACAATGCAACTGTGCTACAATGCAACTGAGATACAATCTATCTGTGCTACAATGCAACTGTACTACCAGCTATGTGCTCTAGTGCAACTGTGCTACAATACAACTATGCTACAATCTAACTGTGCTACAATCTATCTGTGCTACAATAACTGTGCTACAATGCAACTGTACTACCAGCTATGTGCTATAATGCAACTGTGCTACAATGCAACTGTGCTACAATGCAACAGTGATACAATCTATCTGTGCTACAATCTAACTCTACTAATGCTCTACTACATTTCTTACTACTATGGTAGTTACTGTGTACTATGTTACTAGAGGAGCTCTCTACAACTTTACTACTTGCCTGTACTACTTTAGTACTTGGGTAGTACTATTTTAGTGAAACTGTACTACTTTACTTTTGTGCTACTATACTACTTTGCTATTCTCCTACCTTAGTTATTATACTACTTTAGTACAGTTTTCTTTTCTACTGTACTATTTTCTTACTATGCAACTGTACTACAGCTACTGTACTAGTCTCCTGGTTCTCCAGCAGTAATGTATCACTATAGTACCAGACTGAGTAACACACAAGTCTAAAACGGTGTTATGCACTACAGCATAGTACTTACAATAATGAACGATAAATATAACGTATAAATGTCATTCATTTTAATTTTTTACAGAGTATCTACCAGCCCACTCTCTGATTCCTGCTTTTAAAAATATGATATTTATATTATTTGATATTATGCTAAACAAAAAACAAAATTATTTGTACACAAATTTATTAATTTTAAAATCGTTTCACTTTCATGTTCCATGTGTATTTGACTTCAGTTTGTAGGGCATATTGTATCATCTATGGTATCATGCTCTTATTGATAAGTGCTGATATGTGTATAGATTTATATGTATATATTTTTTATTGATTTGATTTTTATACCACAATAAATTAATTATTTGTAGTGCAAGTGCATATTCTTTGGCTTTTCAGTTGTGGTTTACAGGGCATCAGCTAGTCGGGCAGTCTTATTGGCCCATTTATATTTGTTTAGCTACAATAATTCAATATATTCATAATTCTCTCTCAGCTGTAGCTTACAGGGCATCTGTTAGCCGCAACGCATTGAGTTCTAAAATTTCAGTCTCATTATTTTTAATATTTTATTTTTTTATTTTTTATTTGTATTTTTTTTTTTGCATTTTAATGAATATGCAAAGCGGCAGCGTTAACGTTGACTGCTGCTGCCTGTTTGCGACTTCATTAGCGACACCCCCTGCCCCCCCCCCCCCTACCCCTCCACTTAGCAATGCAGTCGCTGCTGTGGCGCCTCCCCCTCCTCCTGCTCCTGCTACTGCTCCTGCTCCTGCTGGTGTTGCCAAGCAATTGCAACGTGTGTGCCATTCGCATCCGCATCCATGATGTTTCCGTTTACGTTTTTTCCTTTTTTTTCCAACGTACGGGTTGCTTTTCTTCTCTTTTCAGCTCTCTTCCCGTTGCGCTTCGCCTCTCTTCTCCTCTCCTCTCTTCTCTGCATTTTGTTTTTTATTCTTTTGCACTTGTTTGGAAATAAATACCATGTTAGCTGTTGCCGTTTGTCAGTCGCCCGTTGGGTGCGTTGTTAGAGATACGTGGTATTTCTCTTCTCTTCTCTTCTCTCCGTACCTTTCACACCCACACATAGTTGGCCGTCTGCGCTGCACATCAAACGTCACGGCTGTAGCGACAGGAGCCAACGCAGCGCATCAGCTCGGAAGGAAGCTGTTCCCTGTGAGGCACCATTGTCTACTTGCCACACAGCACCCGCCATCCACCTCCCCCCCGGCACTCAACCCGCCCACTGCCCCACCCACTTGCCTATTCCTTCGCACAAAGGCTGTGAATGTTTACACTTTGGATTTGGTGCTGGTCGTCGCATTTTTTCCCTTCTGTTTTTTTTTTTTTCATTTTCATTTTTTTATGAAATTTGTTTGGCTTGCTCTGATTTTAAATGTGTTTGCTGTTAACGGTTGTTATGGCAATGCCTTGGGAGTGTGGGGCAAGCGCCGTGTAGCAGCGGCTGTTGCCACTTGCGGCTGGAATGGGAGGGAGTGGCTATGGGGCGCTGCCCCACTGGAGCATCTATCTAACTGTCTAAGCGGCATCCATTTCAACTGCAACGCCACAGTGCTCAAATGCACACCACTCACATATTTCCCAATGCCACGTTGCCGCATTGCACAGCACTTAAATCTCGGCCTTAGATATTTACCTATGCTGCGTTGCCGCACTTCACGCGGCATTTCAATGTTGCCCAGCTTTACAGTATCTAAATCGTTGCCAAACTTCAGACAGATTTTCTATGATGCTACGTTGCCGAACCAACCATGGATATATTTAGATTTCACGTTCTCAAATTTCAGACATACTAGAATGTTGCTTTCCCTATATTTTCCAAGAAATTTCAGACATTCCTTTATGCTACGTGGATCATCGTCAGATATGCGATATTTTCTTGTGCTATGTTGCCAAACTTCATTATTATGCGGAATCTGACAGCATTACACAGACTACGTTAAATTATTTCCTATGCAACGTTGCCAAGTTTCAAGGCATTCAAATATTAGATAATGAAAGGTTGCTAAACTTCAGATTAATTCAATATTGTATTCAATATTGTTGTATCAACTCAATATTGTACATATATGTATATAGAGCTTCACAGAACTTGATATTTCTAAATGCTGTGATGTCAGACTTCAGCTAATATACATATGTATCTGTTTCCTAAGGCATTGTTGCCAAATTTCCAAATTTAATTTTCTTTGTTTTTGTTCTTTTTACTACGATTTTTGTGATTATAAATATCTATACATATTTTGATACGTTGCCAAACTTCTCATTTATGTATATGTTCTAATTGCAATGTTGCCAAACTTCACAGCGAAATGTTTCTGAACTTTATGGCATATGGCATATAATATATACTAATGATATTTTGGCATACCTCACTTCTTAATGTTTTCTTATAATGCGAAACATGCGAATAGCTACATATGTATATTGATCTATTTGCAACGTTGCCAAATTTCTCAGCGGAAGTATATCGAAAAAAGTCCATTATCTACGAACTTTGTCTGAATCTAAGTTTAATGAAATCAAAATGTATATACCTATGTGTAGCCCTCGAAACTTTTAGGTATCGCTAGCATCGTACTACCAGCTCTATCAATACCTAGTTTGACTCTCACACAAAACGTAATTCAAAACTTGGCTTATTTATGACTTTCTAATTAGAATGTTTCTCCGATTCGGTGGCTCGAATAGAATTTCCACGTTGCCAAATTCCAAAATATTTAACACAAATGAGACGTTGTCAAGCTTCAGGGAATTCCATCGTTCCAGATTGTCATTGTCTCTAGTGGGTAAATCTCTGCAACATTTCAGCTAGATTTGTTGTGCCAAATCAACTCACTCCACTCCACTTCCCCCCCCCCCCCCCCCCCACCCACTCCACTCCGACCGCCAGGTGCTGGGTATCACCTGCACACGTGATTGTCGCCTGCACACGTACTATTTGTATAACAGTCTATAGACGCGCAATCTGCGAATAGTTGCAGAGCTTGCGAAAGTCTCCACACACATACACACACATGGACACACACACACACGGACACACATGTGGCATACAATTTGTGCCACTTAAGTGTTGCGCATCCATTTCCGCTTAGGCAGCGGACGGCCCAAGCTCAGTCCCAGAACAACCCACACCAGCCCCTCCCCCATCCCACATTCGCCCTGCCCCTTCCTCCTTTCACACGCAACTCGAACCGCAATTCAACTAACTCAACCACAGACGCAACCGCAGCCACATTATCCTTTGCCTTTATTTTATTTTTTTTTTTTTTCAATTTTCACTCGAGCGTTGATTGAAATGTTCAACGAGCAACACACACACACACACACACACTTACAATGAGATGAGAATGAGAATTGAGGACATGCAGCAGCCGGCAGCAGTCAGCGCAAAGAAGCTCGGCAGTCAGAAAGAGATAGCAGACACTCACAATCGGCTGGGCCATGGCAGGGGAAGGGGGACAAGGATTGCGCTTGGGTGGATTGGGCTGGATTTGTTTGGTTGGTTGGGTGGTTGGTTTTGTTGTTGCTCTGTCGGAGCTTATTTGTTTGTTTGCATATAAATTGCAATGTGCCGCCCGTCGCCCGTCGCCTGTCGCTTCAATTTTTTTTATTTTTTTTTTTTAGATTTTCAACTTTGTTTCTTGGCTTTTTGCTAAATGCTTTTAGCAACAACAATCACAACCACAACCACCAACACCACCACCACCACCACCAGCACCTTCAGTCAGTCAGTCAGTCCGTCCGTCCGTCTATTCGTCAGTCAGCCCATCATTCATCAAGTCGAATCAAGGCTGAGGCTCGCGTTTTACATTTGATTTTCGGCTCGGCAAACACATTTTTTCTCTCTTTCCTTTCCATTCCGGCTGGGCTAATGAATTAGTTTGTGGCTCTTGCCCCACCCAAGCCCGGGCTGCCTCATCAGTCCGAGTGAATTTTAATTATTCTAATGAAACATTCCGAAATTGATAGCATCAATGAAATAAGTTTTGGTCATTATATTTACTTATATATGTATATATACAGATATGTAAATGCTTATGTTAGGGCAACAGATGGAACAAGCTCAAATCAATTTAAGGCTATCCATGTTACATATGCCTGCTTAGCAGCCCCCTTACCCGCTTATAACAATTAAAGGGTATACTCGAGGAACTTCACAGATATGCCATATAATCGCCCGATTCATGGAACAGGTATACGTAAATTTTAAATTCGCATGTAACTCATTTATTGGAATCTATTCGTGCTTCACCTCGCATCGAAGCCATGCGAGAAAACAAATTAACTATCGGCTACTAGGAGCGTACATGGGATACAAAAATAAAATGATAGACGTATATATATATATATGAATAATGTCTAATCCTGCTGGGTGCGCCGGGTCGGGTTGGAGAGGTTGGCTGCAGGACACCTTCAGTTAATACCATAGTTAAGCAGCGTTGAGTTTGAGCGCAAAGTCCACATTCATTTTGACCGCCGGCTTGCGCACCACAATCGCTCCGTTGGAGCGTTGCTCTATCTCCAGCTTCTGGCTGATGCCTTTGGCGGTGATGGTGGCGTCTATCGGCACGTAGCCCAGTCCGGCGATGATGATGCGCTCAATCCAGGCATCCGACTTGTACAGCGGCTTGGTAATGAAGCGATTGGTCAGCTGGTTGTTGGCGAACTCGTAGTTCACGTAGATGCTTTCGCCGTTGCGGTACGCGTACGATTTCTCGTCGTCCAGGAAGAGCGTGCCAGCGGCCTTGCCCTGGCGATCCAGGCAGATAACCAGGGTGTACGGATCGTTCAGCATCAGCTTGGAAGAGCGACGCGGGCGCTCCTTCTTGGGCACAATGCTGCCGCCGCGCTGGAAAACGGGTATCTGTCAAAGAAGAGGAGATGGGCTTTAGTGGGCTGGGCAGCAGAGGGAAAGAGAAAGCAATTGACACACCTTGTCGTCGGTAACGGGTATGCTCTCGTAGCCGGCACGCTCCTGCCTCTGGAAGGTGTCCACGTCGTACCAATAGTCGCCGTTCTTCTTGTCATCGATGGCCGGGAAGTAGACGTCCACCTTGCTAACGCCTTGCTGCATCACGGGACGCACCAGGAGGCGGTGCTGCACCAGCAGCTGGCTGTCAATGGCAAACGCCTCCTTGTCAGCAGGATAGTGGGTCAGCAGTGGGCGTATGACTGGTGCGCCTGTCTGCTCCAGCTCATAGAAGCTGGTGTACCACAAAGGCAAATAGCTGTAGCGCGTGAGCAATGCGCTCTTGATAACGGCGCGAGTGCGCTCGGGGAACAGCCAGGGCTCGCGGCGCTTGGTGTCGATATGGGCATGAGCACGGAAGAAGGGCAGGAAGGCGCCGGTCTGATACCAGCGCTCCAGCAGCTCGCTGTCCGGATTGCCGAAGAAGCCGCCCACATCGGCGCCGCAGAACGAGAAGCCAGCGACGGCCTCTGTGAGGCACATCTTGATTGAATGCTGCAAGTGCGCCCAATCCGCCAAATTGTCACCGGTCCAAATGGCTGCGTACCGCTGCGAGCCAGCAAAGTGAGCGCGCGTCAGGATGAAGGGACGCTGCTCAGGATCGCGCTGCTTAAGGCCAGCAAAGGTGCCCATCAGGTGCATGTGGCCATAGAGATTGTGCACATCGCGGTGCTCCCAATTGCCATAGTGGACGAGGTCCTTGGGTGCGGTTACTTCGGGGCCATTAAACACCGATGGTTCATTCATGTCGTTCCAGATCATGACATCCTTGGAGACCGTCTTGAACTTGGACAGATCATACTGGCTGGCATAATAGTCGCGCACAACCGGGTTGAAGAAGTCCGGATAGCTGGCAGATCCTGGCCAGCACCAGCCCTCATAGTCGTTGCCCTCACGCGTCTTCACATAGTAGCCGTTCTCCGTGCAGTCCTGGTGGAAGAAGTACGCATTGTCACGCTTAATGTGCGGGTCAATGATGATGACCAAGTGGCGGCCCAGTTCCGTTAGGTTCTTGATCATGGTCAAGGGCTCCGGGAACTTGAACTTGTCCCATGTGAAGTAGCGCTTGCCATCCGTATACTCAATGTCCAGCCACATGGTATCCATGGGCATGTTGAACTCATCAAACTTGGCCGAAACGGAGGTCACATCGCGCTCATCGTTGTAATTCCAGCGAGACTGATGATAGGCCAGAGCGAACGACTGCGGCAGCTCGTGTGTTCCAGTCAGAGCTGCGTATTGCTTGAACGCATCCAGGGGCTGCGGTCCGAGCATAATGAACGCATCTACAATGCCCGACTCGGATATGAAGTGGGCCACAGGAGGCGTCGACTTCCTCGAGCCGGACACAAAGTTCACCAGTGAGGAAACCACATTCGTCTCGGTCGTATAGATATCCACCCAGCTCTCAGCGGAGTTTTGCCAATAGACGCCGGCGGTGCGTTTTGGACTGCAAACAAATAATAGAACGAGTGTCAAACGAGTTGAAAGTGGGAGTGAAGGAGATTTATCCACTTACCCATGAGCATAGAGCACCGGCACAGAGCCATAGAGGGCCATCTTGCTGTCCACAACATACTCAAAGACATCCAGATTGTATAGACGATAGGGATCCGTGCCGGATGTTGACTTTAGTTGAAAACTATCGGCATGCTCGGGAATGCCAAAGAGAATCTCTGCGGCAGGGAAGGAGAAATCGAGGGCAACGGCCTGTGGCCCATAGGGTTTGGAGTCATGATGCGATTTGAAGTTCTCTTCCCATGCGCCGGGATCGTCAATTGGTTCGCTGGCTGGCTGCACCTCTTCACTGTTGTCTTGCTGATCCTGCTGCTGCTGCTGCGCCTGGTCATTGCCCTCGGCTGGCTCGGGAGGCGTCTGTGCCTTCTGGCGCAAATGCTCAAAGTACAACCAGTTCTTGGCATTCACCGAGACGACGTGCACATCGTGCTCATAGAAGTCAATGCGAAATGGATCACCATGTATCACAGCCTTGGAAGTGCCAACCGTAATGGTGAGCTCATCAGATTCCTCCACACTTATCCGTGTCGTCTCCGGCTTGCCTTTCAGTGCGTGCTCAACGCGATAGCGTGGACGCAACGGCTGTTTCTCATCAATCTGCAAACGGAAGGTGTTGCCCACAAGCGCCTCCAGCTTCAGCGTAAACTGATGATGATTCTCCTTGTTGATTAAATCAGCGGTCAATGAATCTGAGTACGTATTCAGGGTGCCCCGAATAAGGGCATACTTGCTGCCCGCGCTTTGCACCTTGCGCGACCGTCTGCAAAGGAGAGAAAGGGCATTAAAGAGAGAAAATGTAGAAAATATTCAAAATACTCTTGCAGAGAATACGAAATATAGTACTTGATTATTTAAAGCAATGAATGACCACATCATTTCTTGATTTATTCAAATCATTTTCAAGAATAGAAAGAGACACAAAGAGAATCTCTGTGTGTGCGCCTGTGTGAGTGTGAGTGTGAGTGCGTGTGTGTGTAACAAGTAAGTAAAAGAACGGGTAAGGTTTTGCTTTAACCTACTAATAATTTACCTGCAGAAACTGCTCTGCTCGCAAGTCTTGAAATTGCTTGGATCAACGCCAGCGCCGTAACTGAAGAGCGCCCCAATGATGAGGCAAACGAACAATGAGCAACGCATTTTGAATGCTCACAGTGCCCAGCTGCGGAGTCCTTTAATTATATGTGTTGTGTCGTCTTCCAACTATGCAGGCCTTTCCACTGGAATGTTAACAGTTATTATATATCAAATTCCCAAGGTGCGATTTGTTGTTGCTGACAAATCAAGATATTCATGGAACACGTCAGAAGTTTCGATGCACTTGAAGCCGGCAACGAATTCGGAAAACGAAAAATGAGGTACACAAAAAAAAGTAAACAAAGATAAACTGGTTGAAGCACCGGCTTCTTAACTAGCTTTGCTTTCGCTATTTTAAATATATAATTTATGGTCATCGAACTCTAATATGTTATTTGAATAAACTTTAGAAAACCGGCAAGTTGGGCTACATGAAAATTTTTTTTTAAGACAGTCGACATAATTTTCCTGACAAAATGACATTTAGCACAAGACGAACATTTTAAAAAGCAACTTTTTTTATGAATGTTGCTAATTATTTGAAGCTTAAAACACATTAATTACCTGAAGACGACCAAAAAGACACTTGCTATTGAAATTGTTGGTTTATCAGCATAACGATAGATTAACCCCGTTAATGCGATACTTCCTATCGATGCACACGCATTACATCGTGACAATCTCCTAGCTGTCGATAGCTCTATCGATAAGCTATTTCGCGGTTTTCCAATCAAAATAAAAAGCCAGACTTTAATTATGCACAGGTATTTTGTATTTAAGGACTACACACGACATAGGGACTATGTGGTAAAATTTTAAATTGACAAAAGATATGAAACACTAATTTCAATATTTAATTAAATTAGTTATGGGGAAAGAGCGCCGCAAACTCATGCACTTTTCACGATCGATAAACAAAGCGTTCACTTTATTGCGCAAATCCTCTTCCAGCATGCAGCGCGTTTTGAGCAACGATTGATGGGTGGCCTCCGCCTCTTGCAGCTTATGATGTAGCACATCAACGGTGTTCTGCAAATCCTGCACCTCCACCACGAGACGATCATGAGCCGTATCCCTGAGGATGATGCAGATGTAAAGATCATCCATTCTCTGACAAAATATTTAATATATTAACGACTTACTTGCACAGTTCCATGCCCTCACGATGGGACCGAGCCTCGAGACGGGTCTGGGCGACCTTAAGTGGATTCGACTTGTCCTGTATGGCCTTCTGCAAGAGAAACAGATGCTTCTCCATATCGAATAGTTCCTGTTGCACCTTTTGTAGATGCATTTGGACGCGACTCTTGGCGCCGGCCATCTCCTGTGCCCGTCTATCCAGTGCATTGTTCGTATTATTCCAGAAGTCCCAGACAGAGGCGGCCACAGCATTGACCACATTCTGAGAATCGCTGCGCAGCTGCGACAGCTTAGCCCGCTCTGCCTGAGATCTGAAACGGATGAACAAACAAGTGGATGAGCCGTGTGCTATGGACACCCATTGAAATAGACTTACCGCTTCACGTGCTCGCTGCTGGCAAGTGCCCAGGAATCCTGTGTGCTGACAGTCGGATCGTACTTCTCAATGCCACCATAGTAGGTGATGCCGCGGCTATAGTTGTTCAAGCGATGACACATCGAGTCGATGCCCATTGTGGACTCCTTTTGTGTGACATCGATCTCCAGCAGATGCTGGGCGCCACGGCAATCGATGGCCTGCTTGGCAATCTTCTCCTGCAGCCCGCTGAGACGGTCACGCGAATTGCGCAAATGGTTGATCTCCAGCAGCAGCGCTTTCTCCACAATGTCGTGCACTAGTTCCATGCCCTGCCGGCCCTCGCGATGGAACAGGCACTCTTGTGCAATATGCAGCGGTATCTCCAGATCTAGCATCGCTTTGCTGCACTGCCGCTGCAAGTCATTGATGTCGGACATCTCGCTAATGAGCTTCTCCAGCTCAGCGTTCAGCTCGTTGCGCCAAAAGGTCAAATCCGTAATGCGCTCTCCCAAGCGGCGTCCTGCATCCCGTTGGCCCATCGATGCCGTTTCATCTGTCTCCCGCATCAGACGCACTGCATCATTGCGCATCCGCTCCGACATGTTGCTGTAAATGAAAGATTATAGACATACAGATTATATACTATTCATTATAGACACCATGGACCACCAAATCCCATCACTCACCGATTCGTGTCAGACTCGCCATAGATGCTGAGGTTGTTGCTTTGCCACTCGTTGTTGGTGTAGCGCGTATAGAGTGCGGCGCGTGCCGCATGCTGGGGATTGCGCTCGAAACCAGTGACGAGATTTGGAAATATCATGCCCTCCGTTTTCATGCCTTGCGGCACAAAGCACGGCTGCGTCATCTGATTGGTCACCGGCTGCTCGGGCATGTGCTTCACTTCGATCATCTCGAATGCCATCTTGGGGCGCCACGGATGACGCTGCGTCGTCGCATAGGAGGCGGCCACTCGAGATGGCACCGTCGACCCACTAATGGGCTCCATGCATGGCGGGGCGCCAGCCTGGCTCCACGGCTGCAATTGAGAATACATGACGCTCTGGGATGGCAAACCTTCGACTCCTTCGTGACCAGCCATTGTGATAATGGTTCACTTGCTAATTTTAATGGCACTTGGAATTTGGACTTTGCAACTAATATTTGTTGAAAATAAAAAAATAAATTCTCCGACACGAAATATAATCGTTCGAGACTGTGGAATGAATGAGTGCTATACAAACTTATGTGAGCTCGAAACTTTTTCCCAGGCTCAAGGCCTACTACAAATGTCTAGAAATTTAACGTGCTCGTTTCTACAGTGCGAGGTGCAAGGGCTATACGTATATGTGGATGGTAGTTTGATCAATGATACATATGATTCCATGAGATTGCGATGATCCTTGCGCTCTTTGTACTCGTTCCGATCCGCTGTCGGCCATCTGTCCAGCAGATTGTCCTTGACCAAGCGATGATCGAATTTGCGATTTTCAAGATATATGTGCTTTTGATTGCTGGTGATCTCAACACCTTTCAGCGGTGCCATTGTCGTCGCCACTTTATCTTCTTCTTGACTCACAATGGGCACACTAGAGCGCAATAGCAGATTCTTGAAAATTTCGGGATACTTTTGAGGATCCCGCTTAGGCTGCCTTGATAGTTTGTCCTCGTTGGCCCAACAGAGCATTTGCAAACTCAACAATAATAAGAATGTATATTTATGCAATGGGGGCAACTGTTTTCTACCGCCCGAATTCCACAACTGACAATCCTTTGCTGGAATTCTTATGCATTGGATATTTACTAGTTTATTGATTTAACTTGACTTGTTGGTTACTTAGTACCCGCCCTTGTTGCTGTTGATAACGTGCAATTTGTAAAATCCATGCCTGTAACTGTGTTGTTAATTTGGCTTAAGGTCAATGTGCTACTTGACGACAAGACGTAATTGGGGCAGACTATTTGGATTATTCGTGTAGGTGTAATCGCATAATTCCATTTTGAATACGGCGCCAAAGTCGATAGACATAAGCAGGGCAAGAGATATCGATGTATTAGTCATGAGTTTTATATGTGTGTCAGAGCGCAACAGGAGAGAAGGTATTATATTATTGATAAACTATATATTCCGTAATTCTAGGCATAAACTACAGAAGAACCAATTAATTGGTCTCCGATATGCACAGTATTGGAAACAGATTAATGCTAATGTGCAAAATTGTGAAAAACTCCGCAGTAATATGAACTTCATATACATTGCAAATAGAACATATTTAAACGTACGCATAGACAAATATTTATGCCAAAAGCCTGCTATCGATGGTAGACGGTTCAAAAATTGAAATAAAAACAATCGATAGTTTTGCCTACAAACGATAGTTTGGCTCATTTTGGCTCCGCTCTATTAGTTTGACATCCATAAATGCAAAACAAAATTTTAAGTGTTCTAGAATAATACATAGCAAAATTTATCTGTCATGACAGTCTCAAATACAGTGGACCAGTACACAATCATGTCGGGAGATCGCTCCAAAATCAAAGATCTGCTCTGTAACCGCCTAACCGAGTGCGGTTGGCGAGATGAAGTACGTTTGCTCTGTCGAAATATACTCGTGGAGAAGAACGGCAACAACAGCCTCAGCGTGGAACAACTTATAGCGGAGGTAACGCCAAAGGCACGGATGTTGGTGCCCGATGCAGTCAAGAAGGAACTGCTGATGAAGATACGCACCATACTGGCAGAGAACGAGGGGGACAACTAAATGCTTGCAGACGAAATACCGAATCAACAGCTACATTAATCACCATAATTCATTTTATGCTTACGCTATACAAAACTAACTTTAGTTTACTATTATTCAGCCAATAAACAACAACTTAAATACATATATTGTGCGTTCAGAGTGGGCAAACAACACCGCCATTGGCCATGTACTCGAAGGAGCTCTCAGCCCGGGTCACTGTCTGCTGCTCCGCGTGCTCAGATTGCTGATCATCCAGCACATCTTTCTCCACAGCCGACCCGCCTGAAGTGCGCGCCGCGCTTGGCTGCGTGTACTTGCGCACCCATTCGTTGGGATGCATCTTCTTCTTGTGGTTGTGCATGTTCGCATGCGATTTGAAAGTTCTCGTGCAGAAGGGACAGGAGTACAAGTCGATGCCTGTGTGGGTGGCCATGTGCTCCTGCAATTACACATTTGTTATATACGTAAGGGATGCATGATCCAGCTTCGCATTCTCATATTACTCACTGCCAACGCCCTTGAAAGCTTGAACTCCTTGCCGCAGAGCGAACAGCTGTGCCGCTTGGTCGAGTGATGATAGCGCATGTGACTGCTCAGTGCCACGCGGGAGGACTTCTCGGCGCTGCACAGCAAGCAACGGTACTTGTTGTCGCCATCGCGGTCATCGTGCCGGGCCAAATGCTTGCGCAGACTTCGCTCATCCCGCAGCCAACGACTGCACAAATTGCACTGGACCTCCGCCACAGGGCCATCCGGATGCAGAGCCTTCTTGTGAATCAGAAAGTTCGCCTTCGACCGAAAGTTGACGCCACAAATATCACAGATGACGGGAGTGAAATCCGTGGTGTGCATTCGTTTTATGTGTGCCGTTAGCTCTAGCTTCGTGCGAAAGCTGGCGCAATGAGTATGAAAAAGAGAGAGAGAGACAGATAGTGCTTGAATGAAGAAGATCTTCTGCGACAGAGGCAGAGCTAGTCAGCGTACAGCTTATGTGGTTTTAATAGGTCCACATATAAAGCATTTAGATTTGCGGACATTGATTGATCGATTGACAGATTATTTGTGGACCGACTTACTGACTGGCATTTTCAACTTGATTGACTGACTGGTAGATTGATGCTCTACTTCATTGAATGACTGGACTTACACACAGATTAGATGACTAGAAAAGTGGTTGAACGATTGATAAATTTGCTAGTTGATCAACTGACTAGTAGATAGGGTTTTATACTTTAGTTGATGACTGGACTAGTTGACTAGCAATAGATTGATTGATAAACAAATAGATGATTTCCCGGTTTGATTGACTGATTAGAAAACTTGAAGATGAAGAACCCAGCTAATAGACTGCTCATCTAGAGTCTTTCGAATAGACCAACAGATTGATTGAAATACTTTGATTGACTGACTGACAGATCAAATTGCCACTTGATTGACTGACTGGCAGAAAGATACGCAAATAATGAAGGCCCCATCGAACATAACCTAGCTGGGTCAGAGGTTCCACCTACCTCTTGGCACAGGTGTCGCAGACCTCCGGTCGCTCGGTGCCCTTATGGCCCTTGATGTGCATGGTGAGCAGAAACTTTTTGGCGAAACGCGCCTCACAGATGTGGCACTGGTGCACGAGCTGCTGCTGATCGGAGTGGAAGCGCAGCATGTGCATATCCTGGCTGTTGCGGTTGAGGAAGCTCTTGCGACAGGGCTGACAGCTAAAGTACTGCGGATCCTTGTGATAGTGCAGATGATCCACATAAAGCGTGCGTTTCTTGTAGCGATTGTTGCAGCACTCCATGTAGCCGGTGCAGTTGTGCACCGAGCGAAAGTGACGCTTCAGATCGATGAAGTTCTGCAAGGGGGCAGTGCAGAGACAGCAGTCGAGCTTCACGTTGGCTGCAATATAGTCGTCCATTTCCTTGATGCTGCTGCGCTTCGCCTGCAGCTCCGTTGCATCCGGCTTGGGCTTGGGCTGCTTAATCTTTGGCTTGGATTTGGATTTCGACTTGGACTTGGTTTTAGAACTTGTGCCTTTGGGCCGGCCGCGTGCCCTTTTTATTTTTCGTAGCTCGGGCAGCGTGGCAGGAGATGCGCCTGCTTTCGCTGCAGTGCGTCGCAGCAGGCGCGTCTCTCGTTGGCTGGAGGCAGCCGGGGAGGGCAGTTGTGCTCTGTTCTTAGCTGCGTGCTCCAACTCGAAGTCAGAGGAATCATCGCTGTTGCTTGTGATAGATTGTGAATCGGATTGATTGATGGTGCTGATATTATCGTGCACATCAATCTCAGGCTCGCATAATATGTGATCCTTGACATCGTCGTTGTCATCGAAGACCAGCTTCGTTTCTAACGGCGACTCGGTGTTCCACACCACAATTGCTGGCTCGGGTGGCGGGTCGAGCTCCACTTTCAGCTGCAGGGATTGCTGCTTCTCGGCTACCATTGCGCAAAACTGCTGGAAGTCGCTTAACTGATGCCAGCATGTGCTGCATAGATTAGTGGATATGCTATCATTGATCGTCACCTGAAAAGATGGTAAATTTCAGTACTCAAATTAAGAGTATTTTTCACGTATTATCTCGGAATTTGACTGCCACCTCGAGCTGTAAATATTTGGCAATGGCTGCCGATAGGTCGTGTTCGGCATCGCTGAATATGCATATGGAGAGCGAGTTATCCAAATCTAACAGGCACAGGCGGCAGATCATAGTTTCCAAGGCAAACAGTAAACAACAGGCCAAACTCTGCTGCTGTAAACAAAAATCTGTGTGCACAGCTCGATAGGCGTCTTGTTATCGAGAGATGTGAGTCGGTGAGAGACTTTCATCAATTGGGCAGGCAACATACGTAAGAATCGAGCAGCACGAACAATCGATATACCCAAGGAAAGAATGTTTACGCACTCTCACACACACACAGTCATCAGAATTCGATGTTTTTATTTTGTACATCGCTAACAGGCAAAGTTTTGCTCGATTTCTTGATCCCAATAAGAGTGCGGTAACAAATAACAATGCAAAAGAAGCCGCTAAGGGCAAACACATTGCTGGACAAATTGCACCGTGGCGCTGTCTACGCCTGCATCGGAGTTACTCTATATGGCACCTATCTGATTGGCATGCGCTATTACCATTACTACACTGTGATACGGCCAGAGAAGCAGCAGGCGGAGCTGAAGCTCCTCGATGAGGGCGCCCACGACAAGGCCAAGGAGCTTAAATACTAAAAACGCATGTCCCCCACACAGTCACATGTGCATCGTTTTTCTTATTTGTAATGTTTGTTAAGCGTAATAAATAGTTTCGAGATGATTTGTGCATTGTGTGGTTCTTGTGCTGCTTCTTGTTGTGTAATATTCAACCAGGTGGGCACCATCGATTGCGAGACCTTGACGTAGTTGCCGTTGCAAACAATGCGCCCATAAATCAGCCGGAACAGTATTAAAGACCAACGACATGCCCAGACTGTGGCAAGAGCAATATTAGAAAATCCGTTGGAGCAATCGTCGAATGTTGTCATCGGCGCTGTGATTGGCATCGTGACCAGCCGCTGAGGCACAGCTGTCGTAGCCGCTAGAGACGGCCGCGTGTCGCAATTGCGACTGCGAGACAGCGTGACGCGATCTATATCGTTAGGCACGCACGACTCACTCAAATAACTTCAATCTCAATGAAAATTCATGGATTCAAAGAATCGCTATATTTTTAAAATTAAATCATTTAAATTTATGTTTACAGTTTGTTTCCTTGAATGATATTTTTAAAGAATTTCTTATAGTTTTATTTCGAACTAGCTAAAATTGATAGAAAGATAAATACGAATTGAAATTTTTCGAGCTTTCAACGAATTTTCAAATTATGCTAGTCTCTTAAAACAGACGTAATATACCTTAATAATATATTAAATTGCTTACTCTAAGTATTAACATATTCTTATTAAATGTTCTTTGTAGAAAAGCTCTTTAAAGTAGTCCTGAGTAGAGAGTTTGGCCAAAATATGTATTTAGCTCGTGTCACGCACTCAAAACTCGTGACACGAGTCCAATTGTAGGCCAACTTCCGCTTGTAGAGTCGCGTGCATTAACCTTAACGTGTGGCAACTCGATATGCATTTGATTAATATTAAGTTGAGGCAAAATCAAAATTAAAATGAGAAGAAGAAGAAGAAAATATAGTGAAACAAACATGAACAAGCCGTAGACAATGATGCTGCCCCACCCACTTTGGAGCCGCTTGTGAAAAACGTTGCCAATTGCCAATTCGCTCGTTTTGTCTGCGCTTCATTCAACAATGTTGCAGCTGCAGTTGTTGTTGTTGTTGTTGTTGTTGCTTTTGCTATTGTTGTTGTTGTTGTTGTTGTTGTTGCATTAGTCTCATTCACAGTTTGATCAGACAAAAGCAATTACTATGCAGCAGTTACCTCGCTCACCTCACCCACCTCACCCACCACCCCCCGCCACATCCGGTCAAGGTCGTCCATCCTTCATTGTCTCATTGCATTTGATTAGCTTCCTCTGGGCTCTCTAGCCTCTGCTCTCTACACTCTACCCTCTGTCCTCTGCTCTCAGGCCTCTGGCTAGGCATTAGCGAAGAAATCGTGCAGCTCGGATTATTTCGATAAGAATTCAAATTTGTTACTTATTATGTTTCCTTATAAAAGAAAAGAGGAGTATATTAGCTTTATGCAATATTTGTCTACTGTTCTATACGATATGCCCACTGAAGGCGTGACGAATAGGAATTTACAAATTATTATAGAATATATAATAACGGATCTATTGAAACTTATTATTTGAAAATATTTAGTCGGATCTGGAGTAAATTGGAGCGAGGCGAACCTAAATATAGTATTTTAGAATAGTGTATATATGGTTTTTTTTTTTACGTTTATTGATTGGCAAAATATGTGACTTTTGGGTCTATTACAATCAAGCTACAATGATTTTTGTAAGTCAACTTTGATAGTTAAAGATCCTGATGATTGCTCATAAAACAGCTTTTAAATATTGGAAAAAGAATGTCGAGTATGCTCATCGCTTGTTATAGAGACACCTATCTCCATCTCGCTCTCATTCATTTCATACCATCTCCCTCTTGCATTCGTCCATTCTTTCTGCACTCTTTGATCTTGAATAAACTATCAACGTTAAAGGAGCCCAACTGTAGCCCAAGATTGGGCATGATGGATCTCTAGTTTCTCTACTTTCAGTTTCATGCTCAGACCCCAAATCGAGTGGGTCAATAGTAAATCTTTTGTTACTATTTGCGATCCTCCAACTCGAGGTACTCCATAAGCCCCACTCTGCTAGGGTATCTCAGATTGATTTCGAGCACAATTCGAAGAGTTTTCGCTGAAAGATGAATATCTGTTGTAGAACGCTTTCAAGGTATCCGCAGATCGTGAAAGGTTTATTAACTGTTTCGCTTCTTGCTGCTGACTTAATTAGACAAGCAAAGGCAAGCGAGCATTACAAACAATAACAACAAACAGATTGTTGTTAACAATTGGCGGCGCGATTGCCGTTTTCCCACGGGGTCTCTGGCATTTGACTTGCCACGCCCACTTCAGCCAGTCAATTGTAATCTATATGGCTCGGTTTGTCAACATGTTGCACGTTGCATGTTGCGTGTTGCGCGTTGCGCGTTGCGTGTTGCATGTTGCAGCAGCGGGCGGCGTATCGCGTCGCAAGTGAAAGCGACACCCGATCGCATTTAGCGGGTATTAACTGTGTCAACAACTCCCAGCTTCCGTCTTGGCTATTGCCTCACAAACATATTTCACTTTATGCAATCTCCCATGCGCGTTCTAAGTGGGCGGGGCGAACATGGGACAGGGGGACCGGGGGCAGGGGGCGGCTGGCAGGGTTGGTCGAGCAGTGGGGGGGTTGAGCGACTAGTGGAAACGTTAGTTGCGACGCCCACTTGGGCCAAGCGCTGAGGATTGCGACTGTAGCTATGGCTGACCTTTTTGGGCCCGGCCAACGATGAGGTACAGTGAGCACACGCTTGGGCAAACCAGCTACAGAATGAATGAATGACTGACGAGGCCTTTGCCCGCATCTTATACGGGCTTAGTGTGGCTAGGAAAAATGGTTCCGAGCCGAGCTGACTCAAACTACGGGTACAGTGTGTACACGCTTTAGCGAACTAGCTAAAAAATAAATTTCTAAAGGCTTTACTTATGTATTTTAATATTTGCTCCTTTTTTATGTATATGCTGTAAGGTTTTCGTACCGCGCCGATCTTGGAATACAGTAAACACAAGCTTGAACGAACCGGCTGCCAAAATGAGCATAGTTCTATTAACTTTCATTCATTTGCTTGAATTTCTAAAAGCTCTAAGTATAGTTACGGTGCGAAATGAACCGGTAATACAGTAAGCACTCGCTTACGCGAACTAGCTAAAATTATGTGTTTAAATATTTAAAGGTTATTATTATTTAATGGGACTAGTATTTAAGGAACTACTACAAATGCTTCCGATGAGAACTATTAGTACAGTAGGCATACGATACAAAAAAAAAAAATTACTAACTATAAAGACGACTGCAAATCTATGAAATTTACTCCTTCAGCTCAAGTTTTCTTTATATATGTCAAAGTTTTACTTATTATACAGGTGCTCACTGTACAGACAGCGAGGTTCACTGTAGACAAAGCAAAGGTCTGGACTTTAAATAATAATGTAAATGAAACATTAAATAAAATACATGAACGAAAACTTGAACCAAACTGAAACGAATCGTATCAAAACTCTAGATAAAATGCAATTTAAGTGCTGCCAAATAGAAGTCCTAACCAAATTTAAGCTCTTAGAATTATACATATATTGCTTTCATTCATTATCCCATCATTTAATTTAATTGATGCTGAATAATTGGAGAATGTATCAAAAGCATTCAGATCAATAATTATTGAAGGCAGATCTGGTCGCAGGATTGTAGAGCTCTAACCAATGGCAGGCAACATCTGATATCCTAAACTAAGCTTGCCAATGAACATAGCTAATACAGCAGTTCGCTGTTGGAGTTATTACTGTACTGCTGAGCAGCAACGCCGCCGCAGTCGCAGTCGCAGTCGCAGCAGCAGCAGCAGCAGAGGCTGTCAAGCATTCAATACGACATCAAATGCAACAATCGCTGCAGCTAGAGCTTGTTGTTATTGTATTTTGTTTCTTTTCTCTATTTTGTACTTTATTGTTATTATTTTATCTCTTCTTCTTTTTTTTATTTTTTGCATAATTGCAAACTGTAGCAAGCAACTATAAATACGCTGCGCCAACTGGCAACCATCAACAAATCAGCTCAGCCGCTGCAGCCATCGCATCCTTAGCAAAAAGAGCCGCAATTAAGTGAAAATCCTCATCATGAAATTCCTGGTAAGCAGGAGCAGGAGTTACCAGCTGTAGCTGAGCAGGATTAATTGGCAATAACATTTTACAGTGTGTCTTCGTTGTGTTGGCCGTGTGCCTGACGGGCTGCCTGGCGGCCATTGCTGAGCCCGCAGCAGCAGCAGCCGGAGCAGCGCCTGACGCCGAGCTGGATTCGGCGCTGGGCGAGAAGAAGACGGAGAAGCGCGGCATCTACGGCTTTGGCTATGGCCATTATGGCCATGGCTATGGCGGCTATGGACTGGGACATGGACACTATGGCGGTTATGGTCTGGCCACGCCCTATTATGGCGGCTATGAGTACGTGCATCACGCTGCGCCCTATTACGGCGGCCATCATGGCTATTATCCTTATCATCATGGTCATTATGGTTACTATTGAGCTTAACTGGGACCTATGATATCGCATTATATACTCAAACACTCATCGCTACACAATCATATATAAATAATTTTTTTTTTTTAATTTTTTTCATGCGCTTCGAATAAATGTCCTTACAAAATGCAGTTGTGTAAAGTTTGAAATTTGAAAAGCGGCGCGCGTGTGCGCGAGTGATTTACGCCAAATACAACTCTGCGTGCAGTGCTTAAAAGCACTGCAGATATGGCAGCAGCAGAAAGAGCACTATTGGCGTTCACAGCTAGCCGATAGCTTGCCATCGATTGGTATCGATAGCATGGGCTCTCACATTTTTGTTGTTCATTTTTACGCTCTTCTTTGTCGGAGACGGTTGCTACTATCCGCTTTTGCTTCGCCAGGCAAAAAGAGCTCAACAAATATATTGACACACAATTTGAATTTGAGCTAGAAAAGGAGTCCGTTCGAGGTACAAAAAAAATAATACGGCGTGAACAGCTGTTGTTGCACTAGTGTTGGGTAATTTTTTGTTGTCAATTTTTTTTTTTGTTTTTTTTTTTATGTTTTACCCCACGAATTACGCGTGCAGTAAAGTGGCAGCAGTATCAACAACAGCAGCGACAAAACAACAACAAATGTCGCAGTGGTGAAAAGCAAGTGCGAAAAATAAAACTAAAAGCTGATCAAATTGTGGGCGAAACAACAACAAAACGAAGAGAGCAAAAAATTAAAATAAAAAATAAGCAGCAGATGTACATACATACCCATGTACGTTTGTACATTTCAGTAGTGTTAGTACTAAATACTTAGTACAAAAAAAAAGAAATAAATGCGAATCTGTTTGTGAATATGTGAAGTGACAAAAAATGAAATAAAGTAAAAGAAACACACGCATTCATACACGCATACGAAAAGTCGTGAATTCGTCGTTGTCGCTGCTCTGGTGTTTGTGTGCGCACATCCACATACATGCGCACACACGCATACGTTTTGTGCATATGTGTGCTCCTCTAGTGGCGAGCGTGCGAGCGAGAAAGCAAGTGTGGAAGAGCGAGCAGTCGTTGTCTTTAGTTTCTGTGTTGCTTTTACATTATTTTTGCCAGAGTATTTATTTATTTATTTTTTTTTTAATAATTTTCGCATTGTGAAAAGTTTTTTTTTGTTCCGTACATTACAAGTTTTGGAAAAGTGTGCGTTCGTGTGCGTGTGCGTCGCCGCGCGCGTTGGCAGCAGCGCAACAACAAGAATAACAACAGCAAAAAATAAAATCAACAACATTTATAGGCCCGAGTCGGAGCAGTTCGCGCCACTTTGAAGAGGTATGTATGTATGTAAGCGTGTGTGTGTGTGTGTGCTTTTGTCCAATTCAAAAAATTCTTATTAGATCAGAGGCATGCGTTTATGTGTGTGTTAAAGCAGACGTCGTTTCTCAGGTTCAGCATGACGACGACTTCTTTTTCGTCTTGTTTTCTTTTCCTTCTGCTACTCACACTCATTTCGCCGTTATTTATGTAACAAGTGTGTGCGTGCTAAATGAAGTGCTGCTGCTGCTAGCGCTGGCGCTGATTCTGCCACCACCGTTGTTCCTCTGGTCGTTGTGCTGTATGTATTTGGCGATTTTCGCCTCTCGCTTTTTGTTGTTGTTGTAAAGTTTGCAATGAAGCTGGCAGCACTGCCACTACTGCTGCTGCTGCCTCTGCCGCAGCCGCTGCCATTGTTAACGCACAAAAAAGCACCCAGCAGCATCGAGCCGCGTTCGCTCCAGCAGCTGGAGCAATGCTAAGCGCATTGAACTGGTTAGGTTCGCTTTGTTATTTTGGTTATCAACACTGGCAATGGCGGCAGCGCATATCTGGCAGCGCATCGTTTAAGCTTTGGTCGACGTCAACATGTGGCGTCGGCAGCATTTCTTCAATTGACATCTGTATGTAAGATTTTGCTGTAAATTAACAGTTAACATAACAGCAACAACAACAACAACAACAGCATTTAGAGCAATTGGCTTTGTGTTTGTGTGACGCGCATTTTGGGCCTGCTCTTAGAGTCAGCGTTAACGATGACGCCGACGCTTGCCGCTGACGTCGACGTCACTGCTTTTGTACATTTGCTTTCAACAACAACATGAATTGGAGTGAAGAGCGCAAAAGTCATTTGATTTCTTTTTACTTGTCATTTCATTACGCACTGCGTTGACGCTGCCGCTTGTTGCGCTTTTGTTTTTTGTTTTTGGTTTTATTCTTCTGCCTGTTAGCGCGCTCCCCACATCGAGAAAGAGAAGGCAAGCGAGAGCGAAATGCGTGTAATTTGCTCTAATTGGAATGCGAATTGTTTTGTGATGCCACACGCCAAAAAAATTTGAGTGTGCACCAAATGTTTATGCAAACCAGAAATGTAAAATGCAAAAACCATTTGCACACAAATACATACAAGTATACATGTACATATGAATAAATGCATACATGTATATGCATTCTTTGTGTATGGGTGTGCTTGTTTTTGCTGCGAGACTTCGGCGAATTCTTCTACGTTCTACATTAAACAAAAGAGGGAGAGCGGGAGGGGAGCTATTTAGAGGATGAGAGTTCTGGTATTTAACAGCAGCAGCTGACACACGTGCATATACCCTGTATTATTATAATTTGTGTAACGATCTAATAGGAAAATTTAAGTATGCACATAAGAAAACAATTAACATCAAACCGTAATTATTTAATTATTAATGCAACTATAAAGCTACAAATATATACATACATGTGTATTGATTGATATTAGATATGTACATATACATATGTTCTGCATATATCCTCTACCAAAATATAAGACCTAAAGTTATCAAAGAGCATCTGCTTGTTGAGCATACCCGCCTGAACGTTTCCTTGTAGCACGCATAAAGTGCATTTCAGTTCAGTTGTTTTTGTTGTTGCTGTGCACTTGGCTGATTTAATTGCATTTATATTGATTAATACATTTGACATTTGATTGATTCTATTTATATTGCTTTTCTAACATTGAATATATTAATTGCATTTAATTAACAACCTTTTACCGTTCATTCGCTCAGTGGAGGCGAAAGACGAATCGAAGAAATGACAAATTCCAATTGGATTGGTTAACATTTCTCATTTGGGACCGTCATTTTGGGGCGTCCGTTGTTTTTATTGTTGATTGTTTGTGTATTATATACCCATACATACATACATACATACATACATATGTAAATACAAACATACAGATACTAATGCAAGTATATTTTTGTGTTTATTCTTTATATACTTTGCTGTTTTCGTCTTCTGTTTGTTTTTGTAATTAGTGAGCGGAAATTGTGAGCGTGTGTGTGCGTGTGTGTGTACGTGTGTACGTGTGGCGCAGGAGTTAAACTGGACTCTCCGATTGGATTTTCTAATTGTTTGCATTTGTGAAGGTCATTGGGACAAGCGTCTAACTGTACCTGCTGCGGTGTTACACCTTGCACCTGTTCTCAACTAATGCACCTGTGACCCAATTCGACTAGTTCCACCTGCTGCAAATAACCCCCACCCCGGCGCCACACAATTCATTATTTCACTTGCGCTGGCGATTTGCATGTTTTTCAACATTTCCAATTCGCAGCTGGAAGCGTGGTGAATTGAGGTGTGTTTTGGTGGGCTGCATATGTGCTGGGACTCTGTGTGTGTGTGTGTGTGTGTGTGTGTGTGTGTGTGTGGGAAGGGGGTGGCAAACATTCAGCTAGCATTCAAAATTAGCAAGAGATATCGACAATACAATACATATATAAATATATAAAAAGAAGAAGAAGAAAGCAAAATGAACGATTATCAATTCAGAAAATTTTCCGAAATCTGAGCCAAGTGCAAAGCAGAAGCAGAGTAACGAAAGACGAAGCAGCAGGCGAAGCAGACTAACGGACTATCATTAATGCGCGCTCGCTCGCTCGCTCTCCCTCACTCTCGCCCTGATCGCTGAGGTTCGCTTATCAGAATGTGACGTCTGCTATTCTCATTCGCCTGCTTCTTCCACTTATTGTTGTTGTCCATTGTTGTGGCTGCGCTAATCTGTCTCACACTGTAGAGCGTTTGTGTGTGTGTCTGCATGTGTATTGATGTATTTATGTATGTATAAGTGGTTATATGTTTTTTCAATGAATTTGTAAGCAACTGGAAATAGAGCTGATTTTCCAATTCGTCGTCGGATCATTCACAACTTCTGATTGGCATTGTTGCTGCCCATTTGGGGTTTTTACATTGTGATGGAATTTTCCATTTGTCACAAAAGAAAAATCGTATGAGCGACTTGGGAGGATTAAAGCTAATGACTAAATGATTCATTTGGCATTCGGCATAGTTTTATTACTTCTAATTGAGTCGCATACATACCAAGTGAATCTGTCAGCAAGCAGTACACTATTCCAATTGGTCTATTGTCCAACTCCAATTGGGCAGCACCTTATTTGCTGACTAACTGACTAAATAAAAATCTTTTTCCTTTTCTTTTCGTGTCTTACAGGTCCATGCAAAATGTCTAGTCCTGACGATAGAATACCAATACGTGGTAAGTGAAGCCACTATCTTATGGGTGGGTGCTGGGCTAGTTGGGTGGCTCAAATGGGCTATTGTGCGTAATAACAATTGAATACATAACTCAAAGTGTACACACAGCGCGCACGTACAAACAAAAGCTTACAAGCACACAGACACATACATTGATACGCAGGGTGTGGGAGAGCGAGATAGATAGATAAAGAGAGAGGATGAGTGTGTGCCTTCCAAAAATAACTGTTAATAGGAATACAAAAGCAAGCAAGCAGCGCTGCCAGCCCACACAGCTAAGCGCAGCTAGCGCAGCGCCAACTGACTTTGCAGCAGCAGCAGCAGCAGCAGCAACGTGTAGCACGCAATGACAACGGCTAAACAACAAGAACATTGTCCATGGTCGGGTGACAGCAGCAGACGGCGCGACCCAAGACCAGCAAGTGGTTGCGGCTGCGTTGCTGACTGAAAATGTCACTCAAAAGAGAGCTTGCGTGAGTGTGAGTGTGAGTGCGAGTGCAAGTGTGAGTGCGGCTGTTATGTTAGTGGGTAAGAGAGCAGAAACAGTGCTGGCCATGCATTTAGATCAACAATGTTTAACAGTCATTAGTCAGTTATTTATGCAGTATCAAATGAAAGTGTCCCCATATGCATGGCCAGCACAAAAACGTTGCTAAGCATGATTTGTACAAGTATACAAACAATATGGCTAATAAAAAGTGATATTGGTTGCATTACAATTTCCAGCCATTTCTTAGGAAAGTGTTTCTATATGCATGGCCCGCACAAAGAAGTTGCTTTATTTTTTGTTAGTGCTGACTAGGTAATGTCGCTTTCAGCTTGAGTTGCTGCCGCCACTGTCAATGCCAAGCACGTGCAATATCATGCTCTCGCTCTTCAGCTCCCGTCCTCTCTTTATTTCATTTTATTTTGGAGCGAGCTCTCTTGCCGGCGCTTACTAATGCTGCCTTCAGCCGCTGCTGCTGCTGCTGCCTCTCTGTCTGTTTGTTTGTATGAACAACAATAACAACACGAACAACATTCGTTTATCGATTTTGTGCTATTTATAGCACAACAAAAATTTACTTGCCTTTGAAATGTGTAACGACGACGACGACGACGACGACGACGACGACCCCGGCGCCAGCGTCAACCTTATGGCCCTTGCTTCTTTTTCTTGCTCTTACTTGCGTTTCGCTGCTTCGTTCGTTCTCACTTCTACTGGCGTTCGGCCCGTTATATTGTTTTTACTATTACACTATTACAACAATTGCCACGTGCAATGTCAGACGCGGCCTCATTGACCAATTGAATGTCGCACTCTAACGGCACACACCTCTCTCTCTCACACACACGCTCTACTGTCTCTCTGTAGAAGTGCACTGTTATTTTTGCTCATAACTGAAGCAGAAATTTGAATTGTCATTTGACGCTGCACAGTGGTTGCAAATGCTGCAATAACTGAATTGCATTGAAACAGCTTTAATTTCCAAAGCTCATCAATTGGAATAGAAATAAATTAATAGGCATTTAATCAGCATTGTTTAAATTTGTATAATTATTTTTGGGAACCTTGAAGGGCCCATCACTAAAATATCGTTCTCCTTGTCTCCCTTATGTGTTGTTTCCTGGAATTTACCGCGTGTGTCTGTTTTCGTGTGTTATTTTTATTGACTTGTGCTTCGAGGTCGTTGCTTATGATAATTGTATATTATTAATGTCTTATACATCTAATGGCCAGGGCGTGGGGGCATGTCTGTTGACAAGTAATATTCCCAGTCATTTGTTACGCTTACGTTCACGTTTCATTGAGTGGCACGCACCTGCCGTTGCCACTGCCGCTTCCATTCCCCCACTTCGCAGTTCACAGTTCTCAGCTCTCAGTTATTGTAATGGCATTCCAAGAATATCAGAAACTCTCTCTCTCTCTCTCTCTCTCTCTCTCTCTCTATCTATCTATCTCGCTCATTCGTTCACACGGAATGCCTATGTGTATATCGTTATATAAAATCGTTAGCTTTGTGTATGCCATAATATCCTCATTTGTAATACACAAAAGCCAACAGCAAACAACAACAACGGCAGCAGCAGAACAACAACAATAACAACAACCCATTTCAGCCCAATTCGGCCTTTCCACTGTCAATTCTTACCATTTACCAGCTGCTTCTCCTTTAACAGTTGTTTGTCTACGCTTGAGTGTGTGTATGTGTGTGTAATCATTTCTAAACTGCTCTGTTGTTGTTGTTTGCTGTTGGTTTTTGGCTTTGCATTTGTCAAGGTGAAACACACACACACACACACACACACACACACACACACACACACACACTCAGACAAGCATTGCGAGAGCGGGAGTGCTGCGCGCACACACACACACACACAAACGGCCTCTCAGCTAAAACTTCGAAATAAGCCAAAACTGAACGAGCCACGCCCACATATTATATATGGCCCGCCCCAGGGGCCCCGAATTGCTGTTGCCGCAAAGTGTGTCTATTTTTAGACGAGCGCGCTGGAAATTTTTTCCGGCACTAACGCACACACCCGTACAGAAACTCAAACGTACATACATAAACATCTATATGTATGTGTGTCTGTATGTGCATACACTGGCACGCATACAACTGTCGTCTGCTATCACTCAAAACAAAGTAAGCAACGATGTGGGTCGGGCTATTATTATTATTATTACAATTTTATTAGTATTCCTGTTTTTTTTTTTTTTTTTTTTTTCGAGCTAAAGCAACTTCGACTTACACGATCTATATAAATACATATGTACATAGATATAGTATAGTATGTGTGAGTGTCTCGGCATATGTTCGTATACTTAATGATGTGCACATAGTAATGTTATCGGATGCATACCAATTAGATTAAATGTTTTAGTTTCCAATTGGAATACATGCTGAATGCTAACACTGTTCTATATACATTTTTTATAACGTTTGTTTTGAACACGTGCTTCTTTGTTGTTGCCACTATTGGTATTGCTGGTTTCTATGTCAACACAAAATTGACCTTGGCGACGACGACGACGACAACGAATACGAAACGCTTTTTCGAACTTCTTGTAAACAGCTGACTTCCGTCGCAACAGCACCAATAGCATCATTCGTATAAAATGCGGTTTCTCCTTTCCTCCCGATATGCATTCACACATACTCACACACACACAAGCAAGCTTTTGCCTGCACCTGCAGCACGTTGGATGCGCAGCCAGTGTATTATTGCTTACAAGTGTCACATATAGTTAGAACACACACACGCAAACACACATGCAAATGCACATGCACGTATACAGGCATCAGCTGCAGCTGTTGCTTATGCGAGAGCACGCTCTCATCAACACACACACTCTCTCTCTCCCACTCACTCTTTATAAATTTCACTCGCTCACAGACAGTTCATTCTTGCTGTGTTTTGGTTATGTTTTTCATATACCCTATGCAAGGGCAAGCGGGTCTATTGATTTGGAATATATGCAAGATGAATTTGCATGTGTTTATCTGGATGGGATGGCAGGGATACATATGCATAAATGTATTTAATATGCATATTGAGATTTGGTATATTTTTAATATGGAAGAGCGTGATAACAATAATATAGAGTAGCATATGGCGACTACACTTAACTTTTCAATTTTTGGTTAGTTCAGTTTTTGTGCAATGTGCGCTTTGAGTTCTGTTGTTGTTCTTGTTGCTCTTGCTATTGCTGATTCCGCCGATGTTGCTGCTTCTAAATTTATACTCCCATAGCTATGCACGATTTATAATAGCTGCTATATATAGAACAACAGGTCACGGCCTATTCGGTCAGCGTTTTGCATAGACACACACACATGCATATCAATTTATTTATATACATACATACATACAAGCATATAAATATATTTGTACGTTCATAGTTGAGCATGCATTCGACTCGGCTGCTTGAGTACCAGCAGCGACAATATACATACATACATGCATACGTATGTACATATTTCGCCATTGTTTTTGTTGCTGCTATTGGTTTTGCTTTTTGCTATTGTTTCTATATATAGCCAGCCACCTCTCAGCAGCCCAAAACTAGACTTTGCCTTACTTGCTGATTTATTCATTTCATTTTGTTGCTTTGCACTGCCCGAACAGAGAATCAGCAAATGACAGCCGCTACACACACACACGCAGGCGTGGGCATACATGTAAACATGCACATATTTTTGTTTGTGTGTATAGGAGTATGCGTGTGCCTATGTCAGTGTGTGCATGTGGTCAGTTGACGTTGTGCTGTTGTCTTTCAAGCAGCAGCAATCCAATTGGACATTTTGCTTAGTCATAAATATGCGCGCAATTAGTCCAGTCCAGCCGAATGTCTAATTGCCGATCAACTAAAAGAGAGCCAGAGAGTGAGCAAAAGAGAGCGAGAGCGCAAGCTCGGCTGAGCCAGCAGAAGAGCGCGTATGCGTGGGAGGGAGAGCAACAGATTGACTCGTTGCCGTTGCCAGTTTATCAATGAACACTGTATGCTTTTGCTGCACTTTGCCTTGTGTCCATTAGCATTCGCAGCCGCAGCAGCAGCAGCAACAGCGTCGTCATTTTTTTTTGTCTTTTGTTTTTGATTAGTTTGTTTTCTTGTATACTTTTTTTTGGCATTTATTTGCGCGCTGCCACAAAAGCAAATCAAATTAGTTGCTCTGTGCTAAAACGTGTAGCAGGAGATGATGACTAGTTGCTCGGATAGGGGGGGAGATGAGGGCAGCGACAAACGGAACTGGTCGCTTGGTCTGTGCTGTGGCCTTTGTCGTGGCTGTTGTTGTTGATGTTGACTTCGTCGATGTCGACGTTGACGCCGACGCCGACGTTGACGCCGACGCCGACGTTGACGCCGACGCCGACGTTGACGCCGACGCCGACGCTGACGTCGACGTCGTCACGTGCGCGCTGTACCCTAGAAGCAAAGCGGCGCAGCACTGAGAGCGGTTATCTAAAAAAGCGCTCGGGCCGGGTCCATGTAATCGCTGTAAACTTGTACAAGGTTACTAAAAATAGCCACAGAGACACATACACACTCATATATATATGTATACATATATATACACACACACATACACACACGTCTCGGCTCGGTTTTGCCTCGGTATTTGGCCTCGGCGTGCTTGGAGCCAATGTGCTATTGAAAGCGGGGGTGAGAGCGAGATGGAAAGAGTACACATGGAGCACATGTTAAAATACGTTTTAGATTAATTTTATTTAAGCATCTGATAAGCACATTCTTATCTTTGTATAAATAATCAGCTAATAGGCCTAGCACTCAAACACACACACACAAACACACACACACACACACACACACACACACACACACACACACACACACACACACACACACACACACACACACACACACATCTACACACGCATGCATATATTTGTTTTTGTTTTGCTTTGTTCAGATGCTGCTTGCGATTAATTGCATTTATATCGATAAATTTCTATTGCACGACAATCGGAAGCATTCCAAAATTGAATGGGACTCCAATTGGAAGTGCTTCCTATTGTTATTGAGTGCTAAATGAGATATTGAAACAATTCTATTTATATTGAAACTGATGATATTATCATAATGCAAAATAAAAAGAAAATGCTTTAAGCTGGCAAAGGAATACTAGATAGCACACATATCATATTTATGTATGTAGTATAGATTCATACAATTTCTTATTCATTCATGTAAATGTTTCCCCTTTGCAGATTTGCCGCCTGAAGCCGGAAACGATGAGCGATTGCTGCACATAACGCCGGGCGTTTTATCGCTGGACTTTAAACCGCATCAAGTTGACATTGATCAGCAGATCCTGGAGGTAAATATCCGGCAAGCATAAAGTCCAGCCAGTAAAAACTGAAAAGTAAAGTTCATCGAAAGTATTCTCATGGAAAATCTATCGTTGGCAATCGATGGAAATGTTTCAGATGGAAATCTGTGCATTTCACGTTTCCTCTTTGTGTTTTGTATCCGCTAACGTTGCAGAAACTGCGCACTTTTCCAATTAACACGACGAATTCTGCTTGTGACGTAGTCTGCTCCCTGTTAAATTTCCTCTTTGTGGCGATATTTTTATATAAGCCGGGATATACACATAATCCATTCGAGCTAGTCTTAATTTAGGAAATATAGAATTAAAATTTGTGACAAGTGATGAAGTGGAGAGGATATTATCGATACTTTGCTATAGGCTCATCGAAACTCAGAATGTCCTTGAGAGAAGAGGAAGAGTATTCGATTCTAAAAAAGAAAATGCTTCTGAATTAATTAAAGCAATATGGAAATAAAGCCATTTTCCCCTCAGTCTCTATCTTTCGTATTTTTAAATAGACTTAAACACTATTCGATATTTAGGCACCTAGGAGTATGTTTATCATATGAATACCCATTGAAAATGGAAGAGGATGGCTTGCACCTTGAAGCAAATAAAACTGCTTAACATATTGTCATAAAAATTTAATAATTAAGCAAAGGCATTTCCGCTCGATGCTGTTTACAGGGCATCAGCAAGTCGTTGATTTACTTCATTTTATTGTCTCTTCCGATTTCACAATCAGCTGAGTTCATTTCTTTGCTTTTTCAATTCCCATTGTGTGTGTGTCTCTCTCTCTCTCTCACACACAGCTCTTTCTGAGCTCTGCTCAAATTGGAATTACCAAAACATACATCAAATCTAATTGGAACATATCGGCGATTGTTTATTCTCAACGTCGCATTCATTTATGATCTCAATCATCGGCTATATCATTAGCATTCATGTCAGAATTTTTCTTACGTTTCCTTATTTTTAAATGTGCTATATATACATATGTATGTATGTATGTATATATTCCTATATATATGCATAGCTTTCGATATATATGTATATATAGCTCTGCCTTTGATTGTTGTTGTTGTTGTTGCTCTATTTATACGCATTCACAAGTTTCACTTGTGCTGCCTTCAGTGCGGCTTTCCTTGTATACCCTGGCGAAAACTCTAGAGCGGCTTGTCCAGCTGCCTTTTGTATGCAACTGGGCAATGAGAAATAGAGAGAACTAATGGAGAACTATTTTTACCACATTCTCTGATTGTGACACATTTTGGCTATTTATAGAGTCCGACCCCTATAGCCAATTCATATTGAAAGCCCATTTCAGTGGCATAGCTAAATGCCACGATGATTACTACAAAACTAATTAAAAACTGAAATAAATCAATTTCTATAATATTTGAAAATGCCTTGGCATATGTTTAACTGTGGTAAATCATTCAAAGTTATCTTTAGCAGGCATTGTTTATACCCTGTCTACTCAAGTTGAACTTGCATTTGTTTATAGAACTAGTTCATTTGCGCTAACTTTGTTTTTCGCGGAACTAGTTCATATATTTTGTATTGAGCCGGTTCGCAGATTTATTATTTTTATTGAACATAATTATTAACTGAACTAGTTCATTATACGCTTCATGAATTAGAACTTGTTTTGTTTCGAGAACTAGTTCCTTTACTTGATCTCTTACTGAACTAGTTTATCTATGATGAATATGATGATGAATATGAATTTATTCAAGAAAAGGTATTCCTTTTACTTAACCTAGTTCATGAACTAGCTTATTCAGCGAATCAGTTCATTTGAAATATGAATAAAATGAATTTCTAATTCAATAAGTTTTTCATACATTACTTAATTGGCATTTGCTCACGGATTTAGTTCATTTGATATAACATTTTCACATTATTCACGAAACTAGTTCGTTTATTCTATTTATTCAACTTTATTGTTCAGTGAATCAGTTCCTTTTCAACACAATCATTAATTGTTAACTAAAATAGTTAATTATGTATTTTTTAGTTCATTTTATCGAGCTGCATTGTTCACTGATTCCTGAATTAGTTCCATTTTGATGAACCATATCACTAAATGGGTTCCTTGACTCAGCTAATTGAGCTCTTCGAAACGAACCAGTTCTAACACATAGTCTTTGCGTATTCCAGGGTATTGCGCAGTCGCCCCTCGCTCGCTTCTCTGGCTGCTTCTATATTTAAACGCGTGTACAACTTAATGATTCTATATTTATTGTTTTCTCTACGAAAATATGTACGAGTATTTTGCGCATTCGTTCTCTGTGCATGTGTGTGTGTGTGTGTGTTTTCTCTCTCCTTCCTCTTTCTTAGCTTTTTCCCATTTCGTTTTAAATAAAACGGCGATTGTGCTAATAATAAAAACCCAATGGGAGCCAAGCGAGAGACCAAAAAAGCATGAAAGGTGATGGATGAAGGGGGAGGGAGAGGGAGAGAGAATACCCTAACGTATTGCCTGGCCTGTAATGCACCGTAGAGCATGTGCAACAAGTCGGTTCGCGCACAGCGAATACTCACTGTACCCACAACTTTGTTGGGCTACAGTCGACCTCATGGCCCCAGCAGCAACATGTGCAGCCCCCACCTGCCATTGCCAACCCCAACTCCCCCCTGGCCTCGCTCCCCTCGCTCTGCCTCTTGCCGCTTGCTGGCTGTTGCCTTGTTGCATTCAATTTATAGCCTGATTTTATTTATATACCCCGTGTGCCGTGTACCCCTTAAAGGCAGCCAAATCGGGTATATATCTCAGGCAGAGATTAGAGCGCAGCAGCAGCAGAGGCAGCAGCAGCAGCAGCTGGTCGTTATGTCTAGGATATCTGATCGTCTGGCATGCCCCACTCTAACTTGCTTTGTGCATTGCGCTCTATGCGTGCATGTGTGTGTGTGTGCTGTGTGTGTGTGTGTTTTGTTTTCTTTTGAATTTTCGTATTTTTGGTTCAAGTGTTCATCTGCTGCTGCTGCTGCTGTTGCTGCTGCTTCTTCTTCTTCTCTTTCCACTAGCTCTGCTGTAGTTGCTAAAGTGCTGCCTACCCAAATATCTATCTCCATCTCCCTCACTCTCTCTCTCTCTCTCTCTGCCACTCCCCCTGCTCAGCCCTCGTTCGCCTTTTAGCCGCAGCAGAATTTGCCGTTTTTGTTATTTTTACATTTTCCTTTGAATTTATTTTTATTTTTGTGTTTTATAAACTCTGTGGGTTTTATTTTTAACAAAAAAAAAAAAAAAAAAACAAAAACAAACAAAAATTGTATATAAACGTATGTATATATAAATTTATATATGTGCACAAATAGAAAAGAGCGAAAGGGATAGCAAGTGCAAGAACTATAACTGTAGAATATATATATATATATATATATGTATATATAAAAAAAGTAGAATAACTAATCGTAGCCTTTTCGTTTAGCTCTTTGTGTTGTTGTTGTTGTTGTTGTTGTATTTATTTATAAGAATCTGTGGCACGAGCAAATTGTAAATTAGCTACACAATAGCTGTGGGTGGGGAAATGAGTCTGAATATGTGTGTGTGTGTGTGTGTGTGTGTGTGCGTAGAAGCTATGCAAAAAGAAAATTTGTGTTGCAGCTGAAATCGAAAATATACTCACTCACACCCATTGCATATTTGAGTATACTCCTAAATTCGAGTATTCGAGTTTTGAAACCCTCTTATAAGAAACTGTTTCCTTGAAGACCTGAGAAGAAGTTAAATGAAAGGAATTTATATTACATTCATTTTTGTCATTGTGACTTTGAATGTATTCGAGTACATTCATTCGAACTTCTTATTAATATCAATCTATGATATATACACTCATGAGTACCCACAATCAATTAGAGAAATGCATGAGTAGATTCTAATTAGTCAGTTGAGTTTGAATCAATGAGTAGATTCAAATGACTCATTCAGCTTGTATCAATGAGTAGACTCTAATAAGTCTCTTTAAATTAAGGAGCTTATTTTAATTAGATAATTAAGTTTGAATCAATGAGTAGACTCTAATTAGTATGCTTGAATCGATGACTAGATTCAAACTAGTCAAAGAATTTGAATCAGTGATTCAAAAAAGTCGTAAAGTTTGAATCAATGATTCAAATTAGTTTGATTAAATAAAGGAACTCCAATTAGTTTGCAGCAATCTGTAAATTCTAATTATGATTTGTGAATCAATGAGTAGACTCAAAGTAGTCATTCAGTTAGAATCAATGCTTCAAATTCGTCTGCTTGAATCGAATAGCCCCAATTACTATAGTTAGTTTGAATCAATGAGCAGATTCTCATTATTATGTGTGAATCAATGAATAGATTCAAACTAGTGATAGAGTTTGATTCAAAGATTCAAATTCGACATTAAGTTTGAATATATAGTCGAGTAAATTCTAATTGCCTCAGTCTGAGTATGATGTTTTTCCATTAGATGCTTTCCATACCCACATCTATTCACTGAATACCGAAATATATTCACAAATGATTTCCCATTCACATTCATATTCATTCAGTAGCTTGATTCTTTATGGTTTCTTAACAGAGCTATAGCTCCTACCCAAAATTCAGCCCTTATGAGGCGCGTACTCATAATAAATTGTTGTATTCGCTATACACTCATGAATACATTCGATTCATTCGCTATGCTTTGGGCAATCGAATTCACATTTCGACCAATTTGTGCGTTCTAAAAACGGAAGACAACAATGTTGTTGGTATTGTTATTATTATGTACATATTATCAGAGAGGGCGAGTTGTTCTATTTATATGGGCGTGTCTGTGTGTTGTCTTTGGCCCCCGTTATAATTATAGCACGGGCCTTTTATAATTATAGCATGCGCTCTGGCCAGCAGAATGCTGAATAACAACAACAACAACAACAAGAACAGCAGCAACAAAAAGTTGTGCAAGGCAAATGTCGTGGGCGGGTGAAAAGGAAGGCGGGGCAACGGTGGCTAGGGGGCCAGATTATTGCTTAAACGAAGGGGTAATCAGGTGCAACAGCAGATTTCTAAGAACTCTCTCTAAATAGCATATGGCTTGTTGCTGCTGCTGCGACTGCGACTGCGACGGCGACAGCGACAGCGACGGCGACGGCGACTGCGACTGCTGCACTGAGCAAACGATTGAAAGATGAATATAAAAACGCCCGTTTGTCTGCCGCCGCAACTGACCACGCCAGAGAGTGATAGATTGAGAGAGAGAGAGAAAGAGAGAGAGAGGGAGAGTAATTAGGAAGAGAGCGGCGAGCGGCGAACGTGAGCAACGTGAGCGACGCCAGCACACGTTCATTTAGCTCGCTCGCACGCTCGCCGCCTGTTCGCTTCGTGCGCTTTGGCTAGCGAATAACTGTATCTAAATTTGTGTTTATATTTGATTTTTGCGGCAGTTGCTTGAGTGAAACTGAAATGAAAGCGCGTTCGACGAATGCCAAAGCCAAACGAAAAAACTAAACTAAACTAAACTAAAATAAAATAACAGACGCAGGCAGCAGCGGCGGCAGCAGCAGCAGCAGCGCAGTCAAGAGCAATTCAAATTGGAACAATACCGTCGTACATATCCAATTCGAATACACCAATTGGAGCTAACAGTTGAAAACGCGCGGCGCTGTGAAAAATATTGAAATCAAAGTCAAGCAAACGCAGAAAAAAAAAAACCAAAACCAAAAATTATACAGTTTATAATAAATATACATGCAAAATTCGAAAAGACTGAAAACATACGGCATCAGCTAAAAATGTATAGACAATTGAGACAAAAAGTAGAGGCGCAGACAACAAAATGAGAAACAAAACTAAAAAATAAATAAATAAATAAAGCTAACAGCGGCGCATATTTCTACAGATTATTTATTAGTGTTCTGAGTAGTTTCTTTATATTTATTTGTTTTTTTTTTTCTGTGTTTTTATTTTTATTCTTTTTTTTTTCTGCCCATAAGCTGTGAGCACTAAAAGCTTATGAAAAAGTTTCTAACAGCGCAAATCACAAAAAAAAGAAAAAACAAAAGCAAAAACCAATTAGAAACAAAAAAAAAACAACAACTCTAGTGCTCGACCAGTGCGTGCGCGTGTTAGTGCGTGTGTGTGTGTGTGAAATAGAGAGAGAGATTGTGTGTGTGTGCGTGCGTCCAATTGGACAAAGCGTCGCGTTAAGGTCATGGAAACATATCAGCAGCATGTACGTAATAAAGAGAGCGCGCCGAGCAGAGTGAAAGAGGGAGAGAGCGACCCTCAGCTAGAAAGCGATTGAGCGAGAGCGGGACAGGCAGAGAGAGTGAGAGTGCAGAGAGAGAGCACAGCCAGCCAATAATCAACAATTTATGATCTCTTTTGATGAATTGTGACGCGTGATTTGCTTAGCTAATTCATTTGTGTAATCGCTAGCAAACTCTCTGCGTGTGTGCGTGTGTGTGTGTGTCGTCTTAGAGTGTCAAAGTGAATCAGAGTGCATTCATCCAAGCCATTCATCACAATATGATTCATTTCAAATGCACTAATTATCTAATTGATCAGCTTTTAGGAGACTGATAATTTGAACTGATTTTATTATATCAAAACAACTGTAAATGGGCGACATATTTGTTTGTATTTACAAACGGTTTAAGTGGCAAATTTATACAGATATTTTATATGCCATTAAAATACTTGCGAAGTAATTAATATTGTTTATAATTCCATCTGAAAGGTATTGTGATTATATCGAATTTCTATAGATATATGCAATATGTATATAAATGTATCGAATGATCATAAAATATATTGGTCAATGGATGTTGACGACTACGTAATAAATCTTAGAACAACGATATTCCATACAAAGTAACTCGATTGTTTTTGTTTTTTGAGTATTTTTGTGTAAATCCCCCCAAGAAAAAGTACTTCAAATCGCATGCAAGCTATAGGATTTCCGTACTGATTCTCAGAAGAGCAGAACCTGAAATTTAACTGGAAAATAAATCTATTTGATTCAAGAAAAAGTAACTTAAGACGTTTTAGTTAACTGTTTAGCTAGCTTTGATTGTTGATATCTAATAACATACTACCCAAAGAGCTTTGATCATCGGCATCGAGTCTATTTTTAAATAGGGTATTCCCATTTAATATGTTTTTTTTTGGTCAACTTTGTTTATTTTTGTTTTCGATTTTTTTTAGACTTTCTCTCTGAGTAGGATAATCCCATCAATTTGCTGTTCTCTTGTCAAGTTTTTTGTTGTTCTGAATCGTGAGTCTATTATTCAGCTAGTATTTTTTCAATTTCCTGAAATATCGCCTGGAATTAAGTTATGCAAAGACCAAATTGAATTCGTATTGCGAATAATTGTGAGTTCTTTGAACCGCTTCGCTGATGACTTGATCACCGTTGACATTGAAACGATGTGCACGAATCTATTTCGCTGATCAACATACATATGTACATACATATATGTATGTTTGTATGTATGTATATCCCTTCTCTCACTCAACATTGGATTGTGGCTATGCGTCACAGCATCTACTTAGCTGTAGGCAAAGATCTTTCGGGGGGGCATTACTCACAGCCATTTAATGATCTGCCCACGACATTTACCCCAACATCACGATTGATGGCGCCATTCCTCCCCAACTCTCTCTCTCTCTCTCTCTCTAATCGCTTGCTCATCTTTTACGTCTGTTTCTTCGCTTTTAGCTGAAGAAGAGCCAGGAGCTGCAGAAACAGCGTCTTTTCCACTCGTACCAGGAACAGACGAAGCAAATGGAACGGGAGCATAAACTGCAACTGGAGCACAAATATCATGTGAGTAGCTAGAAGAGCCAGACGAAAACAAACACGAAAAACAACAACAACAAAACTCAAGAGATTAGATCGTAGATCGCGTCGATATTTCCCCAAAGATAACGTTGCTTGATAAAGCCAACAATTCCCCAAGTAGTCACACTAAATGGCCGTTAATTGTTGAATAGCTCATTAGTGCAAGAGACGATAGCTATCGGATTTTATTGTATCACCTTGTTGTTAGGCTATAGCCCACATACTCACATATATACATATATACATACATATATGTATGCATCTTTTGTATGTATATTATTCTATATCAATACTAGTACTAATGCAAATCGATAAATATCGATACCCAACACTATGTAATCTTCTAAGCAGTCCTTACTGCTTCAATATCGATAGGTATTTCGAAATGATATAGACCCGATAACTATCGATATGAAAAAGCTGTCGATGGATCTGTACATACTTTGGCTAATCGATAATTATCGATATGCAGCACGTGTATTTCGAAAGAAGGTAGTTCAAGAATCAATGTTAATTTCTGTCAGTCACACGCAGTCGATTTCTATCTTTCGATAACAACACCAATAATGCTTAAACCGATAAGTATCGACCTGTCTGCAACATACAACGGCAGCTTGTTCCGTCTAAATATAAACAAGTAATAAATGTACAGTTAATTAAATTCACTTATACTGAGAATCTTCGAAAGACGATAAATATCGATATACACAATGTGGATTAATGAAACAATCGGATTAGACTCAATTTTGGGTTGCCTGCTATGAGCAGCAGTTGCACCTTGCTTTAATTATGAACTACATTTGGTTTATACACATCTCGATATACATACATATATCGGATATATGTATGTATGTACATATGTATATGAAATTGTGACCTAAACTTGTTTTGTTTGTTTTTCTTTTTCGTTTCCATTCTGTTTCTGTTGCTGCTACAACTTGTTGTTGTTGTTGCTGTTGTTGTTGCTGTTGGCGACATTGGCGCGTGGGCAGCGCAAAAAAAAATATAAATAAATGAAATAAAAGCAAAAATACTTTATCAAGCGTCGTCTTGCCGGCGCTTTTGGCCGGAAGTGCCGCCCTGCTAGATGACTAAACAGCAGCAGCAGCAACAACAACAACAGCAACGCTTGACCAGCGGCAACAACACACACTCTCACACTCACACACACATAGCTAATTCTATTCTGAGCCCTACCCCCTCGCAAAAAAAAAGAAAAGAGACAAGAACAACAACAAAAACTCTCTCGAACTTATTGTAATTTATTCAGTTTGCGGTGCATTCACATGGCGCTTTCCAGGAATTGCGGGAACAGAGCATGGTCACGGCGGCGGCAGTTGTCGAGGAGCAGCATCGCCAGCACCAACATCAGCAACATCAGCAACAGCAGCAGCAACAGCAGCAACAGCAGCAGCAGCAGCAGCAGCAGCAGCGGGAGCGAAAAGAACGTGAAGTGATGAAGCGAAAGGAGAATTGCAGCGCCAATGCGAGTCCCGAAGTCAAACAGATACTCAGTGTAACTATAAATGCCTCTGCTCTCTCTCGCGCGCTCTCTTTTGCTCTCTTTATTTAACTCTTTCGCCTTGCAGTGCTTTCTCATGAGCCGCAAGTCGCAGGCAATGGCTCCAAATGGCACCACAACCACATCGCCCTATCGCAATCGGTAAGGATATCTATCCATTCATCTCTAGTCTTAGAGTCTGACTCTCTCTGTCTCTCTCTCTCTCTCTCTCTCTTTCTCTTTTACTGTTGCAGCGGTGTTGTTAAGAGCTCTTCGGGCGAATCGTTGCCCGTTGGCACCGTCACCAGCGCACATCCATATAAAATCCCACAGCCGCCGACCTCACTGCTCAAATATGAATCTGATTTCCCCCTGAGGAAAACTGGTAAGTGATCAAAATGCCAATGACAATGTCAATGTCAATGCCAATGCCAATGCCCTAACATTGTCATCGATGCTGTGTGTAGCGATTGTTGAACGAGACAACACCTGCCCCCTACCTGTCCTAACTAACTCTTTTTGCTCTCTGCTTGGCGTTACAAAGTGTTGCCAATTGCTGCATCGCTTGTTGATTACTAAACCGAAAAGCTGAGCTAAAGCTGCTAGAACTCCAGATGATCAGTTGAGATCACAGTTGGCATAGTTGAAGTTTCGAAAGAACAGTCGTCTTAAAGGAAGTATTTATTAGACACTTCCTGGAACAATTAAAAGTTCTCTGAGCACTCTATGCAATCGCAATGATCGCTCAGATCACTATTCAATGCCAGCCCTCTAAAGAGTAGAGTTGTAGCTCTATAATTAACTTTTAGCTAGAGAGCTTTTGATCAGTTATATTGATATTATTGATCCACAATCACTGATACAGTTAAGCTAGTTAGTTAGAATAGAATTTCATTTCATTTATAGACATCTGATCACTGATCTAATGAATACAGTTTTTAAAGGGGTTTTTCTTGGGCATATACTTATAAAAAAACACCATTGATCATTGATCCAGACAGATCATTTTGAATGGGAGCTGAAAGCTTGCTGCAAATATTATTGAAATATTTTCACTATGAATCAATTAAGGAAGTGGAACCAATCAAAGATCAGCGGGAAGATTGCAAGCTTAGAAGAATGTTGAAATATTTGTTCTACAAATCACTGAAAGAAATGGAGCTGATCATAGATCAGCAGGAAGCATGGAAATTTAAAAGAATATTTAAATATATCTCCTACAAAGAAATTAAACTAATCATAGATTAGCTGGAAAAATGTTGGAGTAGACAACGCTCTATTGCTGTTCAGTAAATAGATGGTTTTGGAAAGAGTTACAAGTGATAAAGTCAACCTTTTACAAGGCTAATAGTATTGGGTATACGAATATAGCAAAAGATCTGTAGCTATAAAGTTTAGTTGGATTAAAAATAAGTTTCTTAAATCAGTTGAAGTTAAGTCATCCGAATTTAGTCCGAATTTAAACATTGGCTACTGCTATAGGTATATTTAGGTATTAGGCATATTTAGACTCAGACTTGATGCCCTTGTTATGAAGCATGTTACTAAACTCGATAAATTGAATGACTAACGCAATTGCCTCAGAGGCAAACCCCAGCAAGGTTCCATCGAGCGTATCTATAGGTATTCCCATAGGCTACACACACACACACACCCACCCAAACACACACACACACATGTATAAAGAGATACCTGTATATGTATATGTATATGCATCACCTGAACAGCATCGGAGCCAAATTTGCTGAAGATCCGGCTCAAGCAGAGCGTCATCGAGCGCAAGGCACGGATCGGCGGTCCGGCGGGGGCTCGACGGCACGAACGCCTGCTGCAGGCCGCCCAGCGACGGCATCAGAAGAACTCGGTTCTCACAAGTACGTATATAACAATGGAGCAAATACATGCACACAAACACACACACACAGGCACACACTCACACACACATGCATTATCGAAATTCTGGAGGGGATCGGATTGGGGTCAACCCGCTGGCAGTGGCAACCGCATCGAACCGCTTGGAGCGCGTTTCACGGTTTTGTTGTAATTTTGGAGCGGAGCGCTTAAAACTGGATATGAAAATGAAAATTGAGGCAATTACATAAACGCACACACACACATACACACGCATATAGATATATATATGGACAGATGTGTGGCAAAGCTGAAAGCAATGCGCAAAGGTCGTCGGCTGGGTCAACTACAACAACAACAGCAGCAACAACAACAACAACAACAATAGAGCCAAAAGAGCAACAATATCCATCTTAATTATCGTGATTATACTGGGCGCCATAATTGTGTGTGCACGCTCTCCCTTTCTCTCTCTCTCTCGCTCTCTCTCTCTCTCACTCTCTCTCTCTCTCTCTCTCTCTCTCTCTCTCTCTCTCTCTCTCTCTCTGTATAAACAATCGAATTTTAGCATTTGAAAACTATTCAAAGATCTATTTTACTATGTAAATCAGTCCATCTATACATATCTCTCTCTCTCTCTCTCTCTCTCTCTCTCGCTCTCTCTTTACAAATATATATGTATGTATATATTTGTGAATCCATAATAGATCCATCAATCCATTCAATGATCTCTCGAACATTTCGCTGTGTCTATATACAAGTCCCAATATATTCCTATATTCGATTGCAAAATTCGTAGATTTCTCAAATTGAGCCATCCAAAACGAACCGAATCTTCATCATATATGCTATATATAGATGTATTCATATAAGCGGATGAATATAATACATAATGAACAAGTTATACGAACATAGATCAAATTGAAGCTTGAGTTTGGGATGATCCATTAGGTTTACGGAGGGAATCTCGAACTTATCGTCCGTCGTACGGTTAATGTGGCGATAATTTTGCTATCCAAACAGACTTATATGCGTATAGCGTCTTCCGTTATAGCCGGGCTCTACTGTAATGCAAATTTGAAGAAAACTTTATGAATTTGTTTTTAGTCCATTTGTTTATCCTATAAGTTGATCAATATATATGTATATACATATGTTTATTTTCTTGAGCAATTTCTATAAACACACACACGCACACACACAGTCCCCTACACACCCCAACAGACACACACACACGCACACACACACACACACATGTAACGAAAATAAATTTATTTCTTTTTCCGCGCTCTCTTTCTCTCTTTCTCTCTCTCTCTCTCTCTCTCTCTCTCTCTCTTCGCGCGGCTTTTGCTAGCGAACAAAAAGTTTATTTTTATAATTTTTGATAATTTAATAATTTTTAATTTTTTAAATTTATTTTTTATTACTGTTGTTGTTTTTGAATTTAACACCTGTTGTTGTTGCTGTTGCCGTTGTTGTTGTTGTTGTTGTTGTGAATACATTAATCGAAGCTAATCTGAAATTAATCCTGCGTTTTGCTGCTGCCTCTTGCTGCTGCTCCTGCTGCTCCTGCTGCCGCATGGCCAAACAAAAAAAAAAACAAACTGAAAAACACATGAAAAGATTTTGTATTCAATCAATCATTCATTCCATCTATGGCCATTCATTCAATCCATCAATCAATCAATCAATTAGTAATTTATGATCTTTATTCTCTTCTCCCGCCCACCCCTCCTCCTCCTCCTCCGCTACCATCGTCATCAAGATTGCAACAGCACCACAGACTCGGGCCCCAACTCGCCGCCCTCGTCGACGACATTGTCGGTGGGCGTGGTCGGTAGCCGCGGCTCACCGACCAGCGCGCCCATCCAGGAGGAGAACGAGGAGGGCAGCCAGTACCAGCCCGGCCAGCGGAGCAGCATCAACGACCTGCCGCTCTTCAGCTCGCCCTCCCTGCCAAACATATCGCTGGGCCGTCCGCATTTAACCAACGCCCAGGCGGGCCAGGCCAACTATGCCATGTTCGCTGCACTGCAGCAGCATGCGGCGGCCGCTGCCGCCGGATCCGGTGCGCCGCCCGTGAATGTGCCCGGCGTGGGCGTGGGCGTGGGCGTGGGAGTGGGCGTTGGCACACCGCCCACCTACTACAATCCGCTGGCGATGTCGTTCGGCGGGCGGCAGCCGGGGCCGCCGCTCTCGATGATGCCCGCCACGGGCATTGCGCCGCAGCCGTCGCCGGTGGTGCGCTCCGCCTCGGCCACGTCCACGTCCTCGTCGCAGGCCTCGCTGGTGGGCGACACGGCGCCGCCGCAGGCGCATGCCGCCTCCCTCACCTCGGCCTCGTCCTATATGCATCTGAGCGGCAGCACTGCCGTCAATCTCCACGCGGCCGTGGCGGCGGTGGCTGCTGCTGCCGCCGCTGGCTCGCTGCCGCCCTCGAACAGCCACAGCCACAGCCACAGCCACAGCCACGCCCATGCGCTCTACAGTGCGCACCAGCAGCAGGCGCAGGCGCAGGCGCAGCAGGTGGCCCACGCACACGCGCCCATCACGGACGCCCAGGTGGCGCAGGTGCATCTGCACAAGCAGGGCCACCGTCCACTGGGACGCACCCAATCGGCGCCCCTGCCCCTAGGCCATCCCATGCTCACGGGCGCCAGCCAGCTGAGCGTGGTGCAGACGCACTACGAGAACAGCGAGGTAAGTCCACATGCATTTACACATGTGCACCCATACTACTCCATGCTAATCCGCTCTCCGCTTTCCGCTCTCCTCTCTCGGGCAGGCGGAGCGACAGGCGTACGAGCACCAGGTGCTCACGCAGAAGCTGCGCCAGAAGGTGCTCACGCGCAGCGACGCGGCTGCGGCGGCGGCTGTGGTCGCTGGGATACGCGAGCCGCAGCTGCAGCTGCGCGAGGAGGAGGACGACACGGCGGCCGAGGTCATGGACCTGACGGACAAGAAGAAGCCGCCCAAGACGGTGCTCACCAGCACGATTGCTACCAGCACCTCGCAGAATCTGCCGGAGGCCCTGGCCGCCGCCTCCTATCGGGCGGCCGCCAAGTCCAGCAAGCTGCGGGATCAGGAGTATTTGCAGCAGCAGCGCGAGCTGCTCTACCTGCACGAGGAGGAGCTGGCCAAGGACCTGATGCGCCCGCTCTCGCGCACCCTCAGCAGCCCCCTGGTGCCGGGCCACGGCCTCAGCCAGATACCCGACACAGGGCAGCATCCGACGCCCATCGCCACGTCCTCGTCGGCCGACCATATTCCGCCCGTCAACCTGTCGCTGCCCCACAAGCGCCAGCTCTTCAGCAACGTCTATGCGGCCCAGTTGCGACAGCATCACCAGCAGCAGCAGCAGCAGCAGTCGTCGGTGGAGAGCGGACTGCCGGCGCACAAGAAGATCACAACGGGACTGGCCTACGATCCGCTGATGCTGAAGCACGCGTGCATTTGCGGCGACAACGCGCCCCATCCGGAGCATAGCGGGCGGCTGCAGAGCGTGTGGGCGCGGCTGAACGAGACGGATCTGGTGAAGCGGTGCGATCGACTGCGCGCCCGCAAGGCCACGCAGGAGGAGCTGCAGACGGTGCACACGGAGGCGCACGCGATGCTCTTTGGCTCGAACCAGGGCCAGCTGACCCGGCCCAAGCTGGAGAGCACGCTCAGCGCGAGCTTCGTGCGGCTGTCCTGCGGCGGCCTGGGCGTCGATCTGGACACCACCTGGAACGAGCATCATACGGCAACGGCCGCCCGCATGGCCGCCGGCTGTGTGATCGATCTGGCCTTCAAAACGGCCAAAGGTGAATTGCGCAACGGCTTCGCCGTCGTCCGTCCGCCCGGCCACCATGCAGAGGCCAACCTGGCCATGGGTTTCTGTTTCTTTAACTCCATCGCCATCGCCGCGAAGCTGCTGCGTCAGCGCGTGCCCGAAATGAAGCGCATCCTCATCGTCGATTGGGCAAGCCAACTCTCCCACTTTCCCCTGCTCGCCTCGCATACTAACCTCCGTGTCTCTCCCCCTCTAGGATGTCCATCATGGCAATGGCACTCAGCAAGCATTCTACCAAAGTCCCGACATTCTATATCTTTCCATACATCGACACGATGACGGTAATTTCTTTCCCGGCACTGGTGGCCCCACTGAGGTAAGCCAAAGGATGACTCTATATCATTCATTCGTTCAGTAGCCAACTTTAGTGGACTATCGATAATGATCGATTTTCTATATAGTTGAAAATATGTGTCATTCGATAATAGTCAAGTAAGAGATATTTCACATCAGCCTCGCTTGAACCCCACTAGATATGCTAGCACTATTTTGAGGAAGACCTCATTCGTAATATGATCCATAATCTAAGATCCCTGATCTACAAATTACAGCCGGGATTGCCCTATGAAATATGCTCTTCCAGCTAAGATCGGTGATATATTACAGAAGATCTACAATTTATGATCTGACTTACATGATTTCTATGATTTATGATCTACGAGTTACGATCTTGGGTCTATGCTCCATGGTCTGCATGCTTCAGTTTTTCAAGCCTCAAGAAAACCTAATATATATAATAATAGAGTCCGATTGTAATGAGAGGCCGAGAGAAGATCATATGAGTATGTCTGGGGATCAGAATTTTCGTCGCAATAGCTGTACAGACGCTATAAGCGGATTCGTTATTACCGTTTTCTATTGTATATGAATTTGTAAGTCATATATTAAGTCCTGATCTGCACTGGCTTTCTCTATGATCTTATGATCCTTGATTACGTGTATTTTCTATAGTCTTTGAACTCTGACCTATGATCTACAGCCAACGATCTAAGATCTATGATCTATGATGATGATTTACATTTCTTCATGATCTATTCTTCACGATTTATGATTCAAATTTTAGGATCTCTGGACAACGATTTGCGATCTTCGATCAACGATCTATGCTCTATGATTTTGATTTTAATTTTTTTGTATCTTTGTTAAGTTCACGTGAATCCATCCCTAATCACATACGGTCTTACATGATAAACGATATGCGCTATATGATCTCCTTTAAACAATTTATGATCTGTGTTCTTCTAGCTAAATCATTTTACAGAGTATATTCCGTTATTATATCCCCTAGCTGTAGATGTAGGAATATATTGTATTAGACATGCTATAGGAAGAAGAAGTGCTTCAAGCAATATAGGCTATATATAGAGAGGATTATGTATATTTTAGAACTTTTAAATGACATTTAATTAATTGCACCTTTTTCTTATACCTTTCTCACTCTCTCTCTCTCTCTCTTTCCATCTCGCTCGCGCTTTGGCGCTGCAGTGTGGCTCCGGTGCTGGTCTCGGCTACAATGTGAACATCTCGTGGTCGGGCGCTCTGAATCCACCGCTGGGCGACGCCGAGTATATCGCTGCATTCCGTACCGTTGTGATGCCCATTGCCAAGTGCTTCAATCCGGACATTGTGCTTGTCTCCTCGGGCTTCGATGCGGCCACTGGGCATCCGGCTCCACTTGGGGGCTATCACGTATCGCCCGCCTGCTTCGGTCTGATGACACGCGAACTGCTCCAGCTGGCCAACGGCAAGGTGGTGCTGGCCCTCGAGGGCGGCTACGATCTGGCGGCCATTTGTGATTCGGCGCAGGAATGCGTGCGCGCCCTCCTCGGCGATCCGGCTGCTCCCATAGCGCCCAGCGAACTGGAGCGGCCGCCCTGCCAGAACGCCATCAATACGCTGCAGAAGACTATAGCCATACAGGTGAGCTGATTGCCCGATATATACATATACCTTTTAGATCTCCAAGTTCCATAGAATGTCTATTTTGATGCAGCTGTATTATGCGGGAATCGTTCATTAAAATTAACTCGATTTATATATGTGATCTGAATCTGGATCAGATCCCTGAAAACTAATGAATTTCTTAAATTATTACTCATTTTCGTTAGGTTCTTGTTATTGCACAATAGCTGTATTAGCTTATGAAATCTTGATCCTAACTCAAAAATGGAATACTTGATCCTGTTCAAAACTAAACTTGATTGAGATATCAGAGACTTTTCTTTATGGTTTTTTGATACGATATGAGCATATAATTTATATAATATGGCTGTCTGATTCCAATACACAGATCTGTTCATAATAGAAGTTCTTATTCAATAAATTTCAACATATTGATTTTTGGTTCAATTCTTATCTGAAGCTGAAATGGCTGTTTGGGGCGACTGAAATGCAAAAGTATAGATAGAGAGAGATATAATACCTATGTCTACATTTACATATATAGATATAATGATAAATTTAAATATATAGGTACAATCAGATGTAGATACAATGGTATATAGATACATATATATAGATAAACTACAGTCGAGTTCCTATAACTCGATTTTCGATTTACGCAGAAATTCAAATTATTGAAAACGAATTTTGTTCAAGGAGATAGAATTTGTTCGATTTTTCGCGATTTTTGATTAAACGGGGTACGAATTATCGAGACTCAGGAAGACAGGAAGAATCATTGGATATTTAAATACATACAAATCTTTATGAATATATGTATGATACAACCATTGCATAGATATATAGATATAGTGATATATAGCTAGATGGAGATACAGATACAGTGAAATATAGATAGATAGACATACGAATACAATCAATGTACAGTTATATATGTAGACATACAATTAGATATAGATACATAGATGCGTTTATCTACATATGTATATCTCACTACTATATGAAATTCCAATAGAATACGAATAGTTACACAGATACAAATATATATATATATATATATACATATTTATACTGATCGGCATACTCATTCTGGTGTTTGTCTCTCCATTTAGCAAACGCATTGGCCCTGCGTCCGACTGCTGGAGCACACAGTAGGTCTGTCTGCGCTGGATGCGCTGAAGATCGAGCACGATGAATCTGAAACGGTCAACGCCATGGCCGGCCTCTCCATGCAGTCGCTGCACAGGTGAGCAATCAGATGATCTATGTAAATATATATATATATATATATATATATGTATGCTAATACCTTTCTCTCTCGCTCTCTCTCCTTGTGTAGAACGCTCTCGCGTGATGATTCCGAAGAGCCGATGGATCAGGATGAAACCAAATAGACGAACGCGCCGCCCTGCAACGCCGTCCACGTCGCCTGCTCAACGGACTCTACTTAGTTATTGTTGTAGTTGAAATTATTGTTGTTTTTATTGTTGTTGATGTCATTTGTTGTTGCCGTCGGCGTCATCGTCGTCAATGTCGTCGTCGTCGTCGTCGTCGTCATTATTGTTGTTGTTGATGTTGCTGTTGTTGTTGTAATTGTCATCATCACGCGAACGTTTGTGGGTTCCTCGTCTGTCGCTTAGCTCCTTCTCTTTCTTTTACTCTCTCTCTCTCTCTCTCTCTCTCCCTCTCTACAACTGTCTCCCTCTGACTCGTTCTCTGCTCTGCCCGCATCTTACTCTCTGTGGCACTCTAACTGTATTTGATACGCACAAGCCCCAGCAAACACACAAACTCAGAGAGACTGAGAGACATAGCAACAAATGTAACAAAACAAACAAAAATTGGAACCATCGAATGAGAAGGGGGAGGAGCAGGAGCAGGAGGTACAGATGAAGAAGTAGCAGGAAGAGATCCGAGGCAGAGCCGGAGTAAAACAAAAAGTAGAAAGAGCTGGAAACAAGGCCTAAAGTTCAAAACGTGGCTGTGCCACTAAAAACAAAAACAAAAACAATTTCAATACAAGAAAAGTACATAAAACTAAAAACAATAACAAAATGTGAAGAGTAGAAGCAAACGAAAAGCAAAAAGCAAGCGGAAAGCAAGCACGTTTAAGAATCAACACAGTTATATAGAGTTTATATAAATACATATGTATGTATGTATGTATATATAGTAATAGCATAAGTCAAATGTATGTATATACATATGGATATAGTTATGGTAGATTGTATTGTATGTGAATTAACGCAAGTTTTCAAATGAAATGATAAAATAAAACATATAAAATATGACATGTGAATGTATGTAAAGATCAATAATTGTAATGCTAAATGTTAAAATTGATTCAAAGTCTATAAACAAATAGGGCACACATATAAGGGAATACTTATGTGCATACTATACCATATAAACAAACTACTATATAAAGCCTGCATTTGTTAAAACGAATATTTGTAAAGAGATGTATGTATATATATGTATGTATATTAATATACAATTGATATATATATATGTATATATACATTTATGTATGTATACTTAAATGTTGAGCGTGCAAAAAACTATTTTTATTTCTCGATTTATGTCTGTTGTGCGTAGCTCTATTATTATTATTATTATTATTATTATTATAAAGCTTATTATAACTATATTAATTATTATTATTACTATGTATTTTTTTTTAATATATACATATGCGTGTTATATATAGATCTATTTTGTGTATGTGAGTGTTGAGAGTATGTGTTAAAATGAAATTGTAGCTCGATTGATAAAGTTATGAAACTTTAATGTTAAGTATACAAAATGAAAGTGTAGCTGTAATACGATATGTAATATGATCCTATATGCATATGTCTACATATATGCATGTGTATATGTATAGATATAGATACATATATATTTATATGTGTATATATGTGTGTATGTTAAAATAACAAATGTGAAATATGATTGTCAAACGATTATCTAGAATCTTTATTTATTAACTATTATGATTATGATGTTTTTTATGATTATAACAATTTGTTTTTCTTTCATCTTCTATTCATGGGAAAGTGTGCAAATGGCCGCAAATTGTAGCTGTACTCATTTCGTTTTGTTTTTGTTTCTTGTGCTTTGCTTTAACTATTTAATAATAGATGGAGTGTAATATCTAGTTTATGGTATAAAGCTGTATCTGTGCGTGTGTTAGTGTTAGTGCAGATTGGAATAATTGGACACATGATGTATGCACAGCCAAGTTGTTGTAATAGTTGCTACCGCAGACATGCATACCTATATTCATATATGAGTAACTGCGAGGGTAGTCTGAAGAGTTTGCTAACAATATATGGATATTATTTAAATTGAAGGAATTTATTTAGTTTACATATCTTTGTTTACATTCAGACCATCTAGAAATATACATATATATATGTGTGCGTGTGTGTTGGCTATCTAGATTCAGATCTAAATTTTTATTTTTATCGCAGCACACAAATAAAACTAGGCGAAACCAAAATGAAATCTGTTGATAAGCTGGGCAGGCACCCAGCAATAAACATTGTTATAACGAATAAAACACTTGAGCAACTAAGCTTAGATACATATGTATATCCAAGATCTCGAGAATCGCTGTAAGACCCAAATACTATTTTGTATGCATGAATGAAGCGTGAATGTGTTTGTTTTTGAGAGAACTATTAGTAATATATACGTATATGTTAATCGAGCACAACGAGAGGATAGGAGCCGAGGAAATCTGATAGGAGGCAACAAAATGTTAACAAGCGCTAAAACAATAATTGAATACAGCAACACAATATTCAAGTGAAAATGCAAATGCAAAATACAAAATACAAAAAGATCTCCTCATTCCCAGTAAGAGCTATAGACCGAGTCGATCGTTATCGATTCACTCCAAATCGGGCTTTTGTCCAGTTGTTATACTAGTAATCGTAAAAATGAATGACAGAGAATCAAGCACAACATCGTGTTAGTCGAAAATATATATTTGCAATGATTTTTATTTCGGGAATGCCAGCAATGAAAAACGAAGAATAAACAAATATTTGATACATAGTACAATATGTGCATGTGTTTACATAGTTTATAAGCCGAGAGTTACTCTGTTACTTGGACTCATCAGCTGTTACACAACTCGATTCGTCTAGGCCGGCTAACGCAAATGAGCTGTTGTCTAAGTTGCGCCTGGTTTTGAATCGGGCACAATTCATGAAATATTTTGTCGTTTTAGTATTAACATACTTACATATGCATATACAAATAATAACAAAACAAAATGTCTGTGTCGCTTTTTCTATATATATAATAATAAAAGAAAACAAAGTGAAAATGAATACCAGGCCGTTTTATTGCTTATTTTAAAAGTTATTTCGAACGCACGTGTTATGGCGCGCCAGTTGCATAAAAGTGTGACCATGCGCACAAACGCCAGAAATCTATCGAATCCAATAAGAAACATTAGTTTTCTCTTACACTTGCCGCTGCAGCAATTCGAACAGAGAGTCCAATCAGACAGATCGATCTATCAGCGTCTCATAAACATCATACATATACATATTCATATATAATATATGCATATGTATACGATTTACCCATCTGGTGCAAAGTACTAAACGCGCCTTATCGCAAGTTTATATGCTGTTTACTTGTGTGCGGTGAAGAGATCAGCCAAGAGTTGTCTGCCATAAACTAGATGTGTTCCTCTCCTTCATTAGCCTCCGCTGTATTAATGTCAACATGAGATATGCATATAATGCAAAAACGGGTCCAAAGTAGTACGCGTATCTTATCGATGCACAAATGTGGCATATGAAAAGATCAAGCTGAAGCTGATAAGCTGTAGAACCTGTTCACGCCCAGTTAGTTGTTGGTAAGACTCTGTGAACGACGCATAGAACAGTGGAAAAAAAAACTCAACACAATGGAGGTCAACAGTGGCGAGTGCAGTGAACTGAGGCAAGAGCGCGAGGCGGCGACAATTGCCACCGAAGACTTTGCTGTGTGGTGGGCAGGTGGGCGTGACCAGCTGGAGAAGCGCCGTGAGCTGGAGCAATACTTCTTCAGCGATCCGGAATTCGACGATGTTGCCCTCTTTAGCTGCCTGTCTTACAAAGAGCGCTACGAGCATGTCCTGGCTAGGGGCGCCAGATTTATAGCCAAGATGCGGCAATGGCAGGCAAAGGAGCAGTCCCAGTCCCAGCAGCAGGACAAGGATAAGGACCGCGTGGACATCGAACAGATATACGATTTCCGTCGACTGATGACTGGTCCTCTGGCCGCGGGTCTGTTCCCGCAGAGTTTCCCGCTGCGCCTGCACTTTGCCATGTTTCTGCCCACGCTGCTGAACCAGGGCGACGAGGAGCAGCAACGCCGCTGGCTGGCACGCGCCTGGAACATGGATGGCATTGTGGGCACCTATGCCCAGACGGAGCTCGGCCATGGCAGCTACATACGCGGCCTGGAGACGCGCGCCGACTATGATGTGGAAACAGAGGAGTTTGTTCTCAATACGCCCACGATAAGCGCCTACAAATGGTGGCCCGGCGGCTTGGGCCACACGGCCAACATGGTCGTGGTGCTGGCCCAGCTCTACATCAGAGGCAAGCATTACGGCCTGCAGTCGTTCCTGGTGCGCATACGGGACGAGCAGACGCACGAGCCACTTCCGGGCATCGATGTGGGCGACATCGGCCCCAAAATAGGCGCCAATGGTGTGAACAATGGCTTCCTGGGCTTCCACAACGTGCGCATACCACGCAACCAGATGCTCATGAAGAACGCCCAAGTGCTGCCCGATGGCCAATTCAAGCAGGCTGGCCAGCCGCTCCTCCTGTACGGCACCATGGTCTATGTGCGCGTCGTCATTGTACGGGACGTAACGTACCAGCTGCTCCAAGCGGCGACCATTGCCACGCGGTAAGTGTGAGGCGACATCCTTGAATAGACACATCTTATTTGCATCTGATTGCGGCTTGTAGCTACTCCGCCGTGCGTCGCCAGAGTCCCATTGAGCCGAACGCAAAGGAGCCCCAGATCCTGGACCACTTGACGCAGCAGGCGAAGATCTTGCCGCATATAGCGCGCGGCATCTGCTATCGCTTGGCGGCGGACGTGCTCTGGGAATTCTATCAGCGCGTCATGCAGCAGGTGGAGACTAAGGACGGTGCTGGCCCGCTGGCCGAGCTGCACGCGCTCAGTTGCTGCCTCAAGGCCGTCTGCACCCAGGACGCTCTCGACGGCGTCGATGTGCTGCGCAAATCCTGCGGCGGGCACGGCTACATGTCATCCGCCAACTTTGACAGCATCCATGGCTTGGCTGCCGCCGCCTTCACCTACGAGGGCGAGCACACGGTGCTGCTGCTGCAGACGGCCCGCTTTCTGATGCGCCAGTTCACGGCCGCGATTAAGCGCAAGGTGCTGCCCGCCAGCGTCAGCTATCTGCGCAATGCGTCGCCTCTCAGCTGGGGCGGCAATATGCTCGAGAATGCAGCCCGTGCGCTGGAGATCAGCGCCAGTGGGCAGCTGCGCGACGCCTGGCAATGGCAGCAGGAACAGCGCCAGGCTCACGGCCGTACTGAGCAGCAAGCCAACAATTTCGCCGGACGACGACTCGCGGCCGCGGCTACACTGCATGGCCACGCCTACTTGGCACGCAACTCCCTCGAGCAGCTGGCCCAGCTGAAGAGGAGCACGAATCAGGGACTGTTTGTGCTGCTGCAGCAGCTGGTGGAACTGTTTGTGCTGGACACATTCCAGCGCCAGCTGGGCGCCATACTCAAGTGGAACAGCGTTAGTGCACAGCAGCTGCAGCAGCTAGAGCAGCGCTACGAAGAGCTGCTGGGCGCATTGCGTCCCAATGCCGTGGCTCTAGTCGATGGCTTTGACTTCCATGATCGCGTGCTCAACTCAACGCTGGGCTGCTGGGATGGGCGCGTGTACGAGCGTCTGTTCGAGGAGGCGCGTCGCAATCCACTTAACCAGGAGGCTGTCAACCACAGCTATCACACGCATCTGAAGGCCCTGCTGCAGCCGAGCAAGCTATGAGGCTTTGTGACTGGTCTCTTTATTGTGGATGAGCGGAAAACAACACAGAAAGCATTTCGGTTTAAGCTAATAAATTAATTATGGAATATGATATATATAGAAAAATATAACATTTAGAACATCTTCTTCTTAACCGCCGTGTATCGCTCCATGTAGACGTCGTAGCCATCAAGATCGGTGAATTGTTTCGAATTGAACAGATTACCATCGACGGCTAGATTGCATATCTTGGAATCTTTGAGGATGCGCGGCGTCAGTGCAATCGCCTGCAGGCAGTTCTCCTCAAGCCTAAGCGTCTTCAATTTTGGGCAATCAGCAATTTCCTCTGCCAGGGCCGAGATTTGGTTTTGATTGAGGTTCAGCTCGGTTACATAAAGGTTGCCCGCCTCGGCGGGCACCTCAGTAATCTGATTTCGTGACAAGTCCAGCACATCCAATTGCTTTAATCCACAGAGCATCGTTGGGAATTCCTTGAGCTGATTGTTGCACAGATTCACAGTTTTGAGGTGTGTGCAATTGCTTAGAGACTTTGGTAGCTTTGTTAGGAAATTGTTCATGAGCAGGAGCACCTCCAGTTTCAGCAGCTCTCCGACCACCTCGTTCAATTCCGACAGTCGATTGCCACTCAAATTGAGGTGCTTCAGCATTGTTAGCCTACCCAGTTCATCGGGTACACTTTCGAAACGATTCTCCGATAAATCAAGGGTCTTCAACACATTGGGATATGTCTTTAGCTGCGGCGGGAACTCCTGCAGCCTTTGCAACGATATTTTAAGCACGCCCGTCTTCTGTGCTGTCTCCAGATGCTGTTTTATTTGTTTATTTCCCATGTCTATGTTCCTGCTCAGCTCTGAGCTATTGATGGTTGATATTGATCCCATATCGATATATTTATCGATGGCTCACAATTTTGCAATAATATGCGATGCTTTATCGATATGGCGAGCACGAACAATATCGATGGACTACGGTTATTCTGGAAAAAACATACAGAGGCTTTGCAGTCGAAGCAAGTGTACACAATTTTGAAAAATAAGCTGAATTTCTGACATATTTGTAACCGAGGAGCTGTTCAGGAGCATATCGTGAGTAGATAAATGTGATATTTGGATGTGTGTTTTATTATGTGTATATAAAAATATTCAAATATTGACGACTATATATACATGTTAGGTTTAATGTGTAAAATTACATTCATTATATCTTTTAACGCTAATGTGGCTGTTTTAATTTATTTTAGGCAAATAGGTTCACTGAATAGGTCCCTTAAAAGTAAAATTGTAGAATAATTTGAAAGAGTTGTCAAAGTCAACATTATATCAACATTTTCAAACGCCAAAAGTCGATAAATATATTCTACCTCTTTCTATATAGATTGTTGATCGATAGTTAATCGATAGCTGTGAGCAAGCACAACTGTTGGCGTTTTACAATACTTTGAATTTCACCACTGGTGAAGCTGTCATAAAATATAAGCGTGGACCGAACTGCATCGAAGGCATTCGAAGTTTTTCAATTTGGTAAGTTTTGGGGCGGAAAGTGCATTTAAAAAGCTGCACTTGCTAACGGGCGTACTGGAATTACTCGATCATTTTGCACAGTCAACGCTGTCTAACATAGTATCACGCTTTTATCCAACACAAGCGGCTGAACGTGAAGCACGCGCTAATTTCTGTTGCGAACTTTGCGAGTGAACAGTGAACAACCGGCGAAGAACGCTGTGATATTTCTATCGAAAGTTGAATTTGAAAAGACGGTAAAAATGCCCAAGGATACTATAACTAAGGTTCAGGAGTACAAGGACTCGCTGATTACTAAAGCGGAGGCTTTGATCACAAAAGGCTTTCCCGAAAAAATCGTCGAACTTAATGAGCTACTGTCCACGGCCATGTTCAATGAGCGCAACTTCAGTGAGGTGCATCAGGATCTAAACATTCCGGTCATGGCACCCATCTTGCTCAATAACCATGACAACGACGGCAACGCTGAGGACGACCATCCCATGCCGAAGCGCGCTCGCAAAGAAGATGTCTCCGGTACCACTGTACTGACCTTGCCCTCTGGCACGGTGCCGTGCAACAAGCCGCTTTGCGAAATGATCAAGGTGGTCAAACCAATCATACGCAAGCTGGTCGAGGATTGTGAGTAGCTGTCATGTCAGAAAATCATCTGAAATTAATGCCTTATCTCTCTTCCTGTTTGCATTGTTTAGCGAACTTACTGAAGATGTGGATCTCGTTTATGATACCCAAAATCGAGGATGGTAACAACTTTGGCGTTTCTATTCAGGAGGACACTCTGGCTGAAATCCAAACAGTGGAGTCGGAGGCAGCTGCCTTCTTTGACCAGATATCCAGATACTTTCTCTCTCGCGCCAAGGTTGTCTCCAAGGTGGCCAAGTATCCACACATCGATGATTACAGGCGTGCTGTCGTCGAGCTCGACGAGAAGGAGTATCTCAGTTTGTGGCTGGTGGTGTGCGAGGTGCGCAATCGCTACTCCTCGCTACATGACATAGTTATAAAGAATCTGGAGAAGTTGAAGAAGCCGCGCTCTTCGAACACTGAGAGCTTATACTAGAGACTCGCACTTATCTTAATTTGTTTCTTAAAGTTAACACGAACAGACTACAGCCTCCTTCACTTTAATAAACAGGAAGCCAACAGCAACTACATCCGCATCTGCATCCCGTTCTAGACACCGCGTCCCACTGAAACGGGCAACACCAGTTAAACTAAACAATTAAATACACTCGAAAATATCCTTATGAAATGGTTTGTTATTTTTAAAACTAGAGAAGAATTTGCAAGAGATTTAATCAAGACGAAATTGCCTCTAGGCGATATGTTAATAGCGGACAGTTGTTCTTAAGGACAGTTTAATGTAATACAACTACATGTAATTGAGTATCTAGATTATAATCTAGATTAAAGTAACATACAAAACTGAAGTCGATGCTAATTATAGATTCCAACCAATAGCTTAAGCTATTTACACATAAACATAAATAAAATAAAACAAGTCAAAGCTCAGACGTTCTAAAAAAAAATAAAAAAAAAAAAATCATACATATTAATAACAAACTCTCCAAACTGTTAATGAATTTTGTAATAAATATGGAGAGTATTCGCAAATTTGTATACATAAGCCATTATGCGTTTGTTTTTAATAGAGAAGGTAAAATTAGCGGGCTCATTTTCGATGTTCAAAACTTTATTTGGCATGTAGTATGTCTGAATACATGCCATGTAGGGCATGTAGTATGAGTGTACACATACACATGCATGTAATTGCATGTGCACTTGTATTCTTGAGGTATTTGCTAGCCACGTGGCTTAGTTTGACAGGGAGGTGGAATTAGTATGAGGGGAGTTCCGACATATACATACATATGTATGTAAGTGTGGATATGTATGTGTCCTGCGGTGAAAATACATTAGTTATTTTATCGTTTATCGTACATAGAGATGGAATAATAATAGAGCACGCTGCAATTAGAGTACATGACAAGTGTGTGCAGAAATATGTATGTATGTATGTATGTAGGTAAAATACGCCATTTTCTGTATAGGAACCACACAACAATTAAATTGCAAATAACAACGGTTGGCCGGTGACACAAGTCATCTTTGTCACTCCCCATCTCCATTTAGGGTCTCGTCGGTCAACTAGTTTTGTGTAAAAATTTAGCTAAAATACCAGACGATCAGCAGTTAACAGAACGTAAACAGACTTTAGCAAAGGGGAAAAAACTGTTTGCATATGCGCCAGGGGCAGCCGCCATTACTGTTAAGCTGCTGCTGCTGCCAATGTAAGCCCACCTTCAGTGAGTGAGTCTTTTAACAGTGATGTAAGCCAGCTACTTGACAGCTTCAGCTCATGCTACTATGTTATAACTTAGCCAGAGGAGAGAAAGAGAGAGACGAAGAGAAAAAAGGCACGTTTGTTATACATTTGTTTTGTTGTTGTTTTATTCTTTTTTTGTTTGTTGTTTGTATTTGTTTTTATTTTTGTTTTGTTTGCTTTTTAATATGTTGTATTTAATTTCATATTATTATTTTTTAAGCTTACAACTTAAGGCATAAAGTTACAAACTAAAACTTAAGAGCTACACTTCGTTCTCTTTACTTGTTGTTTATCAATCAAAATCAGCTCTAGCCATATATATATATATATATATATATATATATATATATATATATATATATTCATGTGTATATGTAAATGTATATATATAATCATATATAACCATATATATACACGCACACATATACTTACTTTTATATTTATTTGTTTATTATTATATATTATTTGAATTCTTTCATTATAGAACATTCAAAATTGTTTTTTTGTTTTCACTTGGTTTCTTTGTATATTCCGTATTTTCTTCCATAAATTGTATATTCAAACAGAAAAATATCAAATAAATAAACAAATAAAAACAAATATGTTTGCTCAAACTATCGACTTTGTTGCTGTTGTTATTACATATTGTTAGTATATATTTATATATATATATATATATATATATGTATTTTTTATTTTCTCAATATTTGCGTGTGTTTTACATACATTTTCATTTCAATTTTTGGGATCATATATATCAGTATCATATTTTGTTTTTTTTTTTTTTTTTTTTTTTATTAAAATTCGATAACTTTTATTTAATTCTCTCATTAGCTTTTTGGGATTTGCATTGACATTTATATATATATATATATATATATATATATATATATATATATATATATATATATATATATATATATATATATATATATATATATATATATATATATATATATATATATATATATATATATATTTGTTTAGAAGGGAATATATGGAACTGCGCTTCGTTGTGTTCAGGCGACTCTGTCACTAGGTTTATGAGTTCGTCGGTTCCTTGACTCAGCTTCCATATACATATGTATATATACACATATATACGTACACACACATATATTTATATATAAACATACACTTTTATACACATCTATATATATGTTGTAATTCACTCTTCATTCATTAATTTAAAAAAAAAGTCGGGACATTCTCTACAAGAAACTTGCATGTTTGTATATGTGTGTATAGCTATACGTGTTCGTGTGTGTGGGACTGTTATACGTACGTACACACATATTCATATATATATATATATATATATATATATATATATATATATATATATATATATATATATATATATATATATATATATATATATGCCATGCCCTTGCACTTCAATGAATTGTTTCTCTTTTCCTTTAATGTGTTTAATATAGGTATATTTATACGTGTACATACATATACATATAAATATATATATATACATACATATATGCATACAAATGCATATCTATATATTTTTTATATTCTTTTTTTGTTTATAAGTTTCTGTTAATATTTTACAAATGTTTGTTGAATAAGTCTTAGCGTTTTGTTGTGGTTTTTATATTTATTTTTTTTCCTTTTCATTATTTTTTTAGTTACATTGTGTATTAAAAATATTTAATTTTTGTAAATTTTTTTCTTTTTTTAACTCTTGTTTTAAAATGTTTTGCATTAAAAAAATAATTTAAAAAAAAAAAAAACACATAAACGGTAAAATAGCTAAACCCTAAAACATCTTTTTTCTCGTTATTTTGTTTTTGTTTGCTATATAAAAAAATATGCATATTTATATAATAATAATAATAATTATAATAATAATAATAATTGTAATAATATATATAATTTGTATTGTATATATGTATGTATATATTTATAGAGTTGTTTTTATTTTTATTTAACTTCGACTTACATAATTTTTTATCATAATAAACGTACATAATTCAATAGCATAAAGCATACATCATACACATATACATATACATATGCATGTATATATATATATACATATTATATTATATTATATGCATCCGTATGTTTCATAAAAAAAAAACAATAATGCTTTATAAATTAAAAACTTACGCATAGAAAATAGTAAAAAAAAAAAAAATAGTAATAGATAGTACAAAAAGTAATTATTTTATATTTTAAAAATTATTTTTAGATTTTATGAAATTTACAAAATGTTTTTTAAATTAATGTTTTTGCAAGTGTACTATATCGTTAAATATATGTATAAATTTATATATATATAAATTTGTTTTCATTTATGTATCAATCAATTTTTGCTTTTATTTTAGTTTTGTTTATTTATTTTTTATTTATTTTTTTTTTTTGTAGATTTTTTTCTCTTTTCTAAGAACAGCCCAACAGTGTGTGTTTATTTTCATTTAATATATTATTTAAATTTACTCGTTTAATATATATGTATTTAAGTTATATAATTTTCATCATTCAATGTACATATACATATTTTTATTTATATTTTCATATAAATGTCACTACATTTTACTTCCTTATGGTTTCGACTCAAGTTCTGAGGTTTCTTTACGTTTGGGCTACAAATTACAACGAATGCACATAACTGAAAGGTCAAATCGAATTACGATAACAAAGAGTAAGAGAGAGGGAGAGAGAGTGAGATAGAGCGTGGCACACAACAAAACACGAGAACAGTGTGAGACAGAGACGAGTCTGTGCAAGGAGGTGATTGTGAGTCAGAATGAGAGTGAGAGCGAAAGCGCGAGTTGGCATCGATCCCTAGGAAACGTCGCATCGTATCGAGAACGAGAAAGATGTAGAGTGAGACTGGGAGTGCAGCAGCAGTTGCTGATTCTCTTTATATATACATATATGTAAATGTAGATATATACATACACATACTTAACACATACACTTTGCGTATACAAGCATATGCTCTACGATAATTTGAAGATTTTGCATGCCTAACTACAGTTTGCAATATTTAAATAATTATTTTATTTTTGGTGCGTGCGTGCGTGCGTGTGTCCTTTAAGTGTGTGTGCGCGTGTGTTTGTGTGTGTGTGTGTTTCGAATCAATCAATGTGTAGGACTAATAGAAAGGCGGGTGGGCGGTCTGTCACTCGGTCGGTTAGTTAGAGAAATTGCATGGTAGCTCTATGCCCGAAATGCACCATCTATACATACATACATACATATAGGCGCGCGTACGTGCGAGTGTGTGTGCATGCTGTTGCGTTGCTTCTCGAACTCTCTTTGCAGTTTTCACTCAAAGCTCTTTTACGATTTGTGCGTTCGCAATATGTGCTTAGAAGAGAGGGAGAGAGACAGGGATAACTGGACTAACTGTTCGGACCGACTGGCTCTCTCTTATTTTGCGATGCTCTCTTCAAAACAGGCGATGCTTAACTGTGTCAGCTAGTTACATTTTTTCTCGCCTTCTTATTCTGCATTTCTGTTTTCTCTTTCATGGTTGTGTCTCTCGAATGATATTTGCACAGCAGCTTTCTACATTTAACTGCCTATGGTACATACATAAGTTGTTATTATTGTTGTTTTTTCGGTTGGCGATCTCTTTGCATGGTTTTCAATAGTAGCCGTGACCTGCGCTAGTCCCGCTGCCCGCATAGTGATGAGCAGCTGCAGCGGCCGCGGCTGCTGCTGCCGCCGGATCAGCGTAGTAATGCGCGCGCTGTTGCTGTTGTTGCTGCTGCTGCTGCTGCTGTGCCAATGCTGCCGCTGGCGACGTCGACTGCAGCGGTGGCGGTGGCAGCAGCGCTGTCGGCTGATAATGCGCCTGATGGTGACTGCGCGGCGAATGCAACGGCTGCTGCTGCTGTTGCTGCTGTGGTTGCGCCTGAGGCAGAGGCTGCTGATGACGTCGATAGGCAGCACTGCTGTTCCAGATATGCTGCTGCTGCTGCTGCTGTTGCTGTTGGTGCTGGTAGACGTTGGTTGCGCTGTGTTGATTGGCTGCTGGAGGCGTCGTCGCTGCTGCCGTCAGACTGCGCATGCCGGACGACGACGCCTGCAGTCACAACTAATCTTCGTCGCTGAGCGCCTCGTACTTCGATGACAGCAGAGGCTTTGGCTCGCTGGCAGCTGCTGCTGCTGCGGCAGCCGCAGCGACGGCCAACACGTTGGCATTCAGCGGACCACCGCTGCCACCGCCGCCGCCGACGCTAGAGGCGGGGTTGACGCCGGCATTTGATGAGCCGCTGCTGGCGCTGCCGCCACCGCCAACGACCAAGCTGACGCCCGCTGCTGCTGCGGCGCTCGCTTCACTCAGCGCATGCGCCGCTGTCTTGGCGCTCAAATGGCTCGGCGGTGCTGACTGATGGGCCAGCGGCAGCACCGTCGGCGGCGGCAGAGCCCCAGCAGCGCTCGGCACAGTCAGCGCACTGAAGGGATACGCATAGGTGCTTGCCGCAAACGCATTCACCGCCGACGGCGGCGGAGGCGGTGCCGTATGATAGGCGGACGCATGATGGCTGTTCGAACCGCCGCTCGAGCTGCTCGCCGAGCGCCTGCCACTGTCCACCACCTCGTACTGGTTGGGTGTCTTCCTTGAGACGCTGATCTCTGGCTCCTTGCTTCTATGCTGTTGCTGCTGCTGCTGTTGCTGTTGCTGCTGCTGCTGCTGCTGTTCATTGTGGGCCGCCACTGCGACGGCATGGGCGTGTGCCATGTGCGCCACCTGGACGTAGGCGGAATCATCACGCATTGCCTCCACAATGCGATTCTTCACATAGTTGTCGAAGTTGGCGCCCGAGCCGCTGCCTCCGCCGCCGCTGCTGCTGCGCTGCTCGCTGCCGCCGCGCGGTTCGCTAATGCCGCGCGGTTCGCCGCCGCCGCCACCACCGCCACTCGTTGGAGGCGGCGGGACAACAACACCACCGCCTCCACTGCTGCGTCCGACCACAGCGCCGGGCGGTGCAGAGAGGAAGTAGTGCGCCGGATCGGCGCCCACAGCAACGGCGGCCTGCTGCATGATCAGATCGTGGGCGTACTTGCGCGGACTGACCGCTTGGGGCATGCGAATGATGTTGCGCGCATCCTCGCCGGGCGTGTTGGCGCGACCGCCGCTGCTTGGCAGTGGGCCGCTGCTGGCGCTGTTGCTGCTGCCGATGCCGCTGCTGCTGCTGCTACTGCCGCCGTCGCTGCCGCTGCTGCCACCGCTGCGTACGCTGCTAACGCCGCCGCCAACGACATTGATCGGCGACTGCTTGGCCCGCTCAGCGGCCGCCGCCGCGGCGGCTGCCTCCTCGGCCTTCTGCTGCTGCCGGCGATTCTGCTTCCAGCGGTCGGGCGTCACGATGGCCTGCGTCTCCGGCAGATAGGGCAGGAAGGTGCGCATGTGCGGAGTCGGCCCGTAATCGTTCGTAATTATCGAGTCAGTCAGCTCGCCGAACGTGATTTTCTTCGTGTAGATCTGCTGCTGTGCCGTCGGACCGCTGCCCGCCTGCGAAATGGGCGTGCCATGATGCGAGGGCGGCGCACCCTGGCCACGCAGCGAGCCGTGCACAGAGCGCTCCGAGCTGGACTGCGATTGCTGTTGCTGCTGCTGCTGCTGATGCTGCTGCTGTTGCTGCTGTTGTTGCTGTTGTTGCTGTTGCTGCTGCTGCTGCTGCTGTTGTTGCTGCTGCTGCTGCTGCTGCTGTTGTGACGGACGTTGCTCCTGCTCCAGATCGATGCTGTTGACATTGGGCGAACTGGAGTTCGCCTTGCCATTGTTCTCGGCGGCCATGAGCGAGACGGCGGCGCCCTCGTGTGACGGCCGCAAGTCGCGCTGATACTGCAATGGAAGCGAGTGTGAGAGAGGGTGTTCAGTCAGTCAGTATGGGGAGTGGAGGATCTCAAGAGGGTCTACTCACGTAGGTGGGACGCGGTATGTCGCGGGGCAGGCTGCTGAGCTCGCCAGTGCGATTGATCTCGTGCTTGATGATGGCGTCAATCAGAGCCTGGGCGCTGAACTGCCCGGCATCCTCCGGCGGCTTACTGCCGTGTGCCTGTCGGTAGTAGCTGCAACATGGAAAGATTGATTGAGAGATTGATCGATTGAAATGCATTAATTGTAAATTAATTAGCTAACATGCACAGCTGATTGATTTCACTTGAACTGATTGATGCACTAGCTTCATATACTTATATGATGTCTAAGCAATTGATTGAGATTGATTGACGACTATGCTACTGATACAACTGCTACTTGAACTTTATTGCTTTAGTATATGATTGACAGCTGATCTTGTTTTAGATGGGACTCTTCAAATTTGTAAAACTCATTCTTGTTTTAGTTTTGATTGACCGCAATTTAATAATTAATTGATTGATTCAAATTCGCAACTAGGCTTGAGGTCAATTTCATTGATATGTACTGTGTTTCACATAATAGATTGGAGTTATGCCAGCTTTGGAATCAATCAGCATATACATGTTAGATAATTTATTGTCAAAATTGATTGGTTGATTGAGCGATGTAATGCGATGTGAATGAATGCCCTGATGCAATTCAAGGATTGATGGAAAGTAATTCCCATATAGATAGATAAGATCTGAATCATGGATTGATTGATATGGTCGGATTCTCTATTTGATTGAAGGCAATTCCCAGATTGATTGATAAGGTTGGATTCTCTGATTGATTGAAGATAATTCACAGATTGCTTGATATGGTTTGATTCTCTGATTGATTGAAGGTAATTCCCAGATTGATTGATATGGTCAGATTCTCTACTTGATTGAAGGCAATTTCCAGATTGATTGATATGGTTTGATTCTCTGATTGATTGAAGGTAATTCACAGATTGATTAATATGGTTGGTTTCTTTGATTGATTGTTAGCAATCCACAGATTTATTGCTTGATATGGTCTACTTACGCATCTCGCTCTCGATCAGGTATGGTGCGCGGTGGCCCGGTCTCGGGCACCGGGCCACGAATGTAGTGGCTGTGGCTGCTGTGGGCGTGGCCATGCGGATGTCCAGGCGGTGGCGCAACGGCAGCGGCCAGCATGCGCTCCATGCGTCGGCTGTCCCGCTCTCGCTCCTCGGCAGCACGCTCCTGCTCGCGGCGCTCCTGCTCGCGTCGCTGTCGCTCTTGGTCGCGGTGCCGCTGTATCTCGCGCTCCCGCTCAATGTTGATCTGGCGCTGGTCGCGCTTCGCCTGCTCCATGCGGCGCTGCATCTCGTAGGCGGCGGCCGTGTTCAGGTGCCTGTACTGCTGCTGGAGCTGCACCGCGGCAGCCATATGATAGCTCGCCAGTGGGTCGGTGCGGTAGCGCAGATCATGGTGTGCCGCTGGCGGCACCGCCTGGCCGGAAGCCACTTGCGCATGCGTTATTATCTGGCCGTGCGTCGACGGCGGCGGCTGTGGCTGTGGCGCCGGCTGCGGCACTGCCAATTTGTCATCCTTCTGCGACGGCACCGGCAGCTGCGGCTGCTGTACGGCCACGTCCACAAACGAGGCCAAAGCATCGTGGCCAGCTGTACAGAAAGAGAGAGAGAGAGAGAGAGAGAGAGAGAGAGAGAGACGATACCGGATTAAAATGACAATTCAGTAAGAGGGGTTTACGATGATCAATCACTTACCTGGTGGAAAATTGTAGGGCGTGACAATGTGCATGCGACTCGGGGGCGGCGCAGCAGGCGAAGGCGGCTTCGAGCCGGTGTTGTGGCGCTGAATGACGCCCTGGCGCTGGGGCGGCGGAGTGCGGTGCGGACTGGGTGTGCTGCAGGCAGAGAAAGAGAAAGAGAGAGCATTTAGTATCGAGTATTTAATGAGAAACTATATAACGCTCAGTCAGCCAGTCGCAGTCAATCATTCACTGATCAATCAATCTTAATAATTGCTTAAGCTTTCAATCAAAAAGACAGTCAATCAATCAATTATCGAAGATGTCAGTTATTCAATAATTGGATCAATAAGTCAGTTAACCAATCTGTCAGTCGATGCTTCAGTCAACTTTCAAGTCTATAATTGATCAAATCTGTCAATCAGTCAGCGAGGCCGTCAATCACTAGATATGCACTCACCTATTGGAATGATCGGCCGGTGAGGCGCGACTGGAATATTCGGGTCGTCCGCGGGGCTGCGGCTCCTTCTCATAGCCCGGATAGACAGCTGAGCTGCCGCTGATGCTGTTGCGTGGCGATGGCGACTCCTTGTCGGAGCCGGAGCCGGCGCCGCCGCCGGCACTGCTGCTGCCGCGGGAGACATTGCGCTGCTGCTGGCCCTGCATCTGCTGCGACGTGTGGTAGTCGTTGATCACGATCTGCCTCGAGCTGAGCGCCGATGCCTGCTCGACCGCGCTGTACGGCGAGCGCGAGTAGGGCGATCCGACGGTAACGCCCACGCCGTAGCCCTGGGGCGGCGGCGCCTGTGGCGACGACTGCTGCGGCGGCGGCGGCGCCTGGGCGGGACTCAAGCGCTGCGAGCTCTTGTAGAAGTCGTACGCCCGCTTGCTGTCCATGTGATGGGGCGGCAGATGGAGCGGCGTGCCCTGCGTAATCGAGCCGTGCTTGCCCGTGTCCGGGCAGCTGCCAGGCGGCGTCTGACGCACCAGACTCTCGTACTTGGGGCTGGGCAGCGACGAGGGCGCAGCATGGACAATGATTTGCTGCTGCTGCTGCTGCTGTTGTTGCTGCTGTTGCTGCTGCTGCTGCGAGGTGTTGGCGGGCGTGCCGTGGGTTATGGAGCCGCCTTTGACTAGCTGCAACTGTTGCTGCTGCTGCTGCTGCTGTTGTTGGGCACTCGACTGCTGCTGTTGCTGCGGCGATGGCATCTGGCTGTGCAAGTGTTGCTGCTGCTGCTGCGGACTGAGCTTGGGCGGCAGCTTGGAGACGCGCGTCGGCGGTGGCTGCGGCTGCGCGGGCGGCGGCGGCGTTGGGCGCGTCATCTGGCCCTGGCCAATGGGTACAGGTACGGGTTGCACATACAGCGAGCCCGGCTGTGCCGGTCCAGGCGCTGTCTTCACCACGCCTACACCCACGCCCACGCCGACGCCGTGCAGCTGCTGGTAGGTCAAATAGCTGGAGGCAGGCGGCGGAGCACCGGACACCGACAAACTGGGCATCGATGCATCGCCCCGGTACATGGACGAGGTGCGCACAATGTGCTTCATTGCACCGCCCATGTTTGGCGGCGGCGGGCCATGATGCCGCTCCACAGAGCTCGCCACCGAGCTGTGCGCATGCGGATGCGTGTGCGGCGAGTGGCCCTCGCGCGGCGTCTTCTTGATGCTCAGGTCCAGCGTCTGCGGCTCCGGCTCCGGCGGCAAGCGCTGCTGCACCGGTGGTGCGTGCACCGTATGCGTGGCCGGCGGTGCCGACTGCGCCGGCGGCTGCTGCTGGTGCTGGGCGGCCAAGTGGCTGCCGGACACATTGTAGATGATCGTGTCTGGGGGCGTCGGCGTAATGGCGCTCTTCTTCAACACCGGCGTAATCGTAGCCTTGTCCACGCCGCTCGACAGCTGTTGCTGCTGCTGCTGTTGTTGTTGCTGCTGCTGCTGCTGCTGCAGCAGTGGGTGTGACATGTGCACGTGATGCGGGGCGAGATGCGAGTTGACCACAGACAGAGTGGCCAAGTTGTCGCTGCTGTTGTTGCTGTTGCTGTTGTTGCTGTTGCTGCTGGCATTGTTATTGCTGCTGCTATTGCCGCTGCTGCTGCCACTGCTGTTAACCGAGTTCGACGGCGGCCCAGGACGCGCGCTCAACTTTTGCACAGAGGTGCCATGTGGCAAGCCCGCTGGCTGTTGCTGCTGTTGCTGCAATTGTTGCTGCTGCTGCTGCTGTTGCTTAAGCAAGGTATTGCCATCTTGTCGATATTCACGCACTATAGTCAGTTCCTTGCGATCCAAATTGTTGTGCGCCTGCTGCTGCTGCTGCTGCTGTTGTTGCTGCTGCTGTTGCTGCTGCTGTTGCTGCTGCTGTTGCTGCTGCTGCTGGCTGACTTGCTTGCCCTGATTGTTGCCTGGCAGCTGCGGCCCCTTGGCCTGCTGCTTCAGTTGTCGCTCAATTACAGAGAACACACAGTCCTGCACATTGACTGGTTCGCGGCGTAGGCTCATCGGTCCATTCGGCTGCTGCTGTTGCTGTTGTTGTTGCTGCTGCTGCTGCTGCTGTTGTTGCTGCGCAGTTAGAGCAACGGCTGCTGCTGTTGCGGCATTCGGCGGCTGCAGTCCGGCCACATTGTTATTGCCGTGCCCATGGCCATGCCCATGGCCATGCCCATGGGCTGGATGGGCATGAGCATGCGAGACCGCATTGAAGATCACCTTGGGACTCTGTCGATTCGCTGGCGAGTTCTCGTTCTCCTCGTCCGCCGTCTCTGTCGCCGAGGAGTCGTACTCCTCGCTGGTCTTCTGCTTCTTCGGCGCTTGGCATGCTGGCGGCAGCAGGCGTTCGCTGTCGTTGCCACCAACAGCTGCTGCTGCCTTGGCGGACATGCGAGTGGGCGTAATGGTTAAAGCGGCGCCGGATGCGTCTGCCACGCTGCGCACATTGGCAGCTCCTGCTGGCTGTTGTTGTTGTTGCTGTTGCGGCTTTTGTGGTACTGGTGGTGGCTGTGGCAGCTGCTGCTGTTGAGGTGGCAACTGCTGTTGCTGTTGCTGTTGTTGTTGTTGTTGCTGCTGCTGTTGCTGCTGCTGTTGCTGTTGTTGCTGCTGCTGTTGCTGCTGCTGCTGCTGCTTGTTCAGCTGCGACTTGTGCCGCTGCAGATACTCGGGACTCTCCACGGAGGCGGTGTCCGAGCCGCCTGGCTCGCGCTCATCACAGGACGAAGTGCTCACATCGGTCTCATCGCCAGCGCTGGCATCGCCGCTGCCAACGCCGCCGCGACGTCGCTCCTCATCGGTGAGATTCAGGAGCGGATCGAGTTTGCGCCGTATGCGCATCAGGCAGGCGGAACAGCAGCGTGTGGCATGCATTTTGATCTGGAACTCGGCCATCAGCGGATCACGCAGCTCCGGCGCCAGCTCGAACAGCCGTGTGGGTATATTCCGCAGCCGCTGCGCCCGATCCTTGGGATTGGGGCACGTGGGCAGCGGACAGTTGGGATAGCGATTGCGCACCGATTTGCATTGGCAGCTGTTGCAGACGCGTGCGCCCGCTGGTATCGTCTCGTCTGGGATTGCATATTGCTGGCCACGCCCCTTCTTCAATGGGCGAGTGCGCAGGCATGCCTCCGTCTTGCAAACAAAACAGCTTGCCAGTTTATCTAGAGAGAGAGAGAGCGAGAGAGAGAGGGGGGAGAAGGTTGATGAGTAAAAGTTAAGCAAACACATTTTATAATAAAAAGCGATTTAATTAAAGTCAAACTGGAAATGGGAAAAACTGGGCGAACGGTAAACAATTTACCACTAGGCGGCCTGGCCGACTGCTCCAGCGACGGGAAAGGACGCAGGAAGAAGCACGCAGGACGAAGGACGAAGGACGCCTTCATTAAGCCACTTAACAAATAATGAGCAGCAAAAGCGGCAGGCAACATCAGCCAATTGAATATTTTAAAGCTCTTCGCCCTGGTTGCCAGCACAGAGCCTCGCTGTGGGCGTGGCAGTAGGTGGGTGGGTGGCTGGAGCGACTCATCTGAGGTAGGAAAATGCTGCAGCGTTTACAATTTAAGAGTGCCGCTCAATGCCTATCGATATCTATCGAATGTGATCGATAAGCACAAGGTTTAATTGCCATCGCTAATTGCCAACAAGTGTAAGGCTTGCTCCACTGTTATCGATTGCTAATTTCACATATTATGGATTGCTAGCAAAGGTTATCGAATATATTTAAAATTCTAATGTGGACAACCAGAGTTCGTTTAGTAATATCAAATCGACAATCGCTAAGTTATCGATCAATTAATTGTTATTGCTGATTATTTTTATCAAATGCACAAACAACGATAAATATCGATAGCATGAACATACGGTATTATCGATTGGGAAATTATATTGATTTATATTATTAGCAGCGAATAGACAACAATCGATACATTGCTATTCATCATAATACATTTTAGTAATTATCGATAAAAATTACTAATTAATCGACTGTTAGCTCAAGTTTTCGAATATAATAGATTGTACTCAATTCTATATTCGATTTAATGACACCCTTTCGATGCATTCCATCTTCAAAGAGCATACGAAATTCTATTCGCTTCCCGGAAAAATCCCCAATGATAAAAAATACGAAAAAGAATCCCTTGAAACGCTGGCCATGTCTGAAATTGTGCTGCAGTCGTGTTTGTCTTAGTTTTTTGTTTTGCCATTTAATATTTTTACAATTTTAATGATGTGCAAATAGAGACAGAGAAGTAGAGAGAGAGAGAGAGTCAGAGAAAGAGATAAAGAGCGAGAGGGCAAACAATGTGCCGCGCGCGCGTTTAATCAAAATCAATGTAATTAAAATAAAGGCAAATAAAACATGGAGCTACAGCGACTGAAGGGGTTGAGTCTATCAGTGTGTGTGTGTGCGCAGTGGGTTGGGCGTGGTATGGTGAGGGAGCTTAAGTAGCTGCCAGCAAGCAAAATCAATCAACGTTTAAATGTCAGAGACAAACGTTAAGGCTCTCTCACGCAGAAGTCGCAACAACGACGTCGACGCCGACGTCGGCGTCAACATTCGCTGACCAAATAACAGATTGGCTATCATATGCTTTTAACCACCCAGAGCCACCGAGTATGTTGCAATAGTACGCTTCCTGCTCTCCATATTCCACACTCCCCACACTCCCCACACCCCTACACCTTGCCGCGCCCTCATTTGGCAGCCAACGTGCGTTCGGCTCGTCTCTGTGGAATATGAAAATACATCAAAGTAGCCAAAGCCAAAGCCAAAGCCAACAATGACGACGACTACGTCGGCCTCATTCGCGTCCTCTGCCTCTGCCTCGGCCTCTGCCTCTGCCTCGACAATTTCCTCATTCTCATTCCCATTCTGCTCTGCATTCTCCAGTTCGTCCTTGTCCAGACTCCTCGCACTCCTTCCCTTCCAGCCCCTGCTCATCTGCATTGTCCTTCATTTTCATTTCGGGCCAAGTTAAAAAAAATATATATATGTATGTATGTATATGCTTTTTGCGGGCGCAAAGTGAAGCGTTTAAATTTTAATAAACCACTCATTTTAATTTTGATTGTCACGGGGCAACAAAGTGGAGCTTGCTCTGTGGGTGGGCTGCTGGTGGTGGGGTTGGTGTTGGGGCTGGGGCTGGGTCAGTCAGTGGCTGCTCTGTCCAGCTGTCTCTTATCCATGTGAATTTACGCTTAAATGAATTGGCTCTACGTTTGAGCCTGAACCGGTTCAGAGAAGAACATTGCGCTGAGTTCTATCACTAGATCAAAGAGTTCAAAAAACTCAGAGATTCTTCAACTTATATTAGGTATGCTGACATTAGCCAATGTTGCCAGACTGCTGGCATGCAACATACAGTGGCAACACTGCTGCAATACATTTGAAGCTAGCAAACTTTTGCCAATTGTAAATAAATGCATTTCAAGGCCCAACTGAACTGCTGCAAAAGCCGAACGGTAAACAAGTCAGAGTGCAGCAGTCGAGACTGCTCGAATAGGAGATACCCTCTGCGTATATTTGAATAATCGGCAATGAATTCTATATATATTTATTTATATATATATTTTATATATTCGACTCCTTACACGCCTCCTGCTCCTGCATTTTCACATAACCATTTTACGCCGATTTCCCATTTGGAGTTCAGGGCATAAAAAGGCTCTTAAATCGAGTTGTCGTTGATCAATTATCGAATAACTGTGAATTGATTCAGCCGCCGCGCTAAAAAGTAGGCAATGAAATAAAGTGTTGCCTAGTTTTTTGCGCGGCAGCAACGAAAAGGCCAATTAAATTGATGGAGAGCCACAATGTGTCGGCGAGGCGTGGCATGGCGTGAGGCGTGGCGCTCAATCAAAATGCAATTATAAATTGCAAATTAAATAGAATTGCAAAATAAATATTTAATATTAATAACAGCAAAAACAATTAAATAATCACGAGAAAATAAAGCCAAGTAAATGAATGAAAGCGCAACTGAAATTGCAATGCAACAGCAGCAACAGCAACAGCAACAGCAGCAGCAGCTGTAGCAGCAGCTCAAATAAATTAATTAATAAAAAGCCAATTGGTCGCATGCCACCCACTGAGGCTGGCCGCCTCCTGGCAGCTGCCATCTGGCGGCGTGGCATGTACCGTGCGTCATTCTGCGCCTCGTTTTTGTCTTGATTTTTATTATTTAATTTTTGATTTTTAAAAATTTATGTAAATATTTAATTCACTTTGCTTCATTCCAGCTTCCCTGCCCACTCCCACACGCACTCCCTCCTCCTCATCCACTTCCTTCCGCTGTGCACCCAACGACAAAAACAAAAAAAAAAGCGCACAGCCGCGGTCAACTGTTCAGACGCACTTTTTTTTTTTTTGTTCTCTTTTGGGTATCAGCAAATTGTGGAAAAAAATTTATGAAAATAAATAAAACTGACGCGAATATCAGCAAAATTGTTTTCTTGCTTAATGTGCATTTTGTGACAGCCCGACAAATTTTTAACTGTGGATACGCAGGCCAGAAGAAGAAGAAGAAGACACCATCCATATATTCACATTTGTCAGTTAGCACTCAAATGTGTTCAACTAATTAACATGATTGATTAGCTGTGCGACCAAATGAAGTGAAGTGTACTAACGTCTAGCGATAACAATAACGTTATCGACGCATATGTCGCCTGGCCACAAGCAGAACAAAAAATAATACATTTACATGTCACTCAATGAAGAGAGGGAGAGAGAGAGAGAGAGTGGGGAAACAGCCAGTGATGCAATTAGCCAGCCTTTTATTGTTGTTGCATCAATTACCTAAAAATTAAGTCAACTGTAATTGATATATATTAATGGAAATTTGTGTTAATTAAATGCTGCCTCATTCTGACACGCGTGAATATATTTTTACCCATGTGCGAGTAAGTGTGTGTGTGCGTGTGCGTTTCTCTTTCGGTAAGCGAGCAATCGTAAGAAGCTTTCATAGCAGCGACATCAAGTACTCTCACTCAATATCGACAACAATAACAACAACAGCAACTACGACTTATCTGCCCCCTCTCGCTCTCTTGGCTCGGCCCATAAGCTTTAAAGTACTTAATTCAATCAACATTATTTCTGTTGACCAGCGGCGGCTGCAGCGACGTCGCCTCTCTTTGCATTTCGATCAATTTTATTAATAATTCAATCAGTCAAAAATTATTTGAAACGCCCCAAAGGAAAACAAAAAAGTTTTCCGTTTTCATTTTTTTTTTTTTTTTAATTTTTTTTTTATTTCTTGCTCGTTTTAGCGGCTGCTGCGCCGACCGCAACGTCAACAGCGACGCTTATATTGTATGCTATGCTTTGCTTTGCTTTGATTTCGCAGTCGACATAGTCGCTTAGAGAACGGGAGCGTGTGAGAGTGAGCGAGAGCGAGAGCGCAACGCAAGATGGAACACCAAGGAGCAGCAGCAGCAGCAGCAGCGGCGATGGGTCGAACCTCGAACGTCGAACGTTGAGTTATTTGCACAGCGTGCTCGTAAGAAAAGGAGGCAAGTAAAGAAAAAAAATAACCATAAAAAAAACGAAAACCAAAAACAAACCAAAACGAAAGCAAATCAAAACGACAAACAAAACAAAACGAAATGCGACGTGGCGCAGCGCAATATGGTAAGAAAAGCAAAAAGAAAAGGAAAACATGAAATAATTCCATTAGTACAATTTCTTTTGCAAGTACAAAGAGTAAATATGGCTGCTCGGGCAGCAGAGCAGAGTGGGAGAGCCGCATGTGCTGTGCGTAAGTTATTGAGAGGTTGAGAGCGGTAAAGCAAGTGAGGTAGTGAGTGAGTGAGCTAGCGTAAGTGTGTGAGTGAGTGTGTTGAATAAATGTGTTGAGTGAGTTGACTCATAGGCCTACTTTGCCCGCATACTTCTGTTGACCTACTGCCCGCATCCTTTGCTAAAACGTATTTGCAATTAGACTTGAGCAAATGCAAATAGTTGTTGGCACCCAAACAGAAATTAACCGTTGGACCGGGGTCGGCGGCAAGGCTTGTCCACAAGCGACCGGAGTCAACTCTGCTGCAGCAGCACAAAATTGTGCACAAGCTACCAAAAATGTATTTAACATTCAATTAGACAATTGAAAATAACAACAAATCAGTCAAAGGGTTATTGAAGCAGAAGAAGAAGAAGAAGAAGAAGAATAAGAAATAACAGCATCAAGTGCAGCCATTCGGTGGAAGGCAAGTGTAGAAATGAACTAGTTCCGTAACTATTTGCCAAGCTCAAGGCAGGCTAATTTCAATTAACTGATTCAATTAAATAAACCAGTTCAAATGAATCTGATTAGTTATTAGTCAGAAGTGAGCTGGCTCGCACTTAAAAACTGGCTACGTATGCAGAAGCTCTCGCCCGCCCCCAAACAACTACAATCAAAAGCAAATTCAATCAAATTTACAAACCACATTTAGCTAACGAGTGCCAACAGCGATAACAACAACAACATCAACCGCAAAACAAACGAGCAACAGCCACAGAAGCAGCAGCAGCAACAACAACAACAGCGTCGGCGGCCAATTAAAAAATATACGACGCGCGCACAAAAGTATGCAACGAAGGCGGACGTCAACAGCGACGGCCGCTAATTAGCACCATTGGGAATTTGCGCTGGCAGAAAACTTGCGTAAGCGAAAGACAGCGACAGCAGAAGCAGAAGCAGTAGCAGAAGCAGCAGCAGAGCAGCAGCAAGCAGAAGGAAGTTGCCAGCCAACTTGTGCAAACATCAAAGAGCACCAACAGCAGCAGCAGCACCGGGAGCAGCAACGCCGACGTCGACAGCTAGCAAAAGGAATTATGTGCATAAATGCCGACTATGACACTGACGAGCGCGACGCACACACACACACACACACACACATACATAGAGTTATATGCATGCATAACTCTCTTAAACACATGTTCGAGAGGACGTGAGTGCATGTGGAAACGGCAGGAAGAGATAAAGAAGACAGGAGAACACAACATATAATTGTAAATACAGTTAATATGAACGTAGCGTCGCTGCTGGCTGCGCTGTTGCCACTGCTGCCACTTCCGCTACTGCTACTGCTGTAGTCGTCGCTTCGCTGGGCCACTTTTAATTTACGAAATGGTGTTGATTTAACGGCAGTCGTCGTCCTGACAGCGCGCGCGCCTTTGCTCGCGCCCAGCTAGCGTAGGCGTCTGCAGTGTAGGCATGTGTAGCTACTAGCTAGAGCGAGAGCGAACCATCAAAAATGGCGAGGAAGGGCAATGGAGGGACAACGAGAACGGGAAGGAGAGCGAGAGAGAGTGCCGCAAGTCCAGCGTGGGCAGCACAAAAGAAACTTGCAAAATTCTGGGCAATTGTGTGGCGGACCAAGCAAGAGACAACATTATTAATACTTGTAGCATCATCATCATCATCATCATCATGATTTTCATCATTGTCATGCCTATCGCTGGCTTTGGTTTTCACTGAGCTTTAGCTACAGTTGCTGTTTTTTTGCTGTTGTTGTTGTTGTTGCTGCTGCTGCTCTTTCATTTTTCGGTAAACGATTTTTACTGATTAATAAAAGTTACCGCCGCACACACACACATACACACAAACACACGCACGAGTCAAAAACTGCGCCAGCGATAATCAAAAGGGTGTGCAATTTTAATTGAGCAATTTAATTACATACATATGTAAGCAAAAGCCAAACGACGACAAGAGCCAGTGCCAAAGTGAGTAACAAACAGACAGAGGAGGAGAAAAAGAAGAGTACGAGTACGAGAGCAAGAGTGAGAGCGAGTCAGTGAGTAAGTGCAGAAGTGGTTTTTGCGCTGGCTTACCGAGGCTCGCTCACATAATTAGCAAGCAGAGAAGAGAGAAGCCGGCTCTTGCTTGCATGTGCGTGTGTGTGCGTGCGAGTGTGTGTGTAGGTGCACACTTTTTGTTTGTGTTGCTAGAGCTTTCATTTTCGGTATTTAGGTTTAAGTTTGTAATTAGTTTGTCAGCGCCTGCGAGCGCAGAGGCAACAGTTATTATTATCCTTTCCTCTACCCCTTTATTTTCTGTTCCTTCTTTAGCTGGAATATGTGAGATATGAAAAAAGCCTTTTAAAAGCCTTTTCAAACTGTAGAGTTTAACATAATTAAGCATTATTGGGTGTTGCAGTTGAGTTGAATAACTACAAAAAAAAAAATGCAAAAATATTGTTTGTCAATCATGAAAAGCATTTTTATCTTGTTTCAGGCAAATCCTTCAACTGCCTGCATTTGCTCTATGTGTATTTGGACTGTAAGAGGAGTAGCGTGTACACTGGGAATCGGGTAAATAAGCGAATGAGAGTTGAGTAATTATGATTTACTAATTAGCAAACACACAACATACACCTACACACACACGCACACACACGCACGCACACAGCTGACAAACTTTGGCAGGACGAAAACTGGACGCGAAAATCAAAACGCGTCTGCCAATTGCAATGCCCAGCCTCCCCGCAGCAGCATAAAAGGAGCAGGCGGAGCAGGTAGAGCGAGGAGGGCGAGCACAGGCGCTTTGTATAGATGGGGCGCACCTAGAGGAGGGGGCGGTTCGGTGGTGTAGATGTACACAGAGTCCCAGCGACTAGCGCGTAAGTCTATTAATTAGCTATAACTGCAATGGCTGTTACTGCTGCAACTGCAACTGCAACTGCAACTGCTGCTGCAATTGCGATTGCTATTGCCGTAGCATACACATGCCGCTGCCCCCATCCCCCCTTTTTAGTTCCGCCCCTGAGTAACCGTTAGATTTGTAACGAGGATTTGCGCATCAAATTCGCTAATTGTTTTTGCCTTTTGGGGTGTGTGAGCGCGCGCGCGAGTGTGTTCATATGTGTGCGAGTGCTCATGTGTGTGCGTGTATATGTGTGTGTGAGATAACGAAGCAAGTGTTGGCTGTAGGTTGCACACTCACACTCACACACACGCATGCCAATTGTTGTTGCCGTTTGTTGTTGTTTTGGGGCAGCACAAACAATTAGCGTAATTTCAATTTCGTTCAAAATTTTATAAGCAGCCGCCGCTGTCTGTATGTGACACACAGCCCTTACTTTATCAGCCCTTGGTGCACCCCTGTGGCCCCTCCCCCCCTCTTGCTTCTGTTGGTTTTTGGGGACATTTAAGCCGCTGGCAACAATTTTGTGCGCACTTTGGACAGCCCAAAGCCCCAAAACCCCAACACGCACATTCACGCACACTAACAAACACACACATCAACACCCACCAATTGGCCCTTTAAAAAAAAACGGCAGTTTATAGTGCAGCTACGCAGCAGCCCTTCGCCCTTCCCTCTTCGCTCCTCTCACTCACTGATTACGCGTCGCGTTCATCAATCAACTTTAAATGCGAATTAATAAACAAAACAACAGAGTAAACCAAAAACTATTACCCTATCAGGTTATATGTAAGCCGAATACCCTGTAATATGAAAGCGTAAATATGAGGTATTTACACACAAGGCATATTCTAGATCTCTTCCAAATTAACTGTGCATACTTGGGTTGTTGTATCTCTGTATGTAATTCTCCTGTACAGTTATGTTTCTCTCAATGTATTTCTCAGTCTCCCTGTATCTCTTACTATTCCTGTGTCTTTCCCCGTCTTCTGCTATGTGTCACATTATTCCTTAACCTCAATAATGTCTTGTGTCTTTCTCTGTAGTATCTCTACCTCTACCTCTACCGTTTTCTCCATTTTGTTTTCTCTCTCTCACTCTCTCTGCACTGAACTTCCTTTTCCCCCTTTCTAGATATAGATATTTTTTTCTGCCTTTGTTTCCATTTGTCCTCCCCCTCTCTCTCTTCTATTACTCACTCTCTTTCCATCTGTCTCTCGTTTCTTTCATTCACCTAACTTTTCAGAGTGTAGCATACTTATGGGCATATTTGCAGTACCCTTTAGCGAGGGCAACCTGTAGCAGTTAGCTGTTAAATAGAGACTGTAGATCAGCGAAACAACCAAAATCTTTCACACCTGTGCACCCCCCACACCTCTCCCCCTGCCTAACTCGATTTGCGAAAGTGTAACAGAAATTTTCATTTGCCAATTGCCCAGGTGGGGGCAGAGGCGGGACTAGGGGCGTGTGTTTGAAACAGAGTCGTATTGCTGCGGAATTGTTTTTAGTTTTTGGGCGCATTTTCTCTTTTTTTTTTTTTTTGCTAGCTTTTTCTTTTGCCTGTTGTATGCTCGTGTGTGTTTATGTATGTGTGTGTGTGTTGGTTGTGCACAAAAAGAATTTTTAACTAACACAAAATGGCTCGTTGATTTGAGTAAAATGGCTAGAGTGAAAGAGAGCGGCACAGAGAGTGGGAGTGAGAGAGAGCGAAGTGTACGGCTTACGGCTGTCTGCCATTAGCTAGGCAATACCGCCCCCACCCCCTACCTACGACCACTGCGTCCACATGCTTGCCTAAAAGTTCAATTGCAATCTTGTTAGCTGCACACCTGGCTGCCTCTGTATGTGTGTTTGTGTGTGTGTGTTTGTGTGTGTGTGTGTGTGAATGCCTGTTGCCTGGTTTATTAATGTTGACCGTCAATTATGTTTTAATTGTCATAAAAGGTTTCCTCTCTGCACACAGAGACAGAGCAAGACTGAGTGAGAGCGAGAGGAAGAGAGACAGAGAGAGAGAGAGCGGAAAAGAGAGAGTAAGCAAATACATGCAAATGCCACTACAAATGGCAGTGGACAGGTGGCAACACGTGCGTATGAGCTGCTTCTTCTCTCTCCCTCACTCTCGCTCTCACTCTCTCTCTCTCTCTCTCTCTCTCTGTCTTCCACCATAACCTCGGCAACTGTGTACAAACAATAAAATTCAACTGGGATAAGCTATTGCAAAAAGCGACAACAGAAGCGTAAACTGCACAAGACCAGCGGCTGCAAGAGGGGGGGAGGAGGCGTGGCTGGTTTTGTGTAAATGGATTTGCAGAGCAACAGAGTGTGTGAGAGAGAGAGAGAGAGAGGGCGAACGAGACGTGGGGAAGTTGTTTGGCAAGGCGAGCGAACGAGCGAGCGAGCGGTTTGCTTGTCAACATGACCAAAAGGCTCAGCAGCAGTTTTACAGTCAATGTGCACAGCCACACACACACACATGAGTATATTTTCGTGTGTGTGTGTGTGTGTGCGTAAGACAAAAGCCAACAGTTGACAGCTCTCTGTGTGCGTGTGTGTGTGTGTGGTTGCAGTCGCTCGATTGGCTGGCAGGCAATTTGCCAACTTACTGCAAAGATCAGCAAAAATGTTTTTAAACCCTCGCCCCCCCCCCCCCCCTTCGCTTCACAGCACGCCCCGCCTCCCCCGGCCCATGCGCTGCAGCGTGTAACAAGAGTAAAGCTAATTGCGCAGAGCTTTTAACCGTCGCGTTAATTGAATTGAATTGCAGCAGGTGATTGCAGGTGATGGCTGTTGTCCCTGCTTCGCCCCACTGTCGCACAGTGGAGCAAGCGCATTGAAAACACCCACAAATGCCGCACACAATGCAAAATGGTAACTAATTGGGCATACCGGTAGAAACTGCAGAATCGATAATTATCGATAACAAAATATTAGTTACTTATGCCCGGTAAAGCTGAGTTTTTACTCTTATTGATTGATGTGAGGGATCGATAATTTGTGTTATCGATAAATGCAATTACTGCTGGACAGAGAGAATGCGAAAAGGAAATAGCTGTAACGAAGCTAGATTGAAAGAGAGCTGACGACAACACGCAAAAATGTTATAGTAACATTAAAAAACTAATACCGATAACTAATCTATAACATTTTCAAATGAGAACAAGTGCAGCGCTCCAAATGAAATGTAAACCTATGGAGTTTAATTATTATTAGAGAGTGAATCGTGGAATGAGCAGGACGCAGGATGCAGTATGCAGGATGCCGAATGAAGGATGAAAGATGAAGAATGATGGACAGGATGCGAACGCATCAGGATAATAATAGGTGCATACGGGGCAGAGCAGGTTGACGCGCTCGGGGGATTAATTGTAGCATTTAACAAATGTGACAGATTGACGATGACGACAACAACAGCAGCAGCAGCAACAGCAGCAGCAGCAGCAGGACATGAGCAGCCGTTGTCCTGACAGACATATTTACGCTTTACTTTTTTGTTTTGTTGCTTCTGTTGCTGGCAATTTATGAAATTCATTTTTTGCCTACGTTGTGATTATTTATTCAAAATGTAAAAACAATCGGAGCCAACTGCAGCTGAGGCACTCAAGGGGGGGTCAGCTGTTGGAGGGGGGGTTGATGTTGAGGGGGCGTTTGTTCAGCACCGAGTTATTTATTAAATAAATGAATAACACAATTTATGCATGACGAACATTTATAATTGCATTTCGAAATAATTTAATTAAAATTGTTAACGCTTGATTGAAGCTTAATCGCAATGGACAGGTGATTGCAGCAACAGCAACAACTTAATTAAATTAGCCTATCAATGCGACAACAACAACAACAACAGCAGCAACCGGAGCAGCAACCAACCAATCGACTCGTATCTATGAAATTGCATCTATCTATCGCCCTTTTGCCCCTGTGCCACGCCCCTAACAGCTACCAAATGTCAAACAATTTTTTGACAAATTTGTCGCAGCACAAATAAAAGAAACAACGAAGGCAAACGTTTGGCGGGGCCGGGGGGTTCGGTGGCTCGCAGCCAACCACATGTGGGCAGGGCAGAGGCGTTCCACAAACAAAACTGATCAGCAGCAACAGCGGTAATTAAAAGCCAACCAAATGTCCAAATACCAAAGCCACACAAATAAAAACCCAATCAAACACAAATACACACACACACACACGCACACACACACACATACACGCGCACAGATATGGAGCACCTTGCCACACAAACAAAATAAAAAATATAAAAAAAAAAAATAACGTGCAAAAGAAAATGTTGAGCAAATTGGTACAAGACGCCATAGAAATCTCGAAGAGTCTGACAAACTGGCAAATACCCTGTAAAATGTAAACTTGCTATAGTTATAGCTTTAGCTGAAAGAACATCTATATACATGTAATGTATGGTAAGGGTATACGATCAGGATATAATACTGCCAACTAGACTGTACTCTCTTTTAACTGCTACGCCGGACTATCGATATTTTGGCGATACTTTACGGAAGAAATATATAGTTTTTTTTTTTGTCATCTTTGAAACCCATTTGAAAAGAAATTATGCTCAAGTGAGAGTGAATGCCAAGAAATACGCAATGGTAAACCTGAAGACGATTGAAGCCCGATAAAGTCAGACTACAGAATGTAGAAATAATTGTGTACCCAATCAAGTAATTTACTATGGAAATAAGCAAGGCAATCAATCGAGCAACTATTTGATAACTAATTCGATGCGTATGTATTATATATAGAAATAATATATAGTACTAGAAAAATATATATAATGCAGTATATATCGAAAAACCTGAACAAATATGTATATAAATGATTCTGTTTTTATAACTTTGGGAGAACTAGTTCGAAAAGGAACTCGAATCTATAAGATATAGCAATAATATACATATATATAATAAATATATCGAACTAGTTCCAAAAGGAACATTATATATCTATTGAATATATAAATTATATATATATTATATATATATATAGAAAATCCTTAAGCAATACGTTTAGATATTGAAATAATCAGCTGAATCAAAGTGAGTCAAATTATGAACTAGTTCGCACAGAAAAGACCTTCAGTAATATATATAACTCAGCTCTAAAGCGATATGTACATGCTAAGGACTCGATGTCCTGTTTAGAGTATCTCTAAATAGTAAGCTAATAGCCAAACGCACACAGCTAGATAAAGCAAGCAAGTAGCCACACACCCACCCACTCACATACGCCCACACACTTGCGCACAAAATCAACACACACACACATGCACACACACTCACACACACACACACACATTAGCTGTATCGTATGTAAATATGTATTGGTTATGCCCACAAATCAATTAAGTCGATTGAGGCGCCATAGACATGACCAGGCCAAAAGGGGCTGTACGTACGCTTGAATGGGCGTGGCAATGGATTGACGCAAAGCCAAAAGGCAAACGGACGATTTTCGAACAGTTTCAAAAAATTGAGGAAATGTGAATAAAACTCGAACTCAAAGCAGAGCAGAGCAAAGTGAAGCAAAAGGTGCGCGGTTTACAGCATTTCTTTTCTCTCTTTGTGATCTGCTAATGCATAAAGGACATCCAGAATCAAATGAGACCATGAGACAATCGGAGGAAAGGCTTGCCAAGCCAAGAAGAGCTAACATCTATATGGGAATTTACTCTTCTAGCCGCGAGAGCAACAGCAGCCCAAAGATCTGTTAGAGGTCTAGGAGAAGACTTCAAGCTCAAGCAGTATTGGACTGGACTCAGCTAGTTTCTCTCTAGAACTCTTTCCTCTCCTATCTTAAATATAACCAAAGAAAAGATTAAAGATATTTCAGTTGCTTGAAACCTAGTTATCCAACCCCGAATTTCTAATATCTAGCATCTGTGTGTCAACTTCTGTTGACCCTCACATAAAAGGAGATCGGAGACTAACACAGCCACACGTAAGCGCATTGTAATCGCTGTAACATGTTTGGAGAAGGTGAGTCTGCGATTCAGTGTTACTTCAAGATACATTTGGCATCATTCGCATGTGGCACTGGATCTTGCTTCAAGAACAGGGCTGTTAATGGCAAAGTTGCAGCGCTTTGCCTAGACCGCAAATCTTGTCACATAGTCTTGTATGACGTTAGCTCACATACATATTCACATTGGAACCTGAGGGTCCTGCACCTGCAAAGGTGCCTAGCAGGCAGGCAGAGTGGACGAATCGCCTCAATTGGTCGTGTCAGCCTTTTGACATGGAATACCTCTATGGAACGCCACCTAACGCCAACGTATGGTTCCACTGAAATCCTTAAAATGCATTCAAATTTGCATTTGAAAACAAAACCATTATACCCTGAACCCATTCAAAGATTGCTTTGGGCAACGCTCATAAGTAGGCAATACTTTGTACGCCAACTCTGAAACTTTTGCATCTTTGTCATTGTACCAACCCGAGTGCTGGTTGATTTTGTTAAAGACAGTGGCCAGTTGACATTATTTTAATTTATTTATAAATATATAAATATATATTTTTATATATTTATTTGCTTTCTAATTATTGTCTTATTTTTATTTAATTTATTTTGTTAACCGTTTAACACTTGCCACAAAGTGAGCAACTCATTCAGTTCGCAGCTTAATTTTGGTTATGAATTTGTAAAATATGCTGCAACAGCAACAGCAACAACCAATTAAACAGACCTAGCCGACAACAAACAAAACGCTAGCAGCAGCAACAGCAACAGCAGCAGCAGCAACAACAAATCGTCAAACAGCCGAAGTCGAGAGCCAAAGCCGAACAGCGCAGCAGCCGAAGGACTCACACAGCTGACGCTAGCTGGCTATCTGTGCGCGTGTGTGTGTGCGTGTGTGTTGGTGTGTTGGTGTCAGCCTTCTCGTGTTGGCTATAAAATACGCCATGCAACACGAGGCATTCATCAGTTCGCATTTGTGCTGCACACGTGACGGATCGCAGCAACATTTCCTTTTTTTCTCATTCAAACAAAACAACAACAACACAAACTCTTAAACGTCGCCGCACGTCGCGCTTTGTTGTTTGTTGCTTGCTCCTCTCGTTTTTTTTTTAATATATATATTTTTTTCATGTTTACAAATTGGTTAACTGGCAGCAGCAACGGCAGCAATGCCAACAGCAGCAGCAGCAGCAGCAGCAACAGTCGCCTGCCGGCCCCTGCCAGCAACAACATGTCCATGGTTGGTGTTGGCGGCGTCATGTCCACACCGCCGGATGTTATCCTGGAAGTGGGCCCGGCGCCAAACAGCGTCCGCTTCGTGGCGCACGCCCTAGTCCTGGGCATGCACAGCGGCTACTTGCGCTCGGCCATTCGCATGGACGAGGCAACGGCAACGGCGGCAGCGGCTGCTGCGGCAGCGGCCACGGCCAATGCCAATACGGCAGCAACTGTTGCTGCTGCGGCGGCAGCAGCAGCGGCCGCTGTTGCCGCTGCCGCAGCAGGAGGCGAATTGCTGCTCTACTTGAGCAACGTGACCGCCGAGCAGTTCGCCCCGCTGCTCACCTACATGTACACGGGCTACTTGGATCTCAACGTGGACAACATATTCGCCGTGCTGCTGGCCACGCACGTGCTGCACATGCCGCGCGCCCTGGAGATCTGTCGGTAGGCATTCGCAGCGACGCCTCTCACTCTGTTTTGCAATCTCGCTTTATTTTATTTATTTTCTTTCTTTTATCGTTCCACTTTTTGCTTTTGCATCACTCAGTTCGTTCTTGGCGCGCGCCCAAACGGAGGGCTATCTGAGCGGCAGCCCGGCCAATCCGCACCAGCTGCAGCTGGCTGCTGCCTCTGCCTCTGCTGCTGCTGCTGGCGGTGGCGCCTCCAAGATCATACGACCCATTGCCAGCAAAGCGACTTTGCCGAACTTTGGATTTCTGCCGGCGCCAGCATTGCCACCGCCGCCGCCACCGCCGCCAGCGCCAACAATTGCTGCCGCAGCCAGCTACATGCAACAGCCGGTGGAGACGGAGCAAATGCAGCTGCAGCTGCAGCCAGCCGAGCCCTTGACGCTGCAGCAGCCCGACGAGGAGGAGGAGGAGGAGGATGTCGAGGTGTTCATCGACAGCAACACGGCCACGGACAATGAGCTCGACACGGAGGACTGCAACGTGTCAGTGGTGAGCAGCCTGGCCAGCAGCAGCGCGGCCAGCAGCCTGAACATTGAGCGTGTCGATACCAGAACAAAGCAGCCGACGCCAACGCCGACGTCGACGCACGCGTCACCACCGCCGCCACCAACAGCAGCGGCAGCAGAAGCAACAATTGCTGTTACAACAGGCGCGCACAAGCAGCGACGCGGCAACAACAGCTCACGCAAAAGTCAAAGCAAACGCAGCAGCAACTGCAACAACAACAGCAGCAGCAGCAACAACAATCGATTGCCGGTAGCCAAGGCAAGTTTGCCTGCATCGGTGCAGCTGGAGACAGCAACACAGGCATCAAAGTTCATCATCGATGTGGCCAGCTGTGATGGGCCCGTGCGCTTCCGGCGCATACTAAATACGGCGTACGGCCACAAGCCGGACAGCAGCTTCGTGGCGGGCGAGCAGCAGCGTACGCAGCAGAGCGTCAGCTACTCGTTTCATCAGCAAATGGCGCGCGCCATAAGCAGCCAGCAGCGACAGCAGCAGCAGGAGGAGAACGAGAACAGCAGCGATGCAACAGCAGCAGCAGCAGCAGCAACAGCAACTGCCACAGCAACAGCAACGGCCACAACGACTGCTGCTGCCACTAATCAGCGCAAGCAAGCGCATGCAGAGCTCTTCGTCTGCGTCTACTGCAAACACACATTCAAGTCGCAATATTGCTATCAGAAGCACGCCAAGCGCCACTTGAATCCGCTCAGCTTGGACAAGAAGCTGGCAGAGACGCCGGACAGCGGCAGCGAATTGCTTTGCCTAACAGCAGCAACAACAACTGCGACGGCAGCAACAGCAGCAGCGGCAGCAACACCCACAGCTGCAGCTGCAGCGGCCACAGTTGCTGATGGCAATCTGGCTGCAGCAGCGCTGCTGCGCCGCGAGGTGCGCCCCTTGGATATGAATGTGCAGTATTATCCGTGCAAGACGTGCGGCAGCAAGTTCCCGAGCTATTATTTTGTGCACAAGCATCGCAAGCTGTGCCACGCCGATGAGCTCGAGAACAACAACAGCAGCAGCAACAGCAACAATAACAACAATAATAGCAGCAGCAACACCAACAACAACAACAACAATTTGACTAGCAGCAATAGCAACAGCAACAGCAGCAACAGCAACAGCAGCGGCAACACCAAACGTGAAGCAGCAACAGTTGCCGGCCCCTTGGAGGCAACGAACTAATCTAATCTAAACGCATATCGATAAAATATCGAATTTAGCACGCGCACACACACACACACGCACATGCAATTTTTTTTTTTTGTGAATTGCTCTAAAGTTTGAATAAATAAAAGTTAAATATACAATGAAAAAATTGTGAACAATTTGCAACTGTATCGATAATCGATCGATAGCTGATTCGATAAATATCAAATAAACATCATATCAAGTGTAGCCCATAAGTATTCAGTGCTTTCAACACTTTTACTAAGAATCGAAACAATTATCTGTGTTATCGATAGTAGAATTTATCGATAATACATTAAATTCAAAACTACTGCAAAATATGTGCAACAAATCGTAAATACAATTGAATTGAATAACTGTAGAGAATAACCACTAGAAACATTGTTACTGTTATCGATAAGTGCAATTATCGATCTACACTGATATCGAGCGCAACAATTGTGATTTCCTATAATCAAATCAAATATCTATACTATATACCAAATTATTAGATGTCGATATAACTTATCGATGATACTAATCGATTGCTTTCAATCAAACTGAACGCTTCGTCTCCCTCTCTGAGTGCGAGCACCCCTCGGGCATGCCGCAACCCTTCAGCCTGCCTCGTGCTACTTGCTTCTCGCTTCTCGCTCTTTTGTGGCAAAGATGGCGTCGGTTAACGCAAACAAACGTTGCGGCAATTTAATAATTAAATTAAATCACTTGCATAATAAAAAAGACGTTTACAAAAATTTTAATTTAATTGCGTTTAATTAACTCGCCAGGGAGATGACAGACAACAAACGTTCAAGAGAGAGAGAGAGAGAGAGAGAGAGAGGAAGATTGAGAGTGAGTGAGGATGGGGCAAGAGATGAGAGGAAGAAGCAAACCGCAACGCGTCGAGCTGAATGACAGACGGACAGACGGCTAGAGGCCCATCCCACCGACCCACTGCTCAACCTTCACCGCCACGCACCACCCACTTGGACCATGGCGAAAACGTGGCAGGCACCAATCAAGCATCCACGGGCAGAGCTGAGCTGAGCTCAGCAGCAGTTGGACTTGAGGCGTATGCAGATGCATCAACTATTCATCGGGGACAGTCGAAAGAAGTCAATCAAAAGAGAAAAGCAAAAGCAGCAGCAGAAGCAGCAGGAGGAGGAGGACGGAGCACGAAGGACAAACGCGAGCTGGGGTAAACACTTCATATTCAGATTCAACACAAAGGGCAGAGAGCACGATAATTGGGATAGCGCGAAATGCATTTTTGATGAGCCACAGAGGACGTAGGACGAAAGTCCAGCAGCAAATGCAGTTCAATTGCAGCTGCAGCCGTTAAAAGAAAAACAGGGAAAGCTCTAAAAGCTCAGTCTAAACAGAAAGCTTCAAGGACAACTGAAAAGGCTATGCGAAAACTTGCAGCCAGAACATTAACCAGTAAAGCTTTAAGCTTCAAGATATGCTGCAATAGTAAAAGGACGAACTAAAAACGCTTGTAAAGCTCTACAAGAACGGGAGTTCTAACTGTTTAAAGCTTCGTTGCAGTCCAGCTGAAGAAAGTAAAAAACTTTCGGAAAGCTTTAAAGCTTCGCAAGTCCTTTCAAAAAGAGACATTGTGGCACGAAGCTTTCGTTTTTCCCAAAGCTTTCGGTATAAGCCCTGTGAGCTTTTAGTGCGTCAATCTGAGACTCTGAAGTTTGGGTCCGTAGAATTCAATAGAACATGACATTGTACATGGTGCAATTTTTTCCCAGATCCATTTGAACTTTTTGCTACATTAAGCTCGGCCTAAAATAGTTGAACAATACTTTTGGCACTTACCTTTGGCATCCAATGCCAGAACCTCGGAGGTGTTCAACAAATTGCCCGCTCGATCTGTGACCATTGGCGTTGACGTAGACGTTGTCGTCGGCCTCGTTGCGGTGCCAGTTCCGGTTCCGGTTCCGGTGCCCGTTGCCGTCGTCAACGGCGACGATGCTGTCGATATCAGCGATGCGGCGCTAATGAACATCATCGACGAGGACGACGACGACGAGGATGTGGACGAGGAGGCGGGCGCCAGGCTGGAGCCGGCGCCTTTGCCAATGGACGAGATTTGATTGGACGCATCGCTGGCGTTCAGTTTGATGTTGCTGTTGTTGTTGTTGCTACTGTTGTTGTTGTTGTTGTTATTATTATTATTGTTGTTCACGTTGGACTCGCCAGGCGCCAGCTCAAAGCGTTTCTTCTTGGCATCGCTGTGGGAAATACGAAAAGGAATTTAATTAGTAATGAATCACGAAATAACATATGCTGTCGATATCTCACTTATCGATATATATGCTAATCGATACACCTATCCTATCACTGGATTGCTTCATTAATAACTCATCGATAGCTAGCATTGCTTTAATGAACACTATTTCATTGACATTGTACTTATTCGACAATCGCTAGCATTACTTTCTTAACTTATCGATATAGTAATTGACAGCTTTTTTGAATGTATACATTTCATCAAAGCTGCACTCTGCTATCGATTAAGCTTTACTTTCTTTCAAACAAGTCTATTTAAAAGCCCGTATCAACTTATCTATAAATTAATCGAAGTTGATCTGACTGACTATCGATATTGTATTTGATCAATATGCTTGGATTGTCTCAATAGCTCTACTCATTCTTAAGCTTTTCTATTTATATGCTAGTATCAACTAATCGCTATATTTATCGATAGCTTCTCTGACGCTATATCGATATCTTTATTATATACTAAGGCCTCAGTTAAAATTCACATTTTTGCAATGGAATCGATAGCAATGTGATCGATAACTCACCTAACGTCCGCATGCAGCTCATTGCCGGCACCAAGTCCCTCCACTTGGGCCGCCTTCAGCTTCTGACCCAAATAGTTGCCGGCTGTGGTGGCCGTGGTAAGCGTTGCCACGCCGCTCGCCGGCTCCGTGGCTCCAGCTGCCGCATTGGGCACAGCAAAGCCAGCAGCAGCTGCTGATGCTGATGCTGCCGATGCTGCTGCTGCTGCTGCTGCTGCTGTCGCTGCAGTCGACGTCGTCTTTACGATTTTATCGCCAGTTGCATTTGTCGAGGTTGCAGCGGCTGCCGTCGCAGCAGCGCCCGTTGCAGCATCATCCAAGCCAGCGGAGGGCGCGGGCGCCTTCACGTTGGCCATGACCACGCTCTGATAGCCAGGCTTAAAGCCATTGATGGCCACGCTAACCGCAGGCGTTGTCGCTGCCGCTGCCGTCGCATTGCCTGCTGTCGCACCAGTTGCTGCAAGGAGAAATTGAAATTAGCGAATCTCGGCAGAGATTGAAACCCACTTCCACTGTAGCCACTTACCACTGTAGCCATCGGCAGCCGTTGCTTTGCTCTTGCCCGCCAGCTGCTCCTCCGTCTCGGCCGGCTGCTCCGCTGCCTTGGCGGCATTGGCTGCTTTGGCATCGCCTGGCTGGGACTTGGATGCCTTGGACGTGGGCGCAGCGGTCGCAGCGGCAGCAACAGTCGCACCAGCAGCAGCTGCTGCAGCTGCCTCGCCGGCAACATTCGCTGACGCATTTGTTGCGGCTGTTGTTGCTGCTGCTCCTGTTGCTGCGGCTGTTGCTGTTGCTCCTGTTGCTGCTGCTGCTCCTGCTGTTGCTGGCGCTTCCTCCTCAGCGGTTTTGGCTTTGGCGTCGCTGCTGCTGCCCTTTGAGATCTCCGTTTTAGCTGCTGCTGCAGCTGTTGCATTCTTATTCGCTCCAGCTGGCGCCTTGCCCGCATCCGCCTTGTCCGCCGTTGTTGTTGCTGCTGACGACGCTGACGCTGCCGTCGCTGCTGCTGCCGCGGCTGCTGCTGCTGCTGCTGCATTTTTGGCCACCTTTTCACTGCCCGCCGCCGCTTCGGCAGCTTTGCTAACGGCGCTCGCCTTCTCGGCAGCACACTCGGCCGCCTTGGCGGCATCAGCGGCTGCCTTCTCGGCGACGCGTTCCCGTTCGGCGGCACGCTCGGCCCGTTCGCGTTCCGCCACGGCGCTGGAGCGATTGCCGGACTTTTGCTGCTGCTCGCGCTGCAGGCGCGTCGTGACGCCCGTTGTCAGCGAATCGATGATGCACTGCGGCAGCTGGGCCTGCGCCTTGGCAGGATTCCGGCTGCTGCGTGTGCGTTGGCGGGATTTGCGCAGCAGCTGCTTGTAGTTCTCCGTCTTTTTGCTGAGGTAGTAATAGCGTACGCAATCCTGCGGCGACTTGCGATCCAGGCTGGCGGCGATCATGCCAAAGTTCTTCGGATGCTGTAGATACTTCTCCTTGAACGTCTCCTTCTCGCCGGCCGTCCACAGATTGAGTGCCTTGCGCTCCTCGTGGACGACAATCATGTTCTCGATGAGCCCGTTCTCGTTGTGGTAGGCGCAGCGACGCTGACGGGCATCGTGCATCAGGGGCGGTATCACGGCATAGGAGCGCATCTTTTTGTCCTCGAGCGCCTGCTCCTGCAGGCCGTCCATGATCTCCTCGTAGTCCGCCTCTGACTTGACGCGCGAGCCGACACGATTGAAGCGCTCCTTGTCCTCGCGCTGCTTGCGCAGCTCCGTGAACACCTTCTCGAAGAACTCGCGATTCTTGGCCTCGCGCGCCTTGCGCTTCGCGCTGCCCTCGGCCCGTTCGCAGCGGCGCTGCCAGTCGGCCTGATCCTTGGCATACTTCTCCACCAGGCCCTGGTTGTACTCCCAGCGGTCGGCCTTCATCTTGCGTATGTGCACGAGCAGCGGTGCCCGCACCAATGTCTGATGCCGTTTGATCAGCTGCGACAGCGCCTCCACGTCCAGCGGCTGATTGTACAGCGGCAGCCAGGGGCGTGTCATGCTCTTCACGCCGCCCGCCTCGCTCACCGCGGAATGTTGTGCGGCGGCCGTCTTCCGGTTCGCCTCGTACACGCGCTGGGCCAGCAGCTGCGTGCGCCAGCCCAGCTCCATGTACCGCTCATTGCCGCTCTCGGCTGCCGCCTGCTCGGCGGCCGCCTTCTGCTGCTTAACCGTCGCCGCCGTTGCCGCCGCCTCGTCCAGCAGCGTCTTCTCCTTCTTGCGCAGCGTCACCATTGCCGTTTCGGCATACTTGATCTCATCGTCAACGCGCTGGATTTGAAAGAGCAGATCGTCCTTGGCGCTGTTGTTGTTGTTGCTGCTGCTGCTGCTGCTGTTACCGCTGCTGTTATTGGCGTTGTTGCTGCTGCTGCTGCTGGTAATGTTGCTGCTGCTGGCGCCGCCTGTGCTGCTGCTGCGTCCGCGCTCCTCTGAATTGTCGCTGGGCAGCGTTGGTGAAATGGCCTCCACCTGCCGTAGGTAATGAAAGAATTAATAATTAAAACATTACAGAAAATTGTTGTGCAATGACATTAGCTGAACGCGATGCGATTAAACTATCGCGATTTATCGATATTCGACTATAATTCTCATTTCTGCTAAATAAAATCTTTCCTATTCAAATCTTAAGCTTTTAGAAATTAGAGAAGCTTTCATTAGACTGAGAGTTTCCATGGAAGAGATGAGACAGATAGATAGATAAACCTGAATTACTCTATGTATGACATATTGTCATATAGGTATGACATTCAGTTAGCAAAAGCTAATTATATCTCAGTCAAGCTTTAAGAAAGTACATTAAAGATCTAATGAAGTGCATTAAAGCTTTTATCAAGCACATCCAAGCTAAAGACATCCTTATAAAGCTACTTGACATATCTATAATCATTATCTTATAAGGGATATTACTTTATATAGATAATTTAAGGCTTTAATTGTATAGAATATGAATTGGTTAAAGATGATAAGTTACTCTATTTGTGTATATGCTCTCTATTAGAGATAGATCTCTGATTATTTCTCTGATTTTTTTCTGAATTTCTCACACATATTTATGGATTTCTAAGAAGTAATTACCTTTGCTTAATCTTAATTTTAGATTAGGCTGAGGAAAGCCTCTATTTGTGTATATTCTCTCTACTAAAGATTGTTCTTCTATGATATAGATAGATCTTCTCGAATGTCTCACAAAAATTAATGAATGTCTTAGAGCTGTCTAGCTATACATCTACTTTGCTTTATCTTGATCTTCCTTCTATGATGAGAAGTTTCTGTATCAAAACTAGATATTCTCTATATAGAAAAGCAACTCAGTTTGTGGATATTCTTCCTATTAGAGATAGTTGTCTTCAAATTTTCACGAGATTTCTAGGAACTATCCACCTTTGTTTGGTATGGATGAGAAGTGACCCTATGAGTGTCTATTCTTTCTATTAAAGGGCTATTCTTTGTGCAAAATTGTGACTCTTTTGCTCATTATTATATATATGAATGAAATAAGTGACTCTAGATATAGAATTAACTCCATTTATGTATATTTTCTCTATTAAAAATAGATAGATCTTCTCTGATATACATTTGCTCAAATTTCTAACAAGATTTATGGATTTCCATGTGTGTATTAGTATTAGTATACATTCTCTATATAGTATTCTCTGTTATCGATCGAATGTCTCAAGTTTTTCAAGTTATTCCAATATAGATGGAATTTCTTAAGTTGCTCCTGTGCTTGATCTTAATTCGATGATTAATCTATCGTTCAGCTAATGTCATTCACTGGCTTCAACGTCTCAACGATTCGTCACCTGTGGATGGTATGCTTCTGTGCTACTTGCTGCGGCTGCTGCTGCCGCCGCTGCTGCAGCTGCTGCTACTGAAGCTTGGGCATTGCTGCTGCTGCCGCTGTTGTTGTTGTTGTTGCTGCTGCTGCTGATGCTACTGCTACTGCTGCTGGTGGAGAAGCTGATCAGCTGCGCATTGGATGCTGACACCGTGGGCGGCGGCACCATGCCACGTGCCGCATGCACCTGGGACGTCAGCTGTTGCAGCTGCTGCTGCAGCTGTTGTTGCTGCTGTGGCAGCGTTTCCACCTTGAGCTGCTGCATGGCCAGCGGCGTCAGCACCGAGCCAGCGGACATGTGCAACACGCGCCGCGACTGCTCCGTCTCATGATTGCTCTGCCTACTGTTGTGTTGCTGAGCTGGCGAGGAGCGTTGCTGCTGCTGCTGTTGCTGTTGCTGTTGCTGCTGCTGCTGTTGCTGGTGTGGCAGGTGATTCATGTTGCTGACATTGGCATCGCTCAGCCGTTGCTTCTTATACGGCTGACCCACGCTGCCCGGCGGCTCAGACAGCGACGGATGTTGCTGCTGTTGTTGCTGCTGCTGCTGCTGCTGCTGCTGTTGCTGCTGCTGCTGGCGCTGTCCAGCCGCTGCCAAGGCTGCGGCATTGGTCAGGTATTCGTTGTTGTAATGCAACGACTGGTAATGCGACATGGCCTCCATGACGAGAACGCCGCCGGGCTGGGCGCCTGGCGGTGCCATGCTGCCGGCCACTTGGAGGACGCCGCCGCCGCTGCTACTGCCTGGGCCGGCGGTTGAGGCGACAACGCCAATGCTGCCGCCGCTGCTGCTGCCCGGGCCGCCTTTGCCACCGCCAACGGCAGCAGCGGCGGCAGCCACCGTCGCTGCACGCGCCGCCCGCTGAAACTCCGGCACCGACGCCTGCAGCTGAGGTATCCGCATATATGGACTCTCCCGATGATAGTTGGCCACCGGCGCAATCCCAATGCTGTACGCCGGTGGCTGTATAAAATGTTGCGGCGCATCCGCAAACTTGGCGTAGCTATTCGCCGCAGCTGCGGCCGCCGCGCTGCCCGGTCCAGGACGCGGAGGCGACAGCGGACTAGCTGCCGACCTCGACGATTGCTGCTGCTGCTGCTGTTGTTGTTGCTGCTGCTGCTGTTGCTGCTGCTGTTGCTGCTGTTGCTGCTGCTGTTGTTGCTGATGCTGTTGATGCTGCTGCTGCTGGTGATGGTGGTGATGCATTTGCTGCTGCTGCTGTTGTTGTTGCTGCTGCTGTTGCTGCTGCTGCTGCTGATGGGATTGCAAGTGTCCGAGGCTCTTGACATACGGCTGCTGCTCCATTGTCCTGTACGACCAGTGGGGGAGAAAGAACAACAGATTATTAGATTTGTGTGTACGCATGCGATATATCTAGCGATATATCTGACGATATATGTTTAGCTAACAACCTTTGCAACTCAGAGAGATAAACTTTGCATTCAATCATTCATTTCGCTCAATATTTATATTATTAGATCATATGTTCGTTTTACGATATATATAACGATATATTTAACGACATATGTATAGCTAAATAAACTTATGCAACTCGAATTGCTTGACTATCCATTCATTCATTCATCCATTCATTATATTCCATCTATATTTATAATTACAGATCACTCATTCCTTTATTCATTTATTCATTTACTTTCATTCATTCATTAGTAGACTCCATCCATATCTCTATCTATCTTTACAGTTTACTTAATATATATCGATAAACATCGATTAAAGTTCAGCGTAATATCGATATTTCTCCTAATGAACAAGTTGAACTGGACTAGTTTAGCTGCAAGAAAACCAATGACAATCTATGGACAACTTTTTTTGAACAAGTTCATATTAGTTATATATAGTTCACTCCTCTGACTAGGTAAGTTAGTGAATGAATAGGTTCCAGCTGTGAACTATAATATTTGTGTATATAATATGATCATTTAGAGTTTGCTCGTTCATGAACTACTTCTGATAAAATTATGAATTAACAGATCTTGGAACTAAACTCAGCAATGAAGTGAATCTAATCTAATGAATTCAATCTGCTGCCTATGCCAAAAGAAGGTAATAGTTCATGAACTATTAATATTATTAATAATTAAGGCTAGATTTAAAGTAAACAATGATGTGATTACACAGCTCAAACTGACTGAATTAACTAGTTCGAATGAACTTAGTTATGAATAATTCAACACAATTCTCGCCCAACATACTTAAAGCCAATCAAGCTGCAGATGAATCCAAATTCAACATTTTTTTTTTACAATTTCGTCAGACATTCCTACTTTTTTCTTCTTGTTCTCTTTTTATGTGTTTGTGTATCTGTATCTTAGGCCAGCAGGTGCATTCAGTAATCGTTTGAAGGCCAGCTCAAGATGATGATGGCTTTATCAAGTGGCTAAACAGGTTTGACCCCATTGTGCACGCCTGGGCCAATCTACGCTAATCCGAGTGCAGCGCGCATCAATTTGCATAGAATGTAAAATTTATTAGTTGCATTTGAGCGATGCGCCTTAATGCTGGCTCTTCATATTTATTGAGGACACGAACCCGGCCGGCCGGTAGACAGCTTCACACATGTTGCGGTGTGAATGAGAGCTAGCGCGCAGCTTGAAGCGACCAAAATGAGCGAGAACGAGCGTATAGCTACGCTGCTCATTTTCGTGAGCCGCGTGTGCCTCTGTATGTCTGTGTGTGTTTGTGTGTGTGAGCAAGCGAGTGAGTGCGACAAAGCAGCATGACAATGCGACGTGCTCGAGCAACATGTGTGAAGCGAGCGGCAACATAGAGCATGTTGCAGCATGTTTGTTGTCACATCTGCGTATCTGCTGCCTCTGCTGTTCGCTGCTGCTTCTACTTCTGCTGCTGCGGCCTATGCGAACGGCAACATAGAGCATGTTGCAGCAACATGTTGCCGCAATGTGTGCCCAACATGTCAAGCAGCAACATCTGCGATTCTGCTGCCTCTGCTGTTCGTTGCTGCTTCTACTTCTGCTGCTGCGGCCTATGCCATAATCCACCCCAAGTCAGCCGTCATTATTAAAATTTCTTTTTTAAACGGTTGCGTCGCAGCTGCTGACGCTTGAGCCGTTGCGTTTGAGTTGTGATTAACGTGCGACGCGTTTGACCCGACAAAGCGAACGTCACACACGTCAGGCAAATGTTGTCGCCAGTGGGAGGGGTAGCCATGAGAAACAGACACCCGCATACACGGCTCGGTCGGTTATTAATTCATTAAATAATAATGGCACATAGACAGAGAAGGGCAGAGAGAGACAGAAAGAGAGAGAGCGAACGGGCGAGAGCGAGAGATATAGACAGAGGTTAGCGACGCTGCGCAGAGCAGCGGAATGCAAAGCTGCAACGTTGCCAAACTTCAGTGATAGCTATTTTTAAAGAATGAAGCATGCGAAACAACAGCACGCTTTAAAGCTGCGCTACCACCCCCCTCTGCTTACTCTTATACACACATAAATATGTATGTAGCTTTAAACGAAGACGATAGTATTATTCGAATAGAATATCTTATCGATATGTCCGTTCATGCATAGTATTGGGTAATATTGGCTGAGTGAGATGTTAGTTAACACTAATATCGAGTGTGGTCCCCACGAGGTCGCGGACAGTTGATTAGCAAGTGAAAGAAGGGCAAAAGTGCAGTGCATAATTATCTAATCTGGAGAAATATCCGACATGCATATATACGTATGTATGCACATATATGCTGCGCAACACCAGGCGACGGCGGCTTCTGTCTGGCTCATTCAGCTTTAAAATCCAACGACGACGACGACGACGACGACGTCGACGCTGCTGCTCCTGCTAGCTGCCATTTCTCATCAATCATATCGACCTACAGCAATACAGACACACACACACACACGCACACATCTTTACATACAATGTGTGCATGCAAACGAAATTGAGCCGCTCGCAACCCCGAGAACTCTACACACACAGAGAGAGAGAGAGAGAAAGAGAGATTCCCTTTCCTCTGCAATCACACCACGATGTTGCTGCCCCCCGTTGCCCAGTGCCTGTGCCTGTGCCCGTGCCCGCGTTGCCAACGATTGCCAATTTGCGAGCTCCTTTGAATTCGAGTTGCAAGTTTCGAGTTGCCAGCTTCGAGTTTCTTTCGTTTTGATGGCTTACCTGCAACGAGTAAGAGAGAGAGAGAGAGAGAGAAAGATAGCAAATTAGTATGCGTGTGCGTTTATTATTGATTGCATAAGGCTTTAATTATAAAATAGCTTTCTATTTGCAATTTAATATTCCATTCCATTGCCTGCCATGGCATTCCCTCCCTTCTATGCCATTCGAATTTCAGGCTTGCCTCTTATCGAATTTCATTTGTATTTTCTAAGGCATATTTAATTAACTATAGGAGCCATTTAATATGCCATTTCATTGATTATTATTTCTACTTGGACATTAGATATAGATATACTTATTTACTATACTATATGTATGTATATATTTATATGTATGTATATATTTATATTTATGTATATATTTATATGTATTTATTTATTTATATATTTTTAATGTATATTTAAATTTTCTTCTTTGTTATCAAAGACTTCCACACTTTATTTAATTGCTTTAATTACTTTGACGTGCTTTTGTTTTCTTTCGTCCAGTTTCAAGCACATGAAAAGCTCTTCGACGCATTAGCTAAAGAAATTGAAAAACAACAACAAATTGCGAGCAAAAAGAACTTTCTTTCTGCTGCTGTCAGTTATCGTTTGTTCTCTGTTCTCTCAATTTGATTTTAATCTATTTTCACTTGCCCCATCCCCAGTTGAAAATGCAACTTTAATGGACACAAAAAGCAAAACGATGAAAAAACGAAAAAAAAAAAAAAAAAAAAAAAAAAAAAACAACTCAAAACAAAACAAAAACATCGCAAGAGCTTTGCTTTTAATAAGCTCTGCTGCTGACGCTCTTCAAGTCGGCTCTCTCGCTCGCTCGCGCTCTCGCTCTCTGTTAACATCTCTGTTTTGCGTGGGCTTTAAAGTTGCGCCAGAAACAACACCGACAACAACTACAGCTACAACATCAACAAATAATTAAAATTTGCAGCTTGAATAACTTTTTTTTTTTTTTTTTTGTTTTGTTTTCTGTTTTTGTTTTGCATTTCTGTTTAAAAGTGGCTGCGCAGCAGCTGCGACGCTGGCAGCGCCACTGAGACAGGCCACATGTGCCGTTATGTGCATGTGCAAGTGCATGTGTTTGCCAATGTATATAAATGAGTGTGTGTGTGTGTGTGCCGACTGGCAGCATCCTTGCGAGCAGAGCCACCCAATGCGGCCCATTCAACAGCCACGCCTGTGAGCCACATTGCATGTGCTATATACATATACATACACACATATATGCATGTATATATTCGTGTGTATGCAAGTATGTATATATGCATGCCTGTGTGTCTGTGTGTGTGTGAGTGGCATATATAAAATAAAAGTCGCCATACAAGAAAAACTAACAGCGAGGGCAGCCAAAGGGCAGGCACACACACACACACATATATACATACATACAACGAGCCAAACTGTGTGCAGAGGCGAATGCGAAAAGAGAAGAAGCAGCAGCAATAGCAACAGCAACAACAACAGCCGTTAAGTTGTCCTGAAGGCAAATGCCGCTACAACGCAGTAAAAGCAGCAGAAGAAGCTTGAGGCAACAACGCTCTCCCATTCAACCCTGTCCTCCCCTTTGGCCACACTCCCTCTCCTGCTCTCTCTCTCTTCTCCCACACTCCATCTGTCACTCTCTGCCTGCCCCACCCATCGCCCAGCGGTCCATGCCCAGGCGTCTGCTCTTTGGCAAGTGCAAAAATTTATCGATTTTCTGTGTGTGTTTTTGCAGAGTTTTTAACGGTTACGTATGGCCCCGCGTGTATGCAGCAGCAGGAGGACGAAGAGCGGAGCGGGTGAGAAGGTACACAAGGAAGGGCGACAACGGACATGCCTTGTTATGAATGTGGAAAAGCAACCACCCCAGACTCCCCTCCCCCAACTCGCTCGCTCGCTCGCTCGCCCCGCAAACCGAGTCAGGGGCGTGGATAGCAGCTGGTAAGGTAGACAGCCAGGTAGCTAGATGAGTTGGCTGAGCTAGGTAGGTGCACTTTGTATGCCGACATGGCTGATTATTATCCTGGGCAACTCTTACTGCCAGAGAGAGAGAGAGAGAGAGAGAGAATGGGAATGAGAGAGACACAGAGAGCAAAAGATGGGAATAACTGCGGGACGACAAAACAACTTTAAAAACAAACTTTCATTCTGTCTGTGTATTGTGCGAGTGTGTGTGTGTGTGTGTATGTGTGTGTTTGTTACACCCTGTACCATGTGCCATGTGCCCGGAGTGCCCATGTGTCACCCTGTGTGCCATTAAATTTCTGTTGAACTGGAAATTTAATTTGCGGCTGAGACTACCAACAGCTTAAGAGGCTTAGACGCCATAGAAGAGAATGAGAGAGCGCAGATACATAAGATAAATGAGACATAGAGGAAACAGCCAAGAGACTGACAAACAGAGAGATGGACAATGACAGAGAGAGAGAGAGAGCCATAGAGCAGTTTGGGTCAGCTGCAGCAGTGCGCAGCCAAGTATAAAATTGGCCATCCTGCCTCCTCCCCCCTCTGTTGACTGCCTCTATTTTTGTTAAATTTCTTGTTGCCAGCACTTTAAGAAAACTTTAGACTTTGGCTTCAACTCTATGGAATTCACAGTGTTGTAAGACGTGTTCTGATCGAAGTTGGCTGTGGAGTGGAAGTGGACGGCAACCTCCTGACTTCTTTAGTTGAACTGAATGAGCACCTCGTGAGTAACTTAAGCAGCTTTCCAACACTGGCAACAGTAAACTCTATTACTTTTGGTGCATTCAGGCCTAGTTGCACTTGAAAAGCCAATACCTAGCTCAAAACTGAGCAATACAACACTACTACACTTGTTTAATGAACTGTTCAACACTACTGTTGCATATTTGAGTTGCCAAACACTACTTGAGCTCGTTTGCAAGCGTTAGTAAGACTAGAACTACATACTGCAATGCTCTAATTGACAGTTCAATGCTAGAACTGACGTGACAAATCATTAACCAACACTGAAACACAGAAACTGTACTTTAATCAACATTTTAGCAATCATGTTACCACTATTTACTAACACAGCAGAAATATATGCAAAATATTTTGATTTCCAGAGTCACATGCGAAAAATTGCCTTTTTAGATAGATTAAGCAACACTGGAAATGCCAGAAATTACGTAATTATTCAACGAACATTCCTCATTCCAGGCACCTTCTACAGTCTACAGTCTGCACAATATCAAGCAACTTTACATTAACGTTATGCAACACTACAGCTGCGTAGCACTATCTAAAGAACGCTTTAAATGTAAATCCCGCATTCAAAACTTAAATTGTGTCTCCAACATGAAAGAACGGCTCTTAGCACATAAGCTTCATTCACTCCCAAGTAGATGTATGTATGTATGCATATGTAGGTATATCCAGCACTCCCCCACTCCGCATCTACCCCTGCCGCCTAGCTCCAACTAAAAGAAAATACTATAATTTAGTATTCAAAGCTTCGTCGCGGGCATTCATATGTTATCTCATCTGGCGCGCCCAAATGGGAAGCTTCATTCATGGAATTGCACATGGGGGCTAAGGGTAGGGGCTCTGTTGCCTTTACATTTGGTAATTTGAAAGGTTTCAAAGAAACACTGAGACATAGAGCGAGAATTGACATAGGGAGAGACAGAGAAGTAGAGAGATGGGAGAAAGAGATGTACAACAACAAAGCACACGTAAATCCCATTCAATTCTATTGAGAAATCAGCTTTTGTTTCGCACAATACTAGAGGATTGAGATAGAATAGAATAGGATTATATTATCTTTATACTAAGCAATTCAATAATGTATTATGTACACACTCGCACACACACACACACACGCACCGTGTGCCCCTATCATCATTACTCTATATCCCTCTCACTCTTTCGCTGTTGCTGTCTTCGTCGCGCAATTGATTGGGCTTCACAAACAATTCGCTATTAATTGGCGTTGCATGAAGCAAAGAAGAAGAAGAGAGGCAAAGATAAGACAGAGAAAGAGTGTGAGAGTGAGAGGGAGGAAGCAAGAGAGAGAGAGAGACAGCTTTAGCAACTTTAAACGTAGTTGTCTTGCAATTCTTCCATTGCATTGTTTCGCTTCGTTTTGTTTTGCTAGCGTTTCGCTGTCGAAATGATTTAAACTTTTCTACAGCCAAAAATTTGTTTGTTGTTGTTTCATTTGTAGGTGTTTTATCTTTTGTCTTGCTTTTGGTTACTTTTAGCTGATATTTTTCCATATAACTGTTAGTCAACACTTATCGCTTTCTGCTTGAGCCAAATACGTAGAGAATGTTAGCCAACACTGGAGATACGTTAGTTGGCATTCATCAACACTAAAGATGCAGAAAAACGCTTTAGCCAACACTAAATGGGTAAAAGTGAACGTTAACCAGCACTGCATATGTATATGTACGACTTAGCCAACACTGAAGATGCAGAATTTAGCACTAGGAAACACTATAGAAACAGATGACGTATTTGTCCCTAGCCAACACTGGAGATACACAATTTAACCTATGCCAACACTATAATTCTAAGCTTTAACCAACACTGCGGACAGCTACTAGCACCGCTGAGTGCACACGGCTATACTACATCACTTTGCAGCACTCTCCAAGCTAAAGCAAAGCCAAATTTTTCAACACTACGGCAAATGCACAATTTGCCTTGCAATCAAATGCAACGGTATTTAGTGGTCAGTCAACTGTGCATAGCAGTGTTGGTTAATTGCATTAGCTGCCTCACCTGGCACTAATCAACACTGCAGTTGAACTAATTACACAATGTGTATAAGAGTATAACAGTATAACACTTAATTAGGCGTACTGCACTCACTCGATGCAGCTCATTGACTTCCATCTGTCGCTACAACTGGAACAACAACATCTATTACTGTTATGATTCCTGTCGTATATTATAAATATAATATTATATTATTATATTTTTAGGTAAATATGAATATTTTTCTTCATCTTAGCTCTTTCGTGGCAACCCTCGCACGTGCCTTTTGACATCTGGTTAGCCTCTTTAGCGTTCGCCCGCAACATTTCAGTTTGATGTCTAAAACTTCCGCATTTAATTACACCTGCACACTCCCAAGTGTATGTGTGTGTGTGTATGTGTGTGTATGTTTCTATATTTAGCTACAGCATTAACCACAGCATTCCATAGAGCATATGCAAAGCATTTCATATGCAAACCGAGCTATTCATTGCCTCAACTTCAATTCAATTTATTCCCTTGACGTGGAAATTGAAATTCGCCTCACCTTTAAGGCAATCAATCTAATGTATTACAGCAAGCAGCCTTTGTCAGGCACAACAAGGTGTTTGTTAAGTCAAAGAACCCGTTGGGGAGTTACGAGTGTAAAATTGAGCAAAACAGAGACAAATGAAGAAGAAGCAGAAAGAATACGAATGAAGCTTAAGCAAAATGTGAAGAGAATTCGTATGACCATTAATAATATGCAACGATAAATGAAAAGTAGAAAGGATAAAAGGAAATAGACAAACAGGACACAAAGTAGAAGAATTACAAAGGACAAGGATAACAAGTAAGAAAGCTCTAGTCGAGACTGCTCGACTACGAGATCCCCTGAACCCTACAAGCAACTGATATTTCAAACTGATATTTCAAACACACACGCACACACACACGCACACGCGCATACAAACAAACACACGCACACACACGCATACAAACAAACACACGCATATACACACACTCACATATACAGGCGATTGCGCTTGGGTTGCGCTGCAGTGTTGGCAATATTATGAGAACTTATTTGTTGAATAATTTAATTTCTAGACGTACGAGTGTAATGAAACTTTCAGAACGTAATCATAATGTTAAAATGTATGTGTACACCGAAGCACAAGTCTCTAGTATTTGATATACGACTTTTACAAAGATGAGGGTGAGGGGGTTGATTTAGGGGTGGGGGGTAAATTTTAACAAAAACCGAAATTGTATAAAATGAATCTTAGTATACATTTTAAATTTGGAGACTCTAGCTTGAAAGATGTAGGAGATATAATTTTTTAAGTGATCTTCGATAAGGTTTTTTATCGATAAAAAAGTATCGGAATGAGTTATCGTTTTTTAGTGATAAACTCGATATGCGCGTGATATATACGGACATTTTAAAAAAAAGTTGAAGTCTCTAGCTCTTATATCTTCTGAAATCGACGCGTTCATACATACGGACGGACGGACGGACGGACGGACGGACGGACGGACAGACAGACGGACAGGGCCAAATCAACTCAGCTTGTCGCCCTGATCAGGAATATATATACTTTGTGGGGTCTGCCACGCCTCCTTCTGCCTGTTACATACTTTTAACAAAACCATTATACCCTGATTTCCCATTTTCAATGGGTTCAGGGTATAAAAACACAAGGATAAGGACATGCAATACATAATAGAAAACTAACTAAAGGAGAGGCAAAAAAAGAAGTTAGGAAAAACGTAGAAGAAAGTGGAAAGATAAGTTAATAAATAAAGGAAGTCGACCAAGTCTACCAAAGGATAAAGAACAGACTCAAAAGAGATGAAAAAGAAACGCAAAAGTGTTTTGTTTGAGTAATTTTAATATAGATCTAGATAGAAGTATGTACATACATATATTAAATAAACAGTAAATAACTTAAGATTAGCTAAATATATATGGAGAAATTGGATAAATTATATATATTATATTTTATAGACAATATAATTATGGCATTATAGATAGGCACGTTGTCTAGGGATTTCCATTATTCAATTAACAATACTAACTATAGTTATATATACATATGTATATTGTATATTCCAAAGACAATACATGTACATATATATTATACATATATAATAGTATGTATATGCATAATAATGATATTTTACAAAAAGTCAACTTTTCATCTATTATATATTGATAGAGATTTTTAATTTGCGTAAATTCTTTATAAATATTCCAATAGAAAACATTTGAATGCATGTGTATGCATCTATTCGCACACACACACACACACACATATATATATCTATACATACACCAGTATGTACACATTAAATATACATAGTAAATGCATATATGTATGTGTGTATGTATTATATGCTAGTACACATACTAACATCTATTCTAAATACTTAATTAAATTTCTGTTTTTCTTTGTCTCCCCTCCATTTCTATTTTATTTATTTTTGCTTTATTTCCTCTTGCAGCTGTTTTTACAGCTGTTTTGATGGCAGTCAGCAATTCACTTGCTGTTATTGTTATTGTTGTTATTGTGGTTGTTGTTGTTGTATTGCGAGTATTTGTGTTTGCGCGTCGTCAGCTTGAAAATTAAAAATGTGCAATAAATTGCAACAACAACAACAACAGCAGCAACAAACATAAATAATAAATTAAACAAAAAAAAAAGTATTCCAATTACGAGACATCAGCGTAATATAAAACGAGAGGGAGAGAGAGAGAGTGTGTGTGTGTGTGAGAGAGAGAGAGCTAAGCATGTGCTGAACTTGGTCAGCAAAACTGATAAATGAAGCTCACACATGTGCACACACACACATATATATACATACATATATATGATTACTTCTGTATATGTATAACAGTTATGCTCATATAACAGCTACGATTGCCACTGCAAAATTTCTGGCAAATCCATATGCAAATTTTCACATAACAGTGCGAAATTGCAGCGAAAGACGAGGAGCTAGGGGAGATGTGGGGGGCAGGGGGAGGGGGGCGATGTGAGAGGGGTTGATTCTTAGATGTGCTGCATTATCATATATGCATATATATCTCTCTCTCTCTCTCTCTCTCTCTCTCTCTCTCTCTCTCGCTCTTCTCTTGTACATTGAACTTTTGACTGTCCGTCCGTTCCGGCCCGCTCCGTTGGCAGCTTCAACAGCCGCAAGCAGCCGCAAGCAGCAGCAGCTGGCCTGCATTATGGCCTTACCCGATTCACGATTCCCGTTACCCGTTACCCGCTACCCGCTCTACCCGATTCCCATGCCTTGCCGCTCGCACTTTTCGAATCTATTTTTGTGCGATTTATGGCCGCGTTTTCGTTTGAAATTAACTGCTCTGAACACAATCGAAAAGGTAGACCATAAAAAAAAACAAAAAATAGAAGGAAATATGAAAGAGAGATAGAGAAAACAACGCAGCTGCAAGGCAGCCAGAGGCGTGGCCAGAGTGGGGGCGGCAGCCGTGGGGTATACCATATCTAATCTGGGTCGTAAAAACATGTTTCATGCGTTCGCTAGGCATGCCAAACAAACCCTGCCCTCACACTCTACCCCTCCCCTAGCCACTCAACGCCTCCCCCATGGACGCAAAGACTTTGATAAACCTCGTGCGAATTATAAAACGGGTTAAGTCTATTTTATTTTATTTTATCTTTTTTTTTTATTCAACTTTATTTCTTTTGCTTTTGCCTCAGCTATTGACACTGTTATTCAAAGGCTTATCTAATCAAGAAACAAAGTTTATAATAGAATATAAATAGAAAGAAGGGTTGGGAAACAAGGCTGGAAGTCACTTGAATTACGCTCAACTAAGGTATACTCTATAAAAGTGAAGAGAGTGTATTAAACGTTGATGAGATTACGAGAGATCATCTAGGATACTATAGTTTATAATAGATCGTATACCAGACATAGTAGATAGACCATAATGATGGTATACTAGATAGATCGTAATGCCAGATAGATCGTATATGAGGTAGATCATTATGTTTAACAGATATATCATATATAATATATATATCATATATTATACTAGATATAGTATCATATATTATCTACAATAGATCGTATAGCAGATACCTCATGCAATTATATAGACGTTATACAATATAGATCTTAAGGCAGATATATCACATGGATCGAATATCAAGTAGATCATATTGATATCATACTAAATAGATCATATAGATCGTTTACCACATCATGATGATTCCATGTATGTACATTTGTAAATTCTCGATTAGTTACAACAAATGAGTATAACAAAACATAAAACTTCCATCAACTATGGGACTACAAGTTCCAAATATAGCTTGTGATATAACCAACGTAGTATTTCAGTTATATGCACAGATAATGTCATTTAGTTTAGCCTCGTACGGCACTATCTAAAGGAAAGTCCATTATCTTAAGCACCTCACTATCTAAAGAAAAGTCAAATATAAACAGAAATAATCTAGAGCACTTTATGCGGACAACGTGTGACATTGATAGAAGAAATGAGAATGAGAATGAGACGGCGTATGGGAATGCGATTGGGGATTAGAAATGACGCAGACAGATCGCAGACGGAACATGCGAAAGAGTCGGACACTGCAGTTGAGGTTGAAACGTCAACGCTGATTAGAAACGGTTCGCTATATATGTATATGCATATGCATATATAGAGAAAGAAATATTAATAATAATAATAATAGTAATAGAATGGCAATGATTGATTCATAGATGCGTCTCGAGATAGCGCTTATCGAAAGCAAACAAAGACAAAAGCGAAAAAAAAAGGTTATCGATTGCGATTACACGGATTACAAATAATATAATTTATGAAGTGCTGCGAGTGTTAATCAATAGATTGCCGGACGGAATTTTCATGAAATATGATTATATAATATGCAATTGTAGCTGAGTCAACTGATTGCACGATTAGTATTATTCCAATTTCAGTTCGAGTGCGTCTCATGTCTGGCTCGATGCTTACTAAGTATGTGAGCGTATCGATTATCGATTATTCATATATAGTAATTAATAGATAGGCTCAAGCTAAATTCAAATATGAATCTAATCAATATTAAGCGACTATTCGATAGCAAGCGGCTTACGAGTCTTTGACCCGATCAACTATCCAGGAATATCAAATGAATTGATTGCCGAGCAATAACTCATCAGCTTTATGAGCTTAAATTTCTAGTATATTGAATAAACAGAAACTAAAACGAAACCGAGTGCCTTACATAGACGTATGTAGTTCACAACGTATTCCTGATGATCTAAATTGCAGTCATATATCATAAGCAACAACAACAACAACGCAAACGACAGCCACGATTGATGACAAAGTCGGTTAATTACTACAATTTGTGGGCTGGTCATACCCCAAATACGGCGCACGCACACTCACTCACACACACTCACACTCACACACAGTGACTCACGCACACATGCATTGCTATTTATAGGCCTCGATAAAACATTCAATGGAACCAAAAACTTATCGAGAAATTGTAATTGATGTGAGCCCATCAAAAATGTGAAAATGTTTGGGAACCTGAACAAATGTTCGGCGCAGTTAATAGATATCGCAATTGTTATTGTTACTGTTACTGTTACTGTTATTGTTGTTGTGATTGTTGTCAGCTGTCATGACAAACTGTAAACTAGCAAAAGAAAGAGAGGCAAGAAGAAGCAACAAAAAAAAAGAAAAAAAAAAACAACTGTAATCGTAGAACTCTGGCGTTTATATTAGAGTCCAGTGCATGAGTCAGTGGAACACGCAAGCCTAAACAGAAAATAATGCAAAAGTAACAAAGCTGGAACAAAATTCACAGCAATTGCTTGACTAACTGTAGCATATACCCTATAGACATTAATTAGTTAATGTGATAGATGATGGAATTCTATTGTATTGCAGAATGTAAATCGATATTTATCGATTTTTGGGTTTGAATGCATGCACATTCGATTGGAATATCTTTGAAAACCCATTTGGCACTCGCACTATATATTACTACTACTACATTTATATTACTCCACAGGCACATTGATATTTATCGATAGTTGACATTTTGGTATTATATCATCAAATGGAAAACAAAATTGAACTGCACTTGTAGATGCATTGCTATAGCTGTTCCCACTTAATACACTACACGTGGCTTGAAGAATCGATTAATATCGATGAACATAACATGTGTCAATTACAGACACAATAGGTGTAATAAAATGCTCGTAAATCTGCTCGTGCGCTTAATGAATTTTTTATAATTAATTATACAATTTTAATGACAATATTTCAAATTTTCCCTACCGAATTTCACTGCAAAAATGTATCGATAGATAACAAAATGATGCTTAAGCACTTTTTCTATGCGTATATACACAATTGAGTTCACTATTTATATATTTGATTGTTGAATTTGATGGAATAGCCGCTATTGGGCATTCGATATTTATCGATTTCAAGCGCAAATTACTTGTAATCGAATATATACTGCAAAGCTTGTATAAAAACTACACTTAAGTTTACTTTATATATATTTGAATGTTGAATTGAATGGAATGGCAACTATGGGACATTCGATATTTATCGATTTCAAGCAAAAATTGCATGAAATTGAATATAAACCGCACTACTTGCATATCAATGTTTCTCTATTTATGCACAAGAGTCATATACACATGTATATGCATATATATGTATATGCATATATATGTATATATGTACATATATCTTTATGTATATGTACATACATATGTATGTGCATATATGCATATTTGGGACACTCAAAATGATCGGACGCGTCGCACAGTTCCCATCTCAATTGTTTCTTTGCCCGCCTCTCTCTAGCATCTGCATCTGCATCCGTCTGTCTATCTATTTCAAGTATCTGACAGTTTTGTCAGCTTTTGTTAGGCATCAATGCAACTGGGCGTCGCTGCTGGCGTCGCTGTCGCCAGGTCGTTGCAGTGCAAACTGCAGTTGAAGGTGATTTAATAATGAGTGCGAACAATGCGCAGCTAACCGACGACCCGACGACCCGACGACACCCAAGCGCCCGACCCTCCCCGTAGCCCCCAATCCGTATAGCCCCCATCACAATCTCTCATCTACCCCGAACCATATCCATCTTCACCTCCATATTTGCCGCCCTTTAGCATGCCTCTCACTCTCTTTGCCGCTCTGTCTCTCTCTCTCTCTCTGTCTGTCTCTCTCATCTGTCTTGGCGTCTACGTCCCACGTTATTTTTGCATTTTTCTATCGCACGCTGCATTTTATTTGTTTTGCTGCTGCTGTTGCTGCTTATTCTTCTTCTTCTTTCTCTTATTCATCATCATTAACATCATCATCGTCGTGTTTCTCATTATTTATATTGTTGTCGCTGCGCTTATAAATAGACATCGTCGCCGTTAATAGCTTCGACAGTCGCTTTTCTTTTTTTTTTCATTTTTCATTTTTTGTTGTTGTTTTTTTTTTTCGTTTTCTTTAATTATAATTCATTACGTATCTGCATTTTATTTGTTGGCTGCACTTTTGCTGCTGCTGCTCTTGTTGTTGTTGTTGTTGCTATTTTATGCCTTTTAGCGCCATCTAGCGTCGATGTTGCGCATTGTTGCTGCATTTCATTATTATTATTGGAGATTGCACTTGCTCATAAGCTTTGACATAGAGGTAGGTCGGCAGCAGCACTGAAAATGCTAAATTACGATCGTATCTATATATTCATATACATACATACATACATACATACATACATATATCATTGTATATTCTCATCTGTCTCGTAACTGAACTAATACAGCTGATCTGTAACAGGTGACTGTGCCCGAAATCTTCAATTGACTTTAGCTTGAAAACATATTATATCTAGTGATGACACGTTTAATCATATGATGCACAATAATCGATTATTTTACTGCCATTGGCGATTTAATAAGGGAATTGTTTCTGAATTCAAGATTTTATAAATAAATAATAGTATATATATAATATATTTTCTGAGCAATACAATAAAAGAGCTTCAAAAAAAAAAAAAAAAACATTAAACAAAATCAATTGATTAATGATTAATCGATTAATTGAAATTAATAGTCGCGTAGCTTCAATTAATCATATGATTTAATAATCGAATAATGATTGTTTTCTTGTCATCCCCAATCCTATATCTACATATATAAGTCCTATAAATATAACTCAAATTTAATAAATATATACTATCATACATCTTAAATTTGTGCAGCTTATAAACATACTCTTTATTTGATATACCCTAAACCCATTGAAAATTGGCGAAAACATGCATGTAACATGCAGAGCTAGGCGTGGCAGACAAGCTGAATGGATTTAGCTCTGTCCTCTTTTGTCTGTCACTCTTAGTCTCAGAACCTATTAGAGCTAGAGGCTTAAAATTTTTAATAGTAGCTTAAGAAATCCGACAACTATTTCAGTTTTAATTTCATCGATTAAATAATTTTATAACAAATAAGTTACAAAATTCTATCTCGTATATGTACAGAGCTATAGTCTTCAAATATATAGTCAAACAAAATGCTAAGAGGTATAAATAAATAGATAGATGTACATATGCTTAGTGTTAATATATCAATTTTCTATAGAGTAAATATTTATACGTTGCCCCTGTCGTCATTCGAATTCAATGCACCTAATCACATATTGTTCTATTTATCTTCCTCATAGAATCAACTTCATCTGGGGGTTTTCATTGCATTTACTTATACACTTTTTCTAGTTTTTTTTTTTTTTTTTTTTTTTGTGTTTTCATTGTACGACGGGTTTTACCCGAACCCAAAACCACTTAAAAAGCACATTCATTGTCTTATGCAATTCTTGGAGAGGCGGCACGAGGCGTGGCAAGGCACCTCGATTGTTTTGCGTAATAGGTGGTGAAACACCTGATTTTCATCTGAAATATTTACTGCTAATTGAATTCAGAATTGAACAAAGGGGCTCCCAGATGAATGGGAACAATTATAAAAACGAAATTCAATAAAAGGGAAATTGTCTACATATATGGTAGATGGAGCATTTCAATCAAATTGCATACACATGAATAAGGTAATTGTCTTATATGAATACTACTTACAATACGATGAATAGTAGGGAGTGCCTGACTAGGAATCGATTTATAAATTGAGTCTTAGGCAGCGGGAGGCATGACAAATGCTCTATTGTAAATATATATTCTTGGTCGGGCAGTCTAAGGCTAGATAGGCTTGTCGTAATCCCCAAAAGCTGATGATTTGCAACTTCTACTATATATGATACGCAATATGAGCTTATCAGTTTTTTTTCCTACTCAGCGATAGCTCTTATCATTTTCGTAATATCGATCAAATTCGATAATTGGTAAAGTCCAGCGAGGCTTCTCATATACATATGTACGTATCGGGGCCTATATGAATATGTGTATATCTGAAGCTAATCAAGATTTCATGATTACGATTATAGCAAAAGCAAAAGTTACAAATCAAATTGATATGAGAGAGAAAATGAAAAATTTTTAGCTAAGCCTAAAAAACAACGATTCAAGGGCAAGCAACGTAACGTAACGTTACGTTATTAATTAATAGCCAAGAAAGATATTGCTTGATACTGGATAAATGCAGTTAACGGAGCTGAAGCAAAGCTGGGAGAGATAGAGAGAGCGAGAGAGAGAGAGAGAGAGATTTGATATGAATAAACATCTCTAGATGTGAGATATTAGCTGCAGCTAATTACTACTATTACTTAGTATATACATACATACATACATAGTAGTAGTTGTAGTATAGTAGTACATATAGTAGTATAGTAATACATATTGTAGTGTAGTAATACATATATATTAGTATAGTAGTACATTTAGTAGTATAGTAGTACATATATTAGTATAGTAGTACATATAGTAGTATAGTAATACATATATGTATATTAGTATAGTAGTACATATAGTAGTATAGTAGTACATATACATACATAGTACTATAGTAGAACATATAGTAGTATATTAGTACATATAGTAGTATAGTAGTACATTTAGTAGTATAGTAGTACATATAGAAGCATAGTAGTACATTTAGTAGTATAGTAGTACATATATTAGTATAGTAGTACATATAGTAGTATAGTGATACATATATATTAGTATAGTAGTACATATACATACATAGTACTATAGTAGAACATATAGTAGTATATTAGTACATATAGTAGTGTAGTAGTACATATAGTAGTATAGCAGTACACTATACTAGTATATAATATTATAATACTTCTCTTATCATTGTCATCTATTATCATTATTATTATTTGTAGTGCTCTTTTATCTTATGCATATTCATTTTCTACAGCTGCTGCTTCTTCTTCTTCTTCTTCTTCTTCGGCTTTTTTAGCCGGCAGCAATGGCAACAATTGCGCATAATGAAATAAACTACAAAACAAGCTGCAGTTGGGTCGGAATGGGGCGGTGCGGTGCTAAGAGGTGAACGACGCGCGTCAACGACACCCAAAGCTGCGGCGAGCGAGCGAGAGACAGAGACAGAGGGAGAGCGAGCAAGCGAGCGAGAGAGACAGAGACATGTGAGAGATAGCAGTTGCAGCGGGCGCATAACTGTTTTTTGCATGTGTGCACGTCTCTCTCTCTCTCTCTCTCTCTATTTATGTGCACATGCATGTGTGTGTGTGTGTGTGTGTGCCGGTCGATAAACAAAAATGACAACAACAGCAACAACTACAACTGGAAGACTGCGCTGCTAGCAGCGGATAGGCAGATAGCGAGCGCAGGCAGTCATTGACGTTGACGTTGATGTTGATGTTAACGTTAACGTTGACGTTGACGTTGACGTCGCTGCTGGCGTCGCTGTCGTCGTCGCGTTTGACTCATTAAATATTTTGCAACCTTGACCGTTCGAGAGCGATTAAAATGTATGCGTGTATGCGTATGTGTGTTTCTCTGTTTCTGTTGGTGTGTGTGTGTGTGTGTGTGTGTCTACAAGTGTGTGCGCTGTTATTGTCAAAGTTGCCATTGTTGTTGTTGTTGCTGTTGTTTCAGCTTGATTTAAACTGCATGACAAGTCGATATAACACTAAACTGTATAACTGATATAAATTATAACTGTCCAAATAGTTTGGACTCAATGGCAAAGCACAGAGGCGCCGCTCAAATACCCTGCAATACAAATAGTGTATACACACACACATACATACATACATATGTATATACATAGCTACTATATAGTAGCCATATAAAGTTTAGTAATTCCATTAGATACGGTTAAGCTGCTGAATAGCTGAATGAACGACGTAATACCTGAAACAATTTGCGTATATATCGTATATATGTACATACATACATATATACATACATACATATATAGAAGACGAAATGGGAGAAGAATAGCAAACAAAGTCGGGGAATTTTGTTTGTTTTTGTATTGCGTTAATTTATGTTTACATACATATAAAAACAAAATATATATGTATGTATATATACATTTGACTCTGATTTTTTTGTTTTTATTGTTGTTGTTCTTTGGGCTTTTATTTTATCGCCGACTCAAGTTTAATGCAAATGTTTGGACAAGAGCAGGAAATGAGAATCGTGGAAGTGAGCTCAAATAAATAAATTATAGAAGCACCGTAACAAGAAAGTCGAGCTGCACTTGCAAAAATAGCTGTATATATGTGTACATATGTATGTACACTCATGATGAAAATAATAGGTACACCAAATTTTTTTTTAGAGATTCTGTCATAACTAATTAATATTTGATATTTTTGAAAAAAATTTGATGGTAACTTTAAGGAAACCATCTGGCAATATGATGCATGCCAAAAAAATTTTTGTATTTTCCCGTAAATTTTTTGTAGTCACAATTCATTGAAAAGAGCTTGCTGAAAATAATAGGTACACTCGATCTCTTCAGTCTGGAAAAAAATTTTAACCAAAGAAAAACGTCTTTTATTGTTATAAAATATTAAGTAGTCTTCACAGAGACGTTATAAGTAAAAAAAAAATAATCAATATCATATGTAGATGGGTCGGAATATTCATTGTTCTAGTGAGGAACGCAGAATTGCTAAAAATCTTATAAGGAGTGGCAAATCTTTGCGGGAAATCGCCAAACTGATGAACAGATCTCTTAATTTTGCTATAAGGGTGCAAAATAAAAAAGAAACACGTGGACGTTCATCAAAAACCACAGCAGAACTGGACAGATGCATTACAAGAATTGCAGAATCTGACCCTTTCAAATCTTCAAGGGTCAATGCATCCGAAATAGATAATATTATTGATGCTTCTTCAATTGGGGGATGACTACATATGGCTAAGCTACCAGGTCGTATCGAAAAATTGGTTCTTTAATACGCATCAAAAAATTTGATGATGGTGCAAAACTTTTGCTAAAGACCACATCGCCTGGGAAGGATCTGAAAGTAAAAAAAAGTGGCGTAATATCCTATTTATCGACGGAACCAAAATTTGCCTATATAGAAATGATCATTCTAGACATGTAAGAATCCCTAAAGGAAAAAAATTGGATCCTCGCTAAACAAAAAAAATAGTGAAGCATGGCGGTGGAAACATTATGGTGTGGAGATGCTTCTTTTGGTATGGAGTATATCCGATTTTTCTAATATCTGGCATTATGAGAACAGCTGACTACAGGGATATTATCGCAAATATAAAAATAACATATGCTGAGAAAAACATGCCCCTGCGGTGGGATTTTCAACACGATAATGGCCCGAAACACCCGTCTAAAAAGAGTAAAACCTTGGTTTTATGTTAATAAAGTGGAAACTCTCGCTTGATCCAGTCATTCTCTTGATCTGAATCGAATCGAAAACTCGTGGAGTGAATTAAAAAAGCAAATGGTAAAGAAAAAATGGGATAACAAACGCCAGTTATAGGATTGCATCCAAGAAACTTGGAGAGAGATTCCGATTGGGACCTGCCAAAATTGAATTAGGAGTATGTCCAAGCGGATAGAAATATTTATTAAAAATCAAAAAGGATATATAGGATATTAATCCAACAATATAATAGAAAAAGATTTTTAATGATTTGAAGATCAAAAATTTAAATACAACTTTTCAAAGTAAAGTGTACCTATTATTTCAGTCAAGCACAAAAGCTGCACTTTTGATTTTTTGTTTGTAACTTTTGAAAAAATTAATTTTATTTTTCAAAATTTACTTATTTTCTTTTATAAATACCTAAAACAGAAACGTGCATTAAAATTTTAATGTTTAGGTCAGTAGAAAAAATGTTTTGCTAAACTAAACTCAATTTTAAGAAGTGTACCTATTATTTTCATCATGAGTGTATGTGTGTGTGTACATACAATACTTTGATTATTTAGCAGTCAAAGGCTTTCTATGCGATTCGCAATCCAATCAAATTTCATTCATCGCAATCCCATTCCCATTCCCGTTCCCCATTCCAAATCCAATTCCAATTCCGATTTCCATTCCCATTCCCATAGACCATTCTATGAAATAGCAGCAAAACAGACTGCGCAACGTTTTCTTATGACATTCGATTGAAGTCTAATTGCCCGTGCAATTACTATAACTTTTGCCATACTCCCGGCACCCGTCCCTCCTCCTCCCCCCTCCAGAGCCACAGCGTTCGACTAGAGCGTATCATTAAATGTCCATTAAAAAGCCAAAACCCCTTTCAGCGTTTAAACACAAATTGAAATGGGTAATTGACGAAGGAAACAAAACGAACAAGGAAAAAAAGAAAAGTAGATGTAGATGTAGAAGAGGAAGAGCAAGCGTATAGTAGGAGATACATATATGTGGGGTGGAGGGTGGAGCGGTTAGCGGCTAGCTACTGCGTCTATTGACATCAATCAATTGTCCATTTTGAAAGACGCACAAAAAAAAGCAATCAGAGCTAATTTTAAAACAGAAATACATACATCAATATATCCCCTTTCTAGATGTTATATATGTATGTACATATAATATTATCTGTATATATAATAGAAATGATAGCAATAATTTCAATTAGAATTCGATTTTTCAGAAGCAGAGTTAGATGAATATACATATGCTTTATAAGTAGCCTATCTATAGTATTTTTTGCTCTCTCTCTCAGTTTCTACCTTTGTATACTCCTGCAATGCATATACATACAGTCCATTCTTATTTATTGCTTTAATGCTTCGAACCTCTCATTTAAGCGCAGTTATCACGAGTTCCCTACGTAGTCTCTTATATCTTTCAAACATTCGATGATTCGTATTATTTTGAGAGACCCTCGAATTTCGAATCGACTGTATGAATATCCAAATTACATTTCTTCAGGATTATATGAATATAAACTATCAGCTGTCATTATTTTCATTGATTTTTGCCTCTGTTAGGTGAGTTTTTCTTCAATTTATAGAGAATTTCCCAGGCCAAAATCCTTTTATAGTTAAATGAATATTAATAATTCAATTATAATTTTCACTGAATTTTACTGACGTTAGAGTTCGTTTTTATCCAATTTACAGGGTATTACCCAGTCGTAAACGGCTTTTAAGATTTTATTGGACATAAATTATTATTATTATTAAATTTTGGTCTCTATTAAGTGAGTTTTCTAATGGATATGAAAATTAATCATTTTCATTAAATTTAGCCTCTATTAAGTGAGCTATCTTCGACTTACAGGGTATTGCCCAGTCGTTAACGGCTTTTCAGATTTAAATTAATATGAAATATATGAAATATATAGTACATATAAATCATTTTTATTATATTTAGCCTCTATTAAGTGAGTTTTCTTCGACTTACAGGGTATTTCCCAGTCATAAACTCCATTTTTTTGGGTACAGCTTGTTAGCTTAGTTTAGCTAAATGACCTTTGCAAATGGCAAATTGAAACTCGTTTTCCCTCCAAGCCCTTTTTGCCGCTATTCTCTTGGCACTTCCCACTCCCCTCCCTCTCCATCTCCATCTCCCTCTCCCCTCTGGCCTAACCGTTCTCCATTCTACATTCGGCTAACTGCATGGCATGCCATGACATTTTCCAGTCGTCGACTTCTTTTGCGGTCGTCCGTTGTGTGCGGCCATTTAGCTCTCTAATTGCTGCCATTCCGCAGCGCCAAAGCCGAAGTGAGAGAGAAAGAGAGAGAGAGAGAGCGAGAGAGGCGCGCGACCTCAGCGCCAGTAACTGTTCGTTCGCAGTTGCTGTTATTCGAATACCCTGCACTGTCAATGGCCCGCATGGGGTATATCGAGCGCAACGACTATACGCACATCACTCGAACGAATACAGGGTATCTGCGGTGCGTTCAACTGTCTCTTCGTCTCGTTGCGGCAGGTCAAAAGTGTCAAATTACGTACAATTATTTTTAACTTAAGCAACGTGCGTGCTGTGTTTGTGCCCCACCTTACACCCCCGTCACGCCTCCCGCCCACACACAGACACCTCCAGCCGTAGCACTCCATCCTCTCTCTCTCTCTCCACCTTCGCTCACCCACACTCTTACACGCTTTTAACATTGCTTTTAACTTCACTTCACTTCGTTTTCAATCACTTGTTCTCCTCTCCCTGCTAGTCTATCTCCTTCTCCTTCTCCTTCTTCTCCTTCTTCTTCTTCCTTTGCTGCGCTGCCCACTCTCGCAGCACTTCAACTTAAGTTCACTTCACTCGTCCGCTTAGTCATCTTCGGTTGCCTTTTTGTCTCTCCTCTCTGTCTGGCTTCTGTTCTCTCTCGCTCTCTCTCTCTCTCTGTCGCACTCTTTGCCTTTCAAGTGCTGCCCACTTCTTCGTTTGCCGCAACCGCAAAAACTAGCTACATCATTGAAAAAAAAAAGAAAAAAACATTTTGCGCCTTTTGTTTCGCTTTCCGGGTCGCATTTGCTTCATTTGCTCCCGCTCCCTCTCCCTCTCCCTCTCTCTCTCTCTCGCTCATTGCTTGTTTTAGTCTCTGTTAGTCTTTCAATTCTGTTACCCATTTATCAACTTCTCTGACTACTCACTCGCACTGCCTCTCTCTCTCTCTCTCACACACTTGCTCCACTATGCAATCATACAATTTCCTTATTCGCATTTAAATAGTTTTTAGATATATTATTATTATACATACATACATACATACATACATACATATATATTAACATTATAGTGCTTTATTATATAATATTTCATTTTGTGAAGGTCGTCAAATTCTCGGACTCGAAAACTTTTGATCGAATTCTACGTGAGTTTTTGTACAATTTAGTTTTAGTTCTTTGTTTTGTTTTTATTGTTGTTTCTTCTTCTTCTTCTTCTTCTGTTCGATCGTTAATTGTGCTGAAGAACAATGAAATGGAATTCGAAGGCTAAATGCGTGCAGCGCTCTATTAAAAGAGCTTTGCAATCTATGAACAAATTCAACAAATACTAGGTAAAGTCCATAAACAAGCTATCCAACTATTAACAACTATGGATATATGTATGTATGTATGTATGTACTTATATATTTACATATGTATGCATTTATATTTGTTTTTGGTAAATTCCACAGTTAAATACATTTGAAATGTGAAGTGAATAATCGGGAAATAATTCCATTCTCATTCGTATACCTCTGTTTGTGCTCCTTCTATTCTTTGTCTTTATTCCTCTAGCTCTATCTCTATATCTGTCTGTCTATCTCTGTCTCCCCATCTCTATCTTTCTCTTTCTCTATATATCTCTCTCTCTCTTTCTTTCTCTGTCTCTCTCTTTTTCTATCTCTACATATGTATATCTCTCTCTTAATCTCTTTATCTCTCTTTCTCCTTTCTTCCATTTCACTCTGTCTTTCACCAAGTCTCTCCTCTCTCCACTCCCTCCTCACTCCCTCACTTCCTCATTCTCTCTCTCTCTCCATCTCCACTTCCACCTCTTTTCCATACTTTCCCTTCTCACTCCCCATATCTCTATCTCGCTTCACGCCCATACCGCTACCTTCCCTATATAATGCTTAAAAAAAAAGAATTGGTTCAATTCCCTTATCAGAATTATGCATATGTATATTTGTACATCCATATGTATGTATATTTGTATATATAGTATACATAGTAGTTCTTCCCTCCGGGCTTATCTCGCGCGTATTGCAACAATTTGGGTTGCGGACGATTCGCGCCGCGTCTTATCGACTAGAGCCAAAGGGGCGTTGGGAAGCGAACAGCAGGCGGGACTATTCCAAAAGACCCAAAACAGGAAATGAGATTCTATGTTTGTTGTATGAATCGGGGCATAGTACTATACCATATATACTATATCAATACATATGTATATATTTATATTCAATTAACTAAGTGCACATATATACACATATATTAACTGGGCATAGTACGTGAATATATAGTATATATAATATATTACTATGTGTAGATGTGTTTTTCCCATACATATGTCCTCTATTATATATGAATGTACATATGTATGTATATGTACGTATACATCCCCATTGAATAACTATTATTAATACAATTTGAAATCAACTCAAAATCTCATTAATATAGATCCGCTTCTTAAGCCTCCTTAGGCTTGAGCTTGGGATTATTATGATTTCCAAGGTGGTAAATAAAGTAGGTTCTAACGATTTTCAAGCAACCTTAGGTATAACCGGAAGGATCTCTAAACATACAAATAAGTTTTCCCATGAATGTAAGTTTGAGGACCAGAATTTTCATCTCTATAACCGTCCGCTTATAATCGGATACTACTGTATATATTTTTGCCAGTTGCGTTTATTCATAAGGCTTGTTGCGATCTACTCTGCCATGATCATCGCTATAACGAAGTACTCTGACTGTAGAATCACTAAAGTAATTTTTCTACATATACATAATTTAAGCTCCTTGTTAATTTTTGGGATTGACTTTCAAGGGATTTGGTTTTATATGGCGAACTATCCACCTTTCATTGTTTTCTGTTACATCCGAATTTATCGATTTCGAATTGTTGACTACTGAATATACTGAATTCAGCTATATCAGCATAGGTTTTTCCATTATTGTTATGGAAAAGAAGATGTTTGCTTTATGGTTCTTAAATGAAGCTTTTAGATTATATAAATATATCAGAAAAAACTAAATCCCACTTCCAGTTGCAGTCTCAGCTATGTCCAATCGGAAACACTCTTGCTATACCCAAAAACTTGATCAATGTAAGATTTTCAGTGAGACCATATTTTTGTACATATCGGTGTATGACCCCATTGGGCGTGGCAACACCGTTTTGTATGAACATTTTAGTGAATTATTCTGCATTTCAGACATATATTTTGTGCTAAAATGGGGATTACTCCAGAAGTTAGGAACTAAATTTTCAATTCATATTAGCTGTACGATTTTCAGTGACGCTCACTGTCAGTATATACATACATACATACATATTTATATATGTATACACAGTCGAGTCTGTAAATGGGAAAATCGCAATAAATCGAAAACAAAATTCGATCTCTCGATAATTTGAATTGCTGTGTAAATCGATAAGAAACCGAGTCCCGTTTCGACTATATATATGTATATACATACATCTATAGCCTAAGCTACAGCCCTGATCACAGCAAATATCAGCTGAAGCCAATTGCTGCTGCGCTTCTGGCTAGACAATGTTGCTGATAGGTCAGCGACTGTCTGCTGCAGCTGCGTTTCCTACACATTATATAATATTATTTGTATTTATATATACACATACATATGTATATATACATATATAGACATTAGCTCACCTTTGAATTTGAGTGCCACTCGAGATGCGTTGCGGATACGACATATTGGCAACTTGTTGCTGCTGCTGCTTCTGCTGCTGTTGCTGCTGCTGCTGCTGCTGTTGTTGTTGCTGCTGTTGCGCTGCTTTATTTTGCTGCTGCTGCTGCTGTTGATTAGTTGCTGCTGCCTGATGCTGGTGCTGCTGCTGCTGCTGCTGTTGCTGTTGCTGCTGATGATGATGTAGATGATGGGACGTTGGTCCATTATCATGCACTTGATGTGACGAAGCAGCGTTGCCTGCTGCTGCGTTGTGTTGCTGCTGATTGCTGGCAATACGTTGCTGTTGCTGATGTTGCTGCTGCTGCTGCTGCTGCTGTTGTTGCTGTTGCTGTTGCTGTTGCTGCTGCTGCTGCTGCTGATGATGATGCTGATGGTGATGAAGTTGTTGCTGATGTTGCAATTGCTGCTGCTGCTGCTGCTGTTGTTGGTGTTGCTGATGTTGCTGATGCTGCTGATGTTGCTGATGTTGCTGATGCTGCTGCTGCTGTTGTCCACCGTTTGTGGCGTTGTTTGTGGGCGGCGGAGCACCGACCTGCACTGAAGAGGAGCGTATAGCTGCTTCCATTTCATGCCGAACTCTTTTGGCTTAAACACTTGTTGTTCCGCCCAGAAGTTGTTGTTGTTGTTGCTGTTGTTGCTGTTGTTGCTATTATTGATGTTGTTGTTGCTGCTGCTGCTTCTACTGATTGAAATGTAATGTTGCTGCTGCTGCTGCTGCTGTTGTTGTTGTTGTTATTGGTTTTATCACTGAGCTGCTCGCATGCAACAACATTGCACTGCAACATATTCACAACATGAGCAATTGTTTCTGTTTACTCGTTACTTGTTGTTGTTGTTGTTGTTATAATTATTATTATTAATGTTGTTGTTGTTGTTGTTGTTATTGTTGTTGCTGTCAATAAAACAGCAACAACATTTAGCTTGCGCGCTTTTGAGACGCCATGCAGCTGCCTGCACTTGTATTTCGAGTTGTTGTTGTTGTTGTTTGCTTTGCTTTGCTTTGTTTTGTTTTGTTTGGTTATAAATGAATTTGTTGTTGTTGTTGTATTATTATATTAAACATTTGCCTATTTACACACACACTGCGACTGCTGAAAAAAGACAAAGATGGAAGAAAAAAACCTCTTATAATTTTCGCACACACGCACACACACAGTGAGAGAGCGACAGAGACAGGGAGTGAGGGAAACAATGGCCAGTGAAGTGAAGTGTGGCAACGTCGCAGGCGCATGCCCTGTTGCCAGTTTTCACTAAACACACGCGTTTTATCCTTCTCGTTGCACAGAAACCAAACAAAAAAAAACACACAGAAAAAAAATTATTTTAAAACTTGATTTAAAAAAAAAACCTTTTGGAAACAACATGTATTTTTTCATATTTATTTTATGCTCGCGAAAAACAAACGCGCACAAAAAACATTTGAGAAAACTTTTCTCATTTTTCATTCTTTTTTTTTTATTTATTTATTTATATAATTTTCTTTTTTTTTTAGTGGTCGAAAAAAAACTGGTGACACATATTTGGTAGGCGTAGTGGGCGTGGTGGCTAGCTAAATGCTTTTCTAGGAATATATACAGTGTATCTATTCGTGTGCGTGCGTGTGTGTGTGTGTGTGTTGATTAACAAATTAGTTAGTTTTCATTTTTGATTTGATTTCATTTTGTTAGTTTCTCTCTTCTTCTGTTTCGTCAGTTAAGTTGCGAAAATTTTCCATTAATTAACAACTTTTGCGCACACACTTTTAATTTAATTCATTATTTAATATGATTTGTATTTTAATTTCTCTTTTATTTCTCTTCATTTTTGTTGCTTTTTTTTTATTTTTGCTGAATTTTTATCAGCTGCTTTATCACTGGAAAACTTAAAAAAAAAAAATATTGGATTTCAACACAAAAACAAAAAGTTTTTCTTGATTATTTTCGCCGTCCATACAATCTGCAAAGAGAAAGAGAGAGAGGGGGAGGGGGGGGGGGGAGGGAAAGAGAAAAGAGAACAAAGCATAAAATTTGATTAGTTGCCACATACGATCAAGATATAAGACAAGATATAGATAAGATATAGCAAGACGTACTATCGTATATGTATGTATATAAAGATGTGTATAGATATATGTACATATATTCATATGTAGAGCTAAATTGGCTCTATTTGAATATTATACGAGTGATAAGAATATCTAGACAGATAATTTATGGCACGCACATACATATTGTTGTTCCATACGTACATACATACATTGTATGTATGTATGTATATACAGTGTATCACCATAATCTGCCTACACTAGAAACTATTTGCTTTGCGAACAAATAAAACATATATGTATCTATATATACATATATACAATACATACATATGGTTTTTTTAGCTCCAAAATTTATACTCTTGTTAACTGCTTAATTAACTGTACTCTACAAAAGAAATAATGTCTATCGGTCGTTTAGTTTAAAAGTTACAACTAAAATATCATGAAAAACACGTTTTGTTTTCTTCAATAAAGCTTTACCTAGGTCTTTAGACAGACACACATAAGACAAATTTAACTACAATGGGTATTATTACAAATATGTATATTGTATATATGTGGTATATATAAATTTATATACACATTATATACATACATATGTATATACATACATGCATATGTATAAACATATCAAGTTAATTTTTGTTTATTATTATTATCGCACTTCTATGACAAAATATGATACTACGTCTGGCACATACATACATATACACATACATACATATGTATATAAAATTTCAAGTCTCTTGTGAGATCTCTTTGTTCATAAGGACAGACAGACATGCAGACAGACAACAGCTCAGCTCGCCATTCAGATCAAGTGTCCATATATAGACTCTACGGGGTCTGCCACGCCTCCTTCGACCTGTTAGATACATTTTCACAAAAACTGTTGTAGACTGATTTCCCGAGTATAACTATAAATCACCTACGAGAGATCTATAAATTTGCCTTGTATATGATTTTTATAATCCTTTCAAGAACACGTCGAAAATGAGCAACTCAGCATATATCCGTATATACTTAAATCAGATCTGAAGTAAACCTTTTAAGAAATGCCTAAACTATGGTACGACATTGACAAACTGTAGGAATATACATATATATATATACATACATATTGTATATATTATACTATTTGGCTATATATAGTATATTTAATATGTATATAAATGTACGTACACGTATCCCCTATTAAAAACCTTTACAATCTTTATACATATATAATCCTAAATACAAATATCTGTTAATGTTTCAACATATTATCAAATTCTATTTCTTACCTTCCGTATTTCGTAATTTATTGGCACACTTGCTTTTAAAAATACTTTCTGAAACACTTAACACGCTTTTTGACAGTAGCAATTGAGCAACAATAAAAATAATATTTGAAAAAGAAAAAAAGATTTTCTTTTCATTTATTTTGCAATAAATTTATTTTATAGCCGTCAGGCGACACATTTATATACATATGTATACATATGTATGTATGTATGTACATTTCTATATATGTATGTATATCGAGTTTTATATTCGAATATTTCATTCATATTTATATCTGGCACACACACACATACACATACAGAGGCACACTCACTAGTATATTACATATAACCGTAATCGCTATCACATATCGAATATTTATTTGCTATCACCACTCGTGTATGATAAGCTCGCTTATCACTGCCTAAGAATTTAAGAATCGCTTATCAGCTCGGCCGCCGTCGCCGCAAACCCCTCGAATTAAAGTCCAGAATATGAGAATAACAATTTCACTAAGTCCATATCTGTCGGTCACTCTTTCCCTCTCTCTCTATCTCTCTCGCTCTCACTCCTTTTTTTTTTATTCACTCTCGTAGGCTAATTTTCGACGCATTTGCGGTATTCCCAGGTGCCCGCAGCAGCTTTACAGAGATATTTACGCGTGTGTTGCCTACGTGCAAAACAGAAAACAGAAAACAAAAATCAGAAGCATCAGCGGGAGCGACCGCAAAAAGTAACAGCGGCGATACAACAGCAAGCAGCCGAAGTAGAAACGGAAAAAAAGAGAAAAAAAAAACCCTGGCAGTGTCGACAAACTGGAAACTGAAATGATGAAACTTGGCAACAGCGCGCAGTCACATGTTTAGTTGGCGCTGGTAAGCGCTGATGCCGCTGAGCCACGGACGCCGTCGCCGCTGTCGCTGCTGCTGCTGTTGTTGGTCAGCAACATTTTTGTTATTGTTGTTGCGTTTAATGAAACCAATTAAACTGCACAGCCACAAATAAATAAAAACAATAACAATTAACAGCTGGCAGGCAGCAGCAGCAACAACAACAACAACAGCAGCAATAACAATTCGCAATGCACATACAGCGACACATAGAGCTGAGCAACTTTTAGTAAATTAAATTCACACTATGAAAATTGCACAGAATTTGGATTGAATTTAAGCAAACGGCAAAAACACTCATGAACATACACACACTCATACACGCTCACACTCATGCACACTCACACTCATAAACAGACGAAAATTAAGCACAAATTCCTCAAACAAGCAAAAAAAAAAAAAGTCAGCCAAGCGTCGCAACGACCAAAAGCCACGCAAAAGCAGCGACGTCGGCAGCAATAAAAATATATTCAGATCCAACAACAAACCATGCAACGTTGCCGCACTTAACACAAAGCAAAAGACAGAAAATACGTAGAAAAAAAAACTTAAGCACGCGTAAGATTAAAGCAGCGACGGCAACGTCAACGGCGGCAGCGACGCAAGCATCGAGCCAGCCAAATGCGCTGTTGACAATTTTCATCGGCCCCAGCGCAAACAAATTAATAAAAATAACAACACACGCACACAACTAACAGCAACAACAAGCAGCAGCAGCAGTAGACGACAATATGAAAAGAGGCTTAAAACTATACGTAAAAAGAAACAAGCAAAGCAGCGCAGCCAGCATCGATGCCAACAGCGTTATAATAATAATAATAATAGCATAAAAAGAAATTATAAAAAAAAGCCAACTCGAAGCTAAAGCAAAACAACGAAGAAAAAATACTGCCTCTGCCGCTGCCCCAGCACAACATCTCGCCATGTGCAAAAACGAGACAGAATGCGCCGTGCGCAAACAAACGAAGCAGAATATAAGAGAGACAGAGAGCAGAGCGTGAGCAAACGAACAAACGGCTCGGTCGTTCGTTCCGACTGTCTGACGAGCAGTTGTTACGTCGGTCGGTCGGTCGGTTGGTCGGTCGGTCGTTGTCGTTGTCGTCACAAAAGGGGAGGAAGCGGGCGAGCTATGGGCCACTGTTGAGGTTGAGCAAAAACAGAGAGCAACAACGCGGGAACTTGAACACACACACAAATATATATGTACATTTATATACATATATATATGTATATATAAACATTTATATATGCGAGTATATAAATATATGTATACATATATATATGCATATATATTTATATATAACCATACAACTGCAAAGCAAACAGCAGGCAGATACGTTGCTGCGCAGCAAAGTTGTACGACGTTGTTCGTGTATTCGTTAAGCGGCGCGCGGGTGACGCAACAGCAAGTGTAAGGCGGAGGGCAGGCAGCGCCGTTGGCAACTGAGTACGAAACGTATACATGCACAAGCTAGTCACACATACACACACACACACTCACTGACTACGAATGTAAATGGCAGGCACAAAACTCGCAACGTCATAACGAGACAAAATGAAAGAGCGAGTAAGCACACGAACGAATCAACGACCAACCGCCAGACAGGCAGCCAGACCGACCGACCGACTGACAGACCGAACGACAATCAGTCGGTGAGCCGTGCATAGTGACGTGCACAAAAATCCCCCGAGCAGCAGCGCAGCAACGTATACTTGTCTGTGTGTGTAGCTGTCGTTGCATATGCTTGTGTGTGTGTATGTATATGAAAAATGATAGGAGACGTAAAAGCAAACGAGTCTAACGAGTAAAACGTAGCAATAAACACACGACGAGCGGTTGATGGTAGAGAAGGGGCAAGGGGTGTGCGGGCGCGCAAGGTGAAACGTAAAAAAATACCGTGTGTAAGAAGAAGCAGACAGGCACACACACACACACATACATATATACACACAAACATGGGCACATGTACGTATTTTTACACGGTGACCGTATAATAATAATAATTGTGGAGCATTGGCGTGCTGGCATAAAGTCCACACATACACACACACATATACACATTTTCGTTGCTTGTGTTTGTGTGCTTTGTGTGGGCGTCAGCACAGGCGACGGCAGCAGCAGCAGCCACAAATAGTATGTACAGTAAAATATTCACAACGAAAAGGCGAAGTGCGAAGAAGCAACGGAATGAAAAAAGTAAATGAAACAAACCGAAAAGAAAAAAAAAGCTAAACGAAACGAAAAAAAAAAAATCACGAGTAGGCCGAAAGCAATTTATTTGAGATAGCGCCTCTGCCAGCGCCGGTGTTCTGCTTCGTTCGCTGCCTCCTGCTGATAGTACTGCTGTTGTTGCTGCTGCCCATTTTTCGTTCGCTGCTCTGCTGTTGTTGTTTGGCTGCTTTTTGCTCGTCTCTGCTGCTCTGCTGCTGCGCTGCTACCGTGGAGCAAAGAATTGATTTTTCGTTCAAGCTTTAATTTAGTGCGCCAGCTTTTATTTTTATTTTATTTTTTTTAATACATACATACATATACTTTTAGTGCTCCTGTGTGTGTGTGTGTGTGTGTGTGTGTGTATGTGTGAGTGCGTTGTTTTTGTTGCGTGTGTTTTTATCAGTTATTACACAGTGTTGTTGTTGTTGTTGCCGCTCTCGTACATATTTTATGATTTTTTTTTGCTTTTGTACAGAAATAAGCGCATGTGAACGCGGCATGGAACGTGTTTTCAGCCAGAAAATGTGTCGTAGGTTTTGCCTGCGTTTCAGTCAGGGTTTGCGTGTGCGTGTGTGCATTTGTGAGTGCATGTGCATGTGTGTGTGTGTTTTTTTTTAAGCTTTCACAACACAACGCAAGATTCGCAGGCCTCCTCTCTCTCTCTCTCTCTCTCTCTCTCTCTCACTCTCTCTCGCTGCATCTGTGGCACCTCTTTAACATGTTCATCATTATCATCTTCTGCAGCAGCTGCAGCTGCTTCTACTGCTGCTTCCTCTTGCAAAGTGCAACAGTAAGAAGAAGCGGCACCAACAACAACAACAACAACAACAATGGCAAAACGCATATGCCGCACACATGTGCAACTGCTGCGCGTATGTGGGAGTAGTTGGAGCCATAGGGCGGATGGGTGGGGCGCAACATTTTAGTTGGGGTTGCTGCAACACACGCACGCACATGTTGCCTGGCAACATAAAGCGACTGTTCCCATTGTACAATAACAACAACAACAACAACAACAACAACAGATGAAATAGTTGGTAATACATACATACATACATACATACATATACAATATATACAGTGTACATATGCACAATATAGAATCCGATATCTTTTGCATCTCATATTGCTATACATACATACATACACATACACACACATACATATTAATCTCTTCGCACTTTACGAAATTGCACAATTTATGAAGAATGTGATATGGTTTGAGTGAAAGGTTATATTTACCGCTATATCTAAATGCCTCGTATCTCTAGAATCAACATATGGAGAACATAACGCTCATTCTTCCATCCATCCATCATAATTATGTATTTCATTTGATTTCTTCTATTCTCTATACATACACACATTTTCATATATACATATGTACATACATATATGTAAATGTATATAATAGAGTCTTTCTCTCTCTTTCAATTCTTAACGAATTTCTATTATAAAGCCAATAAAAACTTTCAGCTTTACCGATGGCTTTGAATACTAATGGATTGCTATGAAACAATAAGGCAAAAATTCCAAGTGTTATAGCAAAAACTCCCAGCTGTAAAAATCTAAATAAAATAAAGTAAAACCCTAAACTTAATGACATAACGTGTTTAAAAATAATAATGGTAACAAATAAAAACGAACTTTCAAATGGGTTTTTTCTCTTTGCTAGAATTTGGAAACCTACAAAATAAAAGCAAAAAAATTAGTTGAAAAGTTCTGATTCATCTTGAGTTCAACCCTTAACAAAAAAATAAATAAAATTACTAAATGAGGGTTAGCGTGTTCTAGAATTTTTCATTTTCTTCTTTCTTTTTTTCGTATACCTTATAAGAGTAGTTTATGGACTCGTCTACCTGAAGTTCAGTTGATCTTATGTATTAGACAATATTCAGTGTTAGTTATAGGTGATATACATACAGACATATGTATGTATGTACGTATGTATGTATAGAGCTGTATATAGTGAGAATTAGCCCTATGTTGACTTTATTTTAAGCATACGCTATAATAATTTACATATGTATATTTAAGATTATTTAAGTGATATATACATTCGACTATCGATAGTCATATCGGCTTAACTAACTATCGTTAACTTGGAATATTAGCTACTACAACTAGTAATAGAGATAGTGTGTATATATATACATACATATGTATGTATGTACATAGTATATATGTATGTATGTATGTATGTATATATCAAGTGAATCCAGTCAATCAAGTTCCAAGAATAGATCATATTTGTTTATAATGTATTTTAGTAATAACTATTTTAGTATAGTTAGTTCTATATATCCATTCAATCTATAACTCATTTATATACGAGCCCAAACCACTATTAATTCGAACAGCATGTTTTTTTTGCAGTGCGCAATGTTTAACACACTATATTGTCAATACTACTAAAGATAACACATACCAATGCATTTCGTCTTAAAGAGAATTTTACTCTCTTCATGATGAAAAAAAAAATAATGCTCTCTTTCCAACAACAACAAAAATATGAGTAATTTATTAAAAAGGTATACTTAAGAGATAAGAAAAAATTGACCACTATTAATTCGAACGCTGCGTAAGCTTACCTTAATCTCAAGAAGAGCAAAACAAAAGCAACTAATGTAACGGAATCTAATGTAACGGAATCACTATCTAGTTATGATCTGCAAATAATGTCACAATACAGCATGCAAAAAAATATTAGAATTGCTGCAGATCAGTGAAAGTTTAGCAACGATGGTGCGTGGTAAACCAATTTGTAAAGAAATCAGAGTATTGATTAGGGATTATTTTAAATCTGGAAAGACACTTACGGAGATAAGCAAGCAATTAAATTTGCCTAAGTCGTCTGTGCATGGGGTGATACAAATTTTCAAAAAAAATGGGAATATTGAAAATAACATTGCGAATAGAGGCCGAACATCAGCAATAACACCGCGCGACAAAAGACAACTGGCCAAAATTGTTAAGGCTGATCGTCGCCAATCTTTAAGAAATTTGGCTTCTGAGTGGTCGCAGACAATTGGCAAAACTGTCCACCGAGAGTGGACTCGACTGCAATTAAAAAGTATTGGATATGGTTTTTATAAAGTATGTTTTGTTATTAGCTGTGCATCGTACCCAATAAATTACTCGTAATCTTACTCGTAGGCCAAGGAAAAACCCTTGCTTACGCTTCGTCACAAAAAGAAGCGTTTGCAATGGGCTCGGGAAAGGATGTCTTGGACTCAAAGGCAATGGGATACCATCATATTCAGCGATGAAGCTAAATTTGATGTTAGTGTCGGCGATACGAGAAAACGCGTCATCCGTAAAAAGTCAGAAACATATCATAAAGACTGCCTTAAAAGAACAACAAAGTTTCCTGCGAGCATTATGGTATGGGGATGTATGTCTGCCAAGGGATTAGGAAGACTTCATTTCATTGAAGGGACACTCAATGCTGAAAAATATATTAATATTTTACAAGATAGTTTGTTGCCATCAATACCAAAACTATCAGATTGCGGTGAATTCACTTTTCAGCAGGACGGAGCATCATCGCACACAGCTAAGGGAACCAAAAATTGGCTGCAATCTAATCAAATGGAGGTTTTAGATTGGCCAGCAAATAGTCCAGATCTAAGCCCAATTGAAAATATTTGGTGGCTAATGAAAAACCAGCTTCGAAATGAGCCACAACGGAATATTGCTGATTTGAAAATCAAGTTGCAAGAGATGTGGGACTCAATTTCTCAAGAGCATTGCAAAAATTTGTTAAAATCAATGCCAAAACGAGTTAAATGTGTAATTCAGGCCAAGGGCGACGTTACACAATTCTAATAATAATTAAATTATTGTTTTGAGTATGATAGTAAATCACATTACGCAGCGTTCGAATTAATAGTGGTCAATTTTTTCTTATCTCTTAAGTATACCTTTTTAATAAATTACTCATATTTTTGTTGTTGTTGGAAAGAGAGCATTATTTTTTTTTTCATCATGAAGAGAGTAAAATTCTCTTTAAGACGAAATGCATTGGTATGTGTTATCTTTAGTAGTATTGACAATATAGTGTGTTAAACATTGCGCACTGCAAAAAAACCATGCTGTTCGAATTAATAGTGGTTTGGGCTCGTATAAAAAAAAAAAAAAAAAAAAATTTGCTATAGCTCCAAGGTATTATTTTTATCAAATTATCATTTCAACTCTTCTTGTTCTGCTTCTTTTTTATTTTATTTTAACTTTTTATTTTATTTTTACGGTTTTTTTTTTGCTTCTCTCTCTTCTCGGTTTATTTAAATGCGATTCACAGGCGCATATTGATTTTTTTTTCTGCTCTTGTTGAAAACAGTTAAGCAATTTGTATTATTTCTTTTGCTTTTCTTTGCTGCTATTTTGGGGCATGGCTGAAATTTGGCAACGTTGCATTTGATGTGCCGTCGTTGTTGTTGCTGCTGCTGCTGCTGCTGCTGCTGCTGCTGCTCCTTTGCCTTTGCTGGCTCATTCGTTATTCGCCTCTCTCGCACTCGCTCACTTTCGCTCTCTCTCTCGCTCTCTGCCTCCCTTGCTCACTCTTTTGCTCACACAGCAACGCAACGTCCTTGTGACGTTTTTTGCCCCCTTGCGGCAATTGCGACGTCAAAAATTAACTGCAATTTGAGAGGCCTTTGCGCCCCGGCTCCGTCTCCGGCCAGGGCCCCACTCGCCTAACTCCCTCCCTCCCTCTCTCTCTCTCTCTCTCTCTTTCTCTCTGCCATCCAAACAACCACCCACCCGCCTATCCGCCTACGGGCAATGCCAGCTCCAGCTCTTCATAGAATAGATAATGCACACACACACACACGCGCGTATGCCTCTGTCTGTCTGTGTATGCATGTGTGTGTGTGTGTGTGTATTTTTGTTGATTGGTCGACGCTTCGCGTAAAATATGCAAACTAAATTACAGCATTTTAAGCCGTTTGCCCATTTATTTATGGCATGCAAGGTGGCGCCCCCTGCCGGCCGGCGTACGCTACAGTTCTACTACAGTTATTTCTGCGTTTATTTGCCATGTGCCACGCCCATCTGACAGCAGCCGCCCATCGTTTGCAGAAGTCGAGTAACCAAAAATAACGGCGAAATCGAACGGAACGTCATTAAGGAAAGGAAAGAGTGACAAGGCGTGAGATGCAATCGTGTGTGTGTGTGAGAGAGAGAGCGAGAGAGGGGGAGCAGGAGCGAGAGAGCACAAGTAACTGTCACTTGACATTTTAATGGAATTTTTATGTTTTTGTTGCGGCTAACAACAACAACAACAACAACAACGGAGAAGAATAAAAATAAGAGCGACAAAAAAGAAAATATACATACATATGTATGTAGCCAATTGACACTGTGAGTGATACGAATAGGAAATCAAGTGTTAATTACGATCATATGTCCATCATCAGATACAAGAAAAAAACGCAAAGGTATAAATATTCCAGATACAAATGGATATTCATTATGAATAAATTATATAGACAAACGAATGGAAACGAATAAATATACATAGTATGTAGATACATACATAGATAGTTCAAATAAGTCTCAATACCAACTGAATATTATATCATTACATCATTATATGCTGGTCCATTTAAGAGTTGTACTACATGATCTCTGTATATACGATATACGATAGATATAGATATTCAGCTTGAGATTACATTATAGTTAAATTATAAGGGCAGACTAATAGTTAGTTATATAGTCTAATATACGATATATGTACATACATATATCATACCAAACACATCATATACTAGTCTCTATAAGAGCTGTACAACAAGATCTCTATATACAATATACAATACGATGTAGCTAGCTATAGATAGATGTATGTATGTAGATAGTTGTTTCAAGCAAATCGTATTGAGGCACTACATTTCGCTTAAATTATATAGTCAGATAACTAGACAATTAGATACACTCAACATCTACAAAAAGATTATGGCTAAAAAATAACAGAAATCATTGTAGAAGCTCAAAAACAAGGCAAATAGAGACTTTAAAAGAGAAGAGGCCACAATTACGGGTAATTCATTAAAAAGGTACTGAAAGGCAAGAATTTTTGGCATAAATATTCCAAATACTCTTGAAGAAAACCTTTGAAACTCTGAACTCTTAAACGCATTTTTAGAGAATCCTCTTTAGCTTTGCTAGTGTGAAGAAATCAGCCTTTTTAACTTATCCTCAACATATTTATATTATTATTGGTGTATTTCTTATAAAGTTATTTGACAAAATAATTTAATTACTTCAAAATTCTTAAGATTCTCTCTGGAAAAATTAGCGTTATTACGAAGAAATTTTTAGTATGCACAAATATGTAATATATATATTCCAAGCAAATATATATAATGCTAGATGGTATAGTTTACATGTTTAACATATATTATATCAAATAATATATTAAACAAAAAATGTTTATCCTATATAATTTGTTCCTGATAATAATTTTAAATATATCAAACAATTTTAAAGTGTCTATGTCTGTACAGTTCCGATATATATTGAAAATCGTTAGATTTCTTGTCAAATCAAATTTATATGTTTAATCTTATAGATATTGCGATATATCGTATTATGCATAGCTGATAGTTCCAGTTTTTATACCCTGAACCCATTGAAAATGGGAAATCATGGTATATTGGTTTTGTTGAAAAGTATGGAACAAGCAGGAGGCGTGGCAGAGCCCACAAAGTATATATATTATTGATCAGGGCGACGAACTGAGGCGATTTATTGGGAAATATCAGTTCCTTGAAGGGTACAGCGGATATCGTAGTCGAGCAGTCTCGATTAGAGCTTTTTTACTTCTTTGTAACGAAGCCTTAAATGGATTGCTTCTTAGAGTTATAGCTATAGTTCTTATAGCGAATATATGTATATATAATTGATTGTATTACGCAGATTTGATATATTTTAGGTATTTTATTTATTTACTTTGGCTATTTATTTATGCAATTTACAGTTTATTTAGATGGGGTGTACTTAAATCGCTTAGCCGTGAATCAAGTTTGAATTGGTGAGTCATACGTAACGGTACATTCACACTAATCGAATTTAAATACACCTTTCGCAGTTTCTCTCTCTTCTTCCGTTTATCCGTTTCTTTGTTAGCTAATCTATGCTCTTACAGGGCATTATATAGGGTATATATGTAGGTTGTATTGATGGTAACAACGAGAATAATTTACAGCAAATGACAAACAGGTTGAACATGAAATGCGACGTGAGTCGTAGCCACAGGTAAAATCAGAGATACGCAGAGTGATAAACAGAGAGAGGAAGAGGTGGATAGAGAAAGAGCGAAGAGCATGATAAAATGAACAGGCCACGTCGTAGCTGTCTGTCCTCTGTCCAGAAATATTTGTATATATATATGTACATACATACATATATATGTTTCTATATACATCAATGCATATAAAGTTCAGAAATTGAAAGAGAAAGAAGAAAAGGAAGAGGCACAAGAAGAAGACAAACTAATATTTGCATAATTTTAATGCTAATTAGCAAGTCGAAAAAGTAGAAAGAACTATAAATAAACACACACACACACATATATATATACACATATGCGTGCATATTGATATGTAAATCAATAATTTCTACACATACTTATATAGAACCAGAATCAAAACTCGTTTCGTGGCGCCTCATTAAAAATAAAAACGAAGAAGAAGAATGCGATAAAGACAAACAATAGAAACAACAATTTGAAACCAAAAATCAAATCAAATCGAGTTCAAATGTTTCACAATAATTTCGTCAAATGTATTAAAAAAAAAGAGAGAATTTAGCATTAAGATTACAAAGCAAGAGATCGAGATAGATTTACAGAGTGAGGGAGACAGACAGACAGAGAGAGAGAAAGATGACTGTAAATCTAGCCTATATAGATATAGATAATATTGTATTCATCTGGTATACATACATACAAATACATACATATATTATATTTATATACATATATCTTGAGATTTCAATAATGGATCTCAATAATCCGTTATATAACTGGATTTAAACATAATGAGTGATAGATATGGATTATATTCTATTCATCTGATATACATATACATACATAAATACATACATACATATATACATGATCATTTATCATAGACCAATCACAGAAATATCTATGCTATGGTTGATGGATTGATCCACTAATCCAACTCCAATAATTGCTTCAATGCACGATTATTGTTATGCATATACACATGTGTCTATTATATTATTTTTATAATTTTCAGCATTTTTTCCATGTATTTTTATATTTTTACAATACATTGCCATAATATTACAAGGTCTTAAAATCCACCTTTATTTTGGCTAAAAACTACTAAAGTCTCATCCAAAACTACCAAAAATACATAATTTATAGAGGCCTACTAAGAATGTAACAATTCCCAAAAGCTTCCAAACATCCCACAAAATTTTAGAGTCATTCCTAGATTATATATCTGAAATTATATATCTTCGCCTATTAGGAGCATAAGAAAATCCATATTGCCCAGATTTATGTCTGAAATTTCTCAATTTTTCTGTAAATTAAATCGCAATATATGCTACATGTTTGTTTCAGGTACTACTATTATCATCTATTTAATGATTTTTATAAATTTGTATATATAAATCTTTCTCTTTTCATTTGATTTTAATATTTTACGTATATATATTTTCAACCTAGCATTATCTAATTCATGACAGAAATATATATAACACATATGGAACATGTGGCAGTACTTCATATATTTACATAAAAAGAATTAGACTTAATTTCTTAGAACCTATCAATAAAATATGGATTATCCACATATACATATATGGACTTTATTGTGCATCAAATTCTCCTTATAACTGGATATCATATGAAATGCATATGGCATTCCATTTGACTGCTCCAGAACTACGAGCTATCCTATTCCACATCCAAGTATTTGCCAAGTAAATAGATCAGAGTTTATAGTTGGCTAAGGTAATTGTAATTCTATAACTATAAACATCGCTTGGATCGAGTCGATTTCATTCATTCATGAGAATCGCGTTACTGAGAATATCATTCGGACTGACGGACTTTGAACACATCAGAACTTTCATATGAATATGTACATATATATATATTTAGTTTCAACTTATTGATAACCCTATTTACATAAATATTTTTAGGTTTTTATTCAATTGTTTATAGGATTGTGTCTTTTTCTATCTTTGTGAGCTTACCATTGAAAATGTTGTTGGGTCTACGAATCCAAAAGCCGGTGGCTCTATCGATCGTCGTTGCCAGGTGGTTTACGAATGGAAATATTTATTACATTCCCATTAGCATACACAGATATACATATACATACATACATACATACATACATACATGTATACAGTATATATATATAGAGAGATATATAGGTATACGATTTATATTATATGTATATACAATTCAGGTTTATAATCTGTGTTTTATTTCTCTTAACATTCCTCTAATGCGTTACTTTTTCGAACTCGAAATCCAACTCGAACTCGAACTCGATTATTTGATTTGTTTAATTTTCGAATTTGCATTTTTAATCTCGAAACGATTCTTGGAAAATTTTTGGACAAAAAAACGCACACATAAAAACAACACGAAAAAAACGAGCGACGGGTTTTTAATTATTTATATACATACATACATACATACGTCTATGTATATACATACTGACATTCATATTATTATTTCTTATATTTGATTTGTTATTGATTTTTCTTTGTCTCCAGAAAAAAAAGTATAAAAAAATTCGATTTGCGACCAGCTAAACAAAACCAAAATATGTATATGTAAATTTATGGCAGAAGAAGAAGAAAAATTTATAAAATTATGCATACACATATGATATAAGCATGTGCGTGTATGTGGGGCCACATATATGTATACATATATATACATATGTACATATATGGATAGATGTGTTTGTGTGTGGATAGAGCGAACGAGCGAGTGGGGGCCGGGCGGGGTCGGGGGCGTTTGTCCGTTAGCCAAAAACTTTTGCAGGGCGGTGCCGCAAAAATAAAATGCAAAAAATATTTTAAGCAAATTGCACACATGGGCAATGCGTTTGTGTGTGCGTGTGTGTGTGTGTGGCTTGGCTTTGATACGCCTTTGGCGCTTTTTATGCCACACTTCCATTTAAATTTTTCTTTTACACACGCACACAAGCCGCTCAACTGGCCCAGCTGTGCATAAAAAACAATTTCAATTTATTATATAAAAAAAAAAAATACAATCTATGCCACTTTAAAAAAGCACACACAAAAGCAAAGGAAAAAAATTGAAAAAAATTAGAATTGGAACGCAGACGACGTCAGCAGCAGCAGCAGCAACACACACACACACACACGCACAAAACAGAATACACTGTCAATGCGTAAGAGCGAGAGACAAAGCGAGCGAGTGAGCGAGCGCACAATACACAGGCACACACACACAGAAGTACGAAAAAAAAAGAAAAAAAAAACTTCCAACAATTTGCGCTGCGTTTTTATTTGCGACCCTTCTCACTTTAATATTCGCGCATAGATCAGCATTGCATTTGGGCACAGTGAAAAAAAAGTTATATATGCATATGTATGTATGCATGCACACACATCCATACATACACACTCAGGCAACGGCAACGTAGCGTGGGGGCAGTAAAACGCGACGCAATTTTCCAATGAGTTGTTATTTTCATATCCATTTTGCCTACATACATATGTATATATATTATATATATAATATATATATATACGCACTCACACACAGTCGCAAGCTCACAGCGCATACAGGCAGGCACAGCTATAAAAATACACACATATGAATATACATATGTACATATGTATAATACATATTTATATATGTATATACATGCACATATATAAATATACTGTTATATATGTGTAGGCGACACAAAAGCACAACATTTTTTACATTTTTTTTCTTTTAGTTTGGATTTGATTTAATTTGAATTTTTCTTCTTCTTTGCTTCTATTTCATTTTCATTTTATTTTTTATTTATTTTATTTTATTTTTTTTTTATATATATATATATTTTTTTTTGTATGGGCGGCTCTCGTTTGGTTTTCTTGATTCGGATCTCATTATTTTTTCATTCCGTTATTGTTGGCAATTTAATTGCGTTGCACGTTTACCTTGTTGTTGGTTTTGTTTTATAGCGACGATTTTCATAATTTTTATCGTAAACTTATTATAGATAAATTCGCAACGTATTTGCAAACCGTCTTATACTTTTCTTTACATGATCAGCACGCGCTGCACACACCCGAGTTTTCAGGAGTTGAACAACACATCTACATCTATAACGACTATAACGGCGACGACGCCGCTGCTGGTGCTGCTGCCGTTGTTGAATCCGATGTTGGGTCGTCAAAGATTGCCGAACATCGAGCATCCGACATCGAACTCGAACCGTTTGAGCAAACACAGTTCGAAGCCGGCGATGTGCGCGACGGCAAAGAATGGCTTAGCGAACAGAGCTCGCTTAACAGTAAGGCGCCAAAATATTGGGCATAGCTACTAATACGGGTAGACTGAATGTTGATTTGTTCAAAATTTAACAACAAAGGACAAATTACATGCAATTGAATTGGCCCCATCAATGCGCCATGACATTACATCCGATTTAAATAATAGACATAGTATGTACACACATACATTACAATTTAGTCATATACATGCATACATACATATGTATGTATGCATGTAACAATATGGCCGCATGTTCACAACTAACAAGCCTGGCACAATTTGCAGCCTGGCACTGTTCACACTTTTATGGCGTTCGTTGCATACAACTCTAACTGATGCTGACTGACGCTGACTGTCAAATCTTTTGTATTTTCCGCTTTGATTTTGTTTCGCATCGTTTTTTGCCAATTTTGCGCAGTGAAAGTGAAACACAAACACAACTGCAGCCAATGCGCTGCGGCAGGTTGCCTGCAAAACAACAGCAGCACGCATGTTCGATGCTCGATGTTCGATGTACACGAAAATTCAATGTGTATTGCTGGCCTGCTTGTTTCTGTGCGCGCGCTAATGTTTCAGGTCTATTAATATTGTTTTGTTGTTGCTATTATTATTATTAGGCGGCTGCCTGCTGATGCTATGATTGTTGTTGCAATTGTTGTTGCTATTGTAGTTGTTGTTGTTTTTGACTTTTGTGCAATACACTCGTCCGGCTCGCGGCCTCATTGCTGTCATGCAACATATCTCTCAACGTAACGTAACGTTGCCAGTTTTCAACAACTAACTCGAACCTGTGAAGTGCGGCAACGTTGCTCGCCAGCGCCCATACACTTGTGCGACTGTGGTGACGCCGACACCGACGCTGCCGCTGCCATCAGCGTCGACTGCGACTGCCGCCGCATGACCAACGTTGCTGTTTATAACATAAATAAATAAAAAGCAAATGGTAAAAGCAAAGATTAAAAGGCAATGCAAAGAAGCAGAAGCAGAGACGCAATGACGACGATGGCGACATTGTTGTTGTTGTTGTCGTTGTCGTTGTCCGCTTTAAAAGGCAGCAGAGAAAATATGAAAATAATGATAATGAAAATAATAATGATGATGAGAAGGAATAAACAGCCATGCCATGCCATACCATGCCGGCACCAACAGCAACTACAAAAACAACAGCATCATACCGAACGACTATTCGTTCATACACGTTGTATTTGCATGACACTCTCGCTCAGTCACAATCATTCAGTTTTCAGTTGGAGCGAAGCCATTGCAGCAGCAGGCAGCACACATACACACACACACACACAGACTCACACACTCACACTTACATAAAAAAAAAAACTCGCACAAACAAACAGGCAAGCAAGCTAGCAAGGAAGCAAACGAACACGCAGAATTAGACAAATGACGTCGCCCAATTTGTATGACGAAAAGGAGGTAATGGAGGAGTTTATTAGCTGCTACCGCCACTTCACGGCACTGTGGGACAACACCACCATCGATTATCTGTCGAAGAAGAAGAAGGCGCCTGGCTATCAGGAGCTGTTGAAAATTTTGCGACGTGTCAATCTTGAGGCCAGCATACAGGATGTGAAGCGTAAAATCAATTCGTTGCGCTGCTGCTATAGGCGCGAAATACGCAAAATTCAATCGTCGTACAATGGCTACGAGCCGCGCTTGTGGTGGTTCCATCTTATGGACTTTCTTAAGCCGGTGCTCAATCTGAACTATGACACTACATCGCGCATTAAGCACGAGATCAAAGACTTGGACGATAGCCTCGATGAGGCGAGCATGCATGTAAGTCTAAGAGCGAAATGCAGATAACGCGTGGGAAAGCGAATAGACCAGGGGGGTTGGTGGAGAGTGAGAGAGAGAGAGAGACAGAGAGGAGGCAACGCTAACTATCTGACAGCTCGAGCGCTTGTGTGTATGTGTGTGTGTGTGTGTGTGTGTGTCAGCGCTTGTTTGTTTCAGATTTTCTGTCTGTCTCTCTCGCTCTCTTTGCACGGGTACGTTCGGGTTGCATGTCGTGTGGGTTGGACGACGAGCGCTGCCGTCGCTTGTGTCGTACGACCGCGTTGGACGACAGTTCAATAATTGCCTGCCATGGACTCGCACCATGTGCGCAATACGGAATTTTGGAGAGTTTTCTTTCGGCTTTATCGCTCCATGCCGGAGCTTTGGCTGACCAATTCGAAAGATTATCGCAACCGTAAGCTGAAGGCGCAATCGTATGACCGCCTCCTGTGCCACATGCGCACGAGCGACCCGCACGCCAACATCCACATGGTGAAGCGAAAAATCAACAATCTGCGCACCTCCTACCGACGCGAGCTGCGCAAGGTGCTCGAGAGCAGGGCGTCGGCCAATGGGGCTGACGGCGGCGAGGAGTATGTGCCGTCCTTGTGGTACTACAATGAGCTGGAGTTTCTCTACGACCAGGAGACGGGCGAGGCGCAAACAATGATTGATGCCGAGCCTGAACATGAGCCGGATTCGAAACCAGAACCCGATGAGGAATCCGAACCGGAGTACCTAAAAGATGCCTACAGTGAAAATGTGGTAGAAGTGTCCCTGGATGAGCAGGAGCAAGTGAGTGAGACACACGCAACAAAAGAACAGAAGAGAGAGTGAGAGAGGGAGAGAAAGGGGATAATTAGCTTGGCATAGAGAAATACCCTGTACGAAATGTACAGAGTATATGCTCGTTGACTCAGATGAAATGAGGGTATTTTATACACATACATACATAGCTAGAGAGAGATGGTTTATATAACAAATACATAGATATTTGACTAAAATACGCTGTGAAAAAGTTCTTAGCCAACTTAATACAGGGTATCTGTTAGTCGACTAAGCGTTAAGCATTTCCAAGTTTATTTTTGGCTATTTTGATGACTCTTTGCAGGACGAGGACATTTTCGCCGAGCCCTTTGCGCCCGAGGAGGACATGTTGGTCATCGAAGGCGAGGCCGACGCTGAGGGCGTTCTTGAAGGTGACGACAATCACGATGGGGATGGCGACGGCGACGGCGACGGTGACGGAGACGGAGACGGCGAAGGTGACGTTGATAACGCAGTAGAAGTCGAGGACGAGGAGAATGGCATCAAGCATGACACGCTAAGCGAGGCACGTCAAAAATGCGATCCAAAAATGGATAGCAAATATAAGCAGCATTCCCATAGCGGCAACAACAACAACCATACCAACAATAACACCAACAACCACAATAACAACAGCAGCAGCAACAGCGGTGCCGGAAAACATGTGCATCCGCATCCTTATGCCTCAGCACGATTGCAGCAGCAGCAGCAGCAGCAGTCGCAGTCGCGCCGCAGCATGCGTCGACGTCAGCACAGCACCGACGATGACGGCGACTACGGTGGGGGGAGCGCAGCAACGGTCAGCAAAAAACGCCGCCAAGCGATCAGGGAGCGCAGCATTGAGCATACGGAGAGCGAATGCGAATTGATTGGCAAGCGTATGGCCGCGCATTTCCGAAACATGCGAGCCGATCAGCGTCTCTTCGCCGAGCGCATCATCAGCGAGGTGCTGGTCTACGGGCGCATGAACCGGCTCTCTCTCGACGCCCGCTTCCTGCCCAACGGCACTGGCGGCGATCTCTATGCTGAAGATAATTTCAAATAGTGTAAGGATATAAGATAGAGAGAGAGAGAGAGAGAGAGTTAGCTAGTGAGAGAGGGAGTGAGGTGAGGAGAGCACAAAAGAATACAAGAAGTGTTTGTGTGTGACACTGGCTTTAGTCATAAAGCGCCAATTAGAGCAGCGACAGCGACAACTGAATAAAAGCAAAAGCAATTGCGCGACAATGTCCAGGCGACAAATGTGTCCGAAATGATGTTCCAAAAGTACGCGTACAAATGATTTATAATACAAATATACACATTAAGATAATATGAGACCAATAACATAAATTCAAAATAGCAACATAATTCAATTGCAATGATCAATATTTCAAGCCACCAGTTTGAAATCTTGGCCGAATATGAAGAACATCAAATTCACATAATAGATACAAAAATCATTGCAATTGTATTTTTTTAAATAATAGAATAAACTTATCTTTGGTACAAGAAAACCTCAATGTAACAAGAGATAAAATGAATGAATTCACTATAAGTTCTGTGATACTTCTGATTGTAATTTCGACTTCTAATCAATGATATATGTATATGTACAACCTACATGTTACAAAATAAACCGCAGAGTTTTATGATACAACAACTATAGATTTCTAATTGTAAAGTTTAAGACTTGGTATGACATTGAAATGTTGCTTTGCATAAAAAACCTTTTAAATATGTATATTGCGACATTTTTGTCGGCTGGCCAAAGCCTAAGCTTTGTCTCAAATGCAAAAGCAAAAGAAAAAAGAACCGTATAGTCCGCGAACCGGTTTTTAATCATTTTAGATTTGCGAGCAGGCAACTCAGCTCTGTCATCTCTGTCGCACTTGCAGCAACCTCCTGATGTGCGACCCCTTCCTCTGCACAGCGGCTAGGCAAAAGCAACAACAACAACCACCGACTAAGCCTTGCTTCTCGATATTCTTATTGCTCTTGCTGCTCTTGTTTTTGCTCTTGTTCTTATTCTTGTTCTTGTTCCATGTCGCTGTGCATTGGCACAGTCTCACCGCGCCGCTGCGACTCTGCTTCCACGCTGTGCAAGAAATTTCGCTCGTTTTTCTTGTTCTTGTTATTTTGTATTTTATTTTTATTTTTATCTCATTTTTGTATACATTTTTTTCCTTTTGCTTTTTGTGTCTTTCTTGCTTTAGTAACTTTAATTTGCTGCCATTGCCGTTGGGGTCCGTTATGCCGAGTCTCTCTCAACTCTAACCCCCAGGCACCTACACTTGCATACATACATACATACATACATGTAAGTGTGTGTGTATGTATGTATGCATGCGTGTGTGTGTGCTTACTTGCTTGTGCATAGGACAGCTGCCTTGGAATTGGGATAGTCATCTGAATCTGAGTCAGCTTGAGCTTAAGCTTTACATTCAGCTAGACAACAACACGCTGCATTTAATACCATCTGTCTGTCTTTCTCAGCAGCAAGAAGCAGAGGATGACGAAGAAGAGGAAGAAGTCGGTGCAAAAATAGAAGTTTGTATACATATGTACGTTCATACATACATACATACATACACATGCTGTACAAGCAGCAGCAGAAGAGCGCCCAAAGCATGGCAGGCTTTGTTTTTCCTTTTCTTTTCTTTTTTTTCTTTAGCAGCTTTGTTACAGGTTTCACCTGCTGGCGGCTTCAAGGAGTGCCCACTGTATTGCCAAAACTTTCCATAATATTTTTAAAGGTTGGAAAATACCTCGGGCATAGGAATTGTATAAGTATATATACATATGTATGTATGTACATATGTATGTTCTATATACAGATGTACATACATACATATGTATGTATGTGTGTGTGTACATCATAGATTAGTGCGAAGCTTTCGTTTAGGCAATCTTTAAGTAACTTTTGGAAACTTTGTAAGTTGGCATTCGTACATACATACATACATACATATGCGCATTTGTATGTACAATGTCAGTTTGTATGTACTCAAATGTATTAACTCACAGCCGTTAGTTCAATCTTTCAATTATTGACAATGAAATTAGTATGCAGCAATCGGCGCTGAAGCAAGTTTTTGCTATAGTGAAAACACGTACATATGTTTGTATGTATGTATGTACGAATGCCATCCGAGTTACAGTTATACATAGTATACATATGTATGCAAATACATACTATGTATCTATGTATTAATGTGTGTTGCATATAGAATATCTAGACAATTATCTTGCCACATCAATAATTCCATTGAAAAGCTTTCAATTGTGTATTCAATTATCGGGAGTTGCTATCGATAGAATTTCAGTTGCATTGTCCGTAATGCTCCCACACACCAATCCATCCCATCTTATCCGCCCGCTAGCTAACAGCTATTCCATGCAATTTTTTTGCTGCTGATATTCTTTGTTTGTTGTATTTGCTTTTTTGTCTTATTGTTATTTGGCCACTTTCCTTATTCTTTTGCTCGCATGTGCGCGCAGCACACACACACACATACCCATGTTAATAGACACGTACATACATGCATGCATATGTGCGTATGTATATACATACATTGTGTGCATACATACATATACATATGTATGTACATATAAATAAAAGTTTTATGTCTTTCTTTGCCAGTCCGCGTTTGCTGCTGTTGTTGTTGCTGCTGTTTGGCATTAGCAATTCTCTTTTAAGTTTTTCGTCCCGTTTCCCGTTGCCCGCTGCCCATAGCCGGTTGTTGTTGTCATGGTCTTTAATTTCCCTTTGCTTGCCATTTTTACTGTTGCGGCTTTGCCCGCCGCCGTTCGACTTTGTGCCCAGCTCTGTTCCCTGTCCCTCCCCCTCCCGCGCACAACAACACAACAGCAGGTCATTAAAATAACTTTGTTGCCCTGTCCTTCCTGTGTTCATTTCGCCTTGCTCTGCATTTTTATTGCCGCTGTCTGCGTCTACGTCTTCCACGTCTTCGCCCTTCACTGGTTCTTTTTTTCTCTTGCTTTTCTTTTTTTTTTTTGCTTCTTGTTGTTGTTTGCGTTTGCTTTGTGTTTCTGGTTTTATTTTTTGCTCGCTTCTTTGTTGTTGTTGTTGTTGTTGCCGGCATTTAAGCCGGCGCACAATTTTAGGCAAATTACTGTGTTGGCTCAGCGTGGTCTTAGCTTTTGCTTTGTCATACAAAGTTGCTGATGCTGCCCCGCCTCTGCCTAGGCTACAATCAACCGCAATCAGCCAGCCCATCTGTAAGCGTGTGTGTGTGTTAGTGGTGGGGTGCATGGCACAAAATGAAAATGGCAAAACAAGGTCAAGTGTAGGGAGCAAAGTTTGTTTGAGAGCACACGTACACACATATACAAACAAAGAGACGCACGCACATGCACGCAAATACAAATTACACACACTTACAGACATACATACATATGTATCTGTATACATATGTACATATGTACATACATATATAAATTCATACATAAATAAAAACGAAAGCTTATACTCGCATAACTTTTTCATTAAGCTCAGTTGTTGTTATTGCTGCATTTGTTTAAATAAAAATTTGTCGGCTCCGCTTTTGTCGGTGCTAGCGTCGCTGTCACCGTCGCCGTCGCTGTTGCCATCGTACGCGACTGACTCACGCTCAACAGGCGGCGTAACAACATTTTGAGGTTAACTTTTTGTCATATTGACAACGAAATAATTTGCACAAAGGTGTGAAGTATTTGGGAGAGTTGAACTTGACATATGTATGTATGTATGTATGTATTGCGAAACCCAACAACGTCAACATCGACAACACCTGTGGCTGCGAATGCGACTGAGAGCACACTCACATACACATACACAGCCCCACACGCACAGCGCATTCTCATATGTTCATACATACATACATATTTATGTATGTAGAAGAAGAAAGAGAAAAACGCAATAATAAAATCGACAACAGAAACCAAAACAACCCTCAACAGAGATTTCCTGGCAATTTGCAGGCCTATGCTGCATCAACATCAGGGCCCAAACGTTGGCAGAAGCTCTGGTTCTTCTCCCACTGCTTCTGGATTGAACCCCATACTCACAAACGCACATGTATGTATGTATGTATGTGCTTCCCAAAAACCATAGAATCAAATCGGCAGCTGAAAGTGTAACCAAAATACAATCTCACACAAAAGCAAAAGCTACATTTCTACATACAAGCACACATGTACACACATGTGTATGTATTCATGTATGAATATGTATCTATACATACATGTGTGTGCGTATACAAATTATACATACATATATGTGTACATATATGTATATATATATACGCACACGTATGTATGGATGTATCTACACATAAAACAGCTACAACAACGTTGCAAAACGAAAAAGAAACCTAAATAAAAAATTAAATGGAAATTTCTGATATAAAACACAACCCACACTGACACAAACAGACATGCACACATACACGTACATACATACATATGTATATCTTTATATGTATATATGCTATATACATACTCTGGCAGTCAACCAAACGTGAACATGAACATAGCAGAATGAAGTTTGGCAACGTTGCTTTTGCTTGAGCAGCATAACAAAGCACTGTGCTGCTGCTTCGCTGCCAGCGGCAAAACGTAACGTAAGTTGAAATTCGACGTACAGTGGTTGATTACTATTTGTTTTCATTTTTTTAATGAAATTGAACAATTTAAAATTGTATTGTTTATCAAAATTATGATTAACTTAGATATTTTTACTATCAAACATATTTTTAAACGAAATTTTTAAAAAATATTTTTTTCTATCAATATATCGTAAGGGTCCACTGTGCGGTAGTAGACACACAACAAGCATGAGTATGGCGGCCTGTGTGACCGACGCGTCGCCGCAGCGACAGAGAACGCAGTGTAGTTTTTGCGCAGCGCACACAGCAACAGCAGAAACAGTGAAAAGAGAGACCGAGAGAGTGAAATAGATAAAGAACGGCGAGAAATGAGCTACCCAGTAGTGAATTGGCTGCGTCAGCAGGAATCATTGATGTTTAGTGGGTTTCTTGGAAAAATTTGCTAAGCCGATTATCTTCTTTTTTTTTTTTTTACAACAAACTGAATGAGAAGATAAAGAGCAGCTAACAGGTAGTATACATATACATACATATGTATTTTTTGTTAAGTTTCATTGCATTCCATTAAAGCTCTTACGATTATTTTGTTAAAGAACACTTCACATAATCAGTATTACTGCAGTAATTCAATTCAATGGAATATTTTCTAAGCAGATTAATACATATGTACATATACATATATATAATATAATATGTACTAAAGTGTATTAGGTATAATAATATTATTAATTCACGACATGCATTTCTACTGTGTATTCTCAGTATTTGGCTCATGGCTTTTGAAAATCGAATTTAAAGCAGAGTTGCATAAATTTAATTCCTATGGAAAACAACAGCCACATTCACTACCAGCTGAGCACAAGGCGGTGCAGAATGCGCCAGTGGGTGGGTGGCTCTCAGGCACTCGGCACAAAAAAATAATACAAGAAGAAGAAAAAAACATTTTTGCTACAATTTGACACACAAAGCAGCTGTCTGCACACATACAGGCATAAACACACATACACATGAATATACTCGGAGAACGCTTATATATCACACGCTGTGTTGCCATAGATACACTGGTATGCACATACATACATACACTAAGTATGTGAGTATGTACGTAACCCATGGATACATAAGTATCTACAAGAACGGACCAAGGGGCGCGACAGCGGCAACGGCAGCGGCAGCGGCAGTGACAGCAGCAGCAGCGGCAGAGGCGGCTGTTATCTACTGCGCATTGTCTTGGTGTTGTTTGCGTTGCTGTTGCTGTTTGCTGTTTGAATGTGTGTGTCTATGCATGTGTACAAGAAGATGAAACAGAAATGTAAGAGGAAGAGACATAATGCTAGCAGCGGCAGCGGCAGTGGCAGAAGCAACGACAGCGACAGCAGCAGAAGCAGCAGCAGCAGAAAACCTAGTTATTCGGCGCAGACGCTTATAGTCAGGGTAGCGGGCGGACAGGCAGTTGGTCGTTCACGCGGTGTGTCGGTCTGTCGGTGTGTCAGTCGAAGAGCCGAGCCAAGCACACAAATCAACATGACACGACCAACGGCAATAACAACAACAACAGCAGCAGCAGCAGCAGCAACTGAAAAACCGGCACATTCAACTTCAACGCACACAGACACAGACAGTGGCGGACGAACAGACAAATAGACAGCTCTCAGGCAAAAGCGAGACGGAGAGACTAAGCGACAGACGAACAGCCAGACCGACTGACTCATGAGTGCGCCACAGTTTGCCAACAGAGATGTGCACGAGAGCGAGACAAAGCACACGCTGATGAACGCAAAAAGGAGAGCGAGAGCGAGCACAAAGTAAGAGGGTTGGGGGCATGCGAACGAACGCGTCACAGTCGGTCGAAATAAATAAAGCAAAAGGCTGCCAGGCAAGCAACAACAACGCAACAGCAACAACAACAAGAACAATAACAGCAACGCAAATAAAACGAGTAACGCAAAAATAAAAATAACAAAAATATGTAATAATAAAAAGTAAAATAAAATGAAAGCACACGAAACAAACGGGCGGAGAAGTAGAATGGCTCGCGAATTTTGATGCAGAGACAAGCAGACACACACATACATACATACATGCATACACACCAAGAAGTGAGATTGTTTGCATGTGTGAATAAGTTAGAATGTTGGCGTGCGTGCATTTGTGTAAGAAAAAAAAAGTTGCCTAACTGCAAATGGTTTCGTACGGGGCCGCAGCGGGGGCGTTAGCATGTTTTTTCATATTTCTTCTCAGGGGGTCGACTGCAGCAGCAGTAGCTTAAGACGTTGCTTACAGCTGAGGCTGTGCCCGCTCGATCTCTGCATGCCATGCAAATCGATAGCAGTTGGTGGGAGGGAGGTGTGAATGCCATTTTCGACCTAGCCAAGGCAAATGTTATATGGATTGGGTACACACATGCATACATGTGTACATATGTATGTATGTATGTATGCGTGTTTATACGCATGCATGCAGATGCGTGTGCATACATACACCCACATACATACATACATATGTACATATACATACATATGAGTGCAAATGCAGCTCTACTTAGAAATACATACATACATATGCAGTTTTTTAGACGCACTTAAATCGGCCATCATTTTTTTTAGTCTACCTATCACATTCTCACTGTGGTTTGAGCTATTAAATATTTACTGAAGCTATTCAGTATTTCAAATGACTTAAATAAATATAGGAAATAATATCGATTTATCGTTTATGGACTTGACTTATTAACAGTTCGATGACTCAATCGACAAATAAAATTACATACATACATATATAGAAACATATGTACATTGTATGTATGTAGATATGTAAATGTACATCTGTATATAGATATCATAGATATTGTGCATGTAAAATATAAGACAGTTTAATATACAATTGCATACATACACATTTTTATTTACATATACGTGTATGTACATATGTAAGTGCATATGTATGTAGTATTTACATATGTATGTATGCACATATGTACATACATACAAATCAATACAAATGTATGTATGCATGTATGTATGTTGAGTTTGTCAAGAAACTTTACATCCTGAGAAATATTCCATTGTTTGACTTTAGAATTGTCAAATAGCGTTTTATTACAATTCATGATATTTTGTTAATGCTGAGTTTGGAACTAAATTCAATATTGAAGGCAATACTAAAAAGTGATATGTATGTACATATGTAAATACATATGTATATGCATATGTATGTTTGTTATATAATGTACATAAATAGAAAAACAATTGTAGAGAAAATAAAGTTATTTATGGATGTTAAAGACATTCGTATAGCTATTGTTGGTACTCAGTTATACTATTACATATGTACATATGTACACGCTTATGTATGTACCTATGTATGTATGCATGTATGTCTGTATATCCATCATTGTTTGCTTGTAATTTATTGACTATCTAATTAATGTTGATAACTTTGAATGGAGAATCAAATCAAAAGTTGTGGAAATATTTGCGAAAGCCCAAAGTGCTAGATTGCAATATGATGATAGGGCATCGTTATCTATCCAACACATACATATGTACATATGTATATATATGTATATGTAAGTGCATGTATATATGTATATACATATGTACATATGTATGTATAATTGATAGTCTGTGGGAAACCTTTCAACATGCTCTCTACTATTGTAATTAAGCCAAGAGCTATTTGTGGACCTTTACCACACATACAAGCATACATACATACATATACCATGACGTGACCTCGGTAATTGCTCGACATTGACCGATATCGATCACATACACACACAGACACAATTCTCATACATGAATTTGAGCAGCTGTTTAGTTAACCGCTACATATCCACACATGCATACATACATACATACATATGTATAGACTCTTTTATCCGTTTCGTTGTCTATTTTAAAACCATCTTCTTCTTCTTCCTCTTCTGTTCCCGCTTCATTTCGTGGTTTGTTGCTAATTTTTGTTTTGGTAATTTGTTTTTATTGTTGAAGTTTTTTATTATCGTCAGATCGCGCACACTTGGTGCTTATCATTAAAATGTTCGCGCCCGCCTGATATACCCCACACACACACTCACACACACACATACAAACATAGCACACAGCACACACCACACACCCCGCCAGCAACTGTGATTCCACTGGCTGTTGTCCATTAATATGCGACCGATCGTCGTCAGCAGCCGAAGCAATTCACAGTTAAGCCAGTTTACATACATATGTATATACATACATAAATATGTATACACATGAACGAAATACATACATACCTACGTCGCACACATACAAATGTAAACTCATACTCGCACTTAGTACTGCATTCATGTGCATGTGCTCGCGTGTGCGTGTGTGTAGAAGGAAAGAAGAAAACAAAACCTAACCTGAATTTATGGCTGCGACTGGTGGGTGACATTGTGAAATGGCGAGTAGGGGGCAAGATAACGCTAAGGCGCGAAGCCGAATAAGCGCAAAAGTAGCGCAACTTGCGGTTACAACAACAGCAACACACACACACACACACACTACTACAAAAGCAGCATCAGCAAAGAGAATGAGAACGACAGCAACAATAATAACAACAACTAGGCTTGCCCGCTATAAGCGCGCGTAATCGACGTCGCGTCGGCAGCGACAGCGGCTTCATCATCGATGCCCCCATGCCTGCCTTTTTGCCTACCTGTGTGTGTGTGTGTGTGTGTGTGTGTGTATGTGTGTGTGTGTGTGTTTGTTTGTCAGCCGCTCTGTCCGCTCTCAGTGCCAACAACAAAGTGAATTGTTTTGCCCCCTTCGCAAGCGCTTGCTGCTTGGTGCTTGGCCGGCGCGATCGTGTTTTGGGGCCCCAACCGCGACTTGTCTTGTATTACGTGTTGGCTTTTTGCATGTTGTTGTCTTGGCTTTATTTGTGCATGGCTCGTTCGCTGCTTAAGCCAACTCAATCAAGTCACACAGTCGCCAACTTTCCCCTTGCTCCTCTCCCACCCTTCTTCCCCACAGCCAAGCCCAGCCGCTACCTAACCTAGCTTGCGGCCACTGGCACCCAGCAACAGGCCCAGCCAGTTGATGATCGCTGAAAAACCGGTTTCCTCTTACTGCCTTGCATATTTTTAGCAACAAGTTGAAGTACCGGACTGTAAAGAGAGACAGAAGAAGGCGCGCAGTAAAAGAGACAACTCACACACACATGCATACACAAACGCTGGTGCTCGCACACTCACGCACACAATGATAATGAAAACGTGTGCAAAGATCGGACAAAGAGGCGGCAGCGGCTTTTTCTTGTAACAAAATTGTTTTATGCCTTAGCAAACGATCCGCGCCAAAAGCACCGCACCGTTCCACACCCCACTCCATCTCGTCGCGGCGACTCGTCGTCGGTCGCGACAGACGGAAACGACAGCGACCGCAAACATAGCCTCGTCATCGTCGCTGTCGCTGCAGACGTTGACGTTGACGCTGACGTTGGCGTCAACGCCGCAAAACAATTGCCGGGCATTGTTGTCGTTGGGCGACCCCCACGGCCTCTCAGGCCCAGCCGCAGCCGCAGCCGCAGCCACAGAAGCAGTCGCAGCAGAGACGCAAAGACGCGAAGCAACGTAAAGCAGAAAGCAAGGCAAAGCAAAGCAAGGCAAAAGCCAAGCAAAGACGACGACAACATTATTGTTTCCTCTACACTTCTCAGCATTAAGTGCATGCTGATTTTGTTAGACAGTTCATCGAGCCGATGTGTTCCAAGTGTATGCACACATATGTATATTATTATTTATATGTGTACACACAATATACCACATAAATACCAATTTATATTTATTTTCTATAAATAAATGCTTTATTGAAATTCAAAGTTTGCATTATTTAATGTGACTTTTAATGAAACTTATAAATAAATATAACAAAATATGAATACCCTGCTGAAGCGCGTGCTGTATCTCACGTTCTATTAGCAAATGTATTTGCCTATATACATACATACAGATATATGGTTGTATATCTAAAGCACGTTGCTTCTATTAACACTATGTTAAATAATGAACGTGAATGAATTAATTAATGTGTATTATTTATATAAATTTACAGAAAATTTGCATATGAATCCAATTAGAAGTCAATATACATATATATATATATATATAGATATATATATATAGTCAGTTGACTAACTACATAAATGCAAATACATATTATATATGTATTGATTTAATTCTACTTAAACTTAATAAACCATATATTAGTTATATATAGAAAGTGATTTCTATAGAAAATGGGATTATTTATAGATATATTTCCAATTATTATCTATTTATATATATGTATATTCACAATCAACATATATATATATATATATATATAATGTAGGGTATACACGAGTCGCCTATGTACATTATTTTTTTATCTATTCATTTCTTGTTTTCTTAAATTTTCGTTACATTTGCCTTGCCATTCATATTTTGTTTATTGTTGTTACCGTCCGATTGCCCAACCCAGCCCGCCGCCCACAATACAGACCCCCAACTGACCCCCCTGTCCCCCGCCCCTGCCACTGCCCGTGCCCGTGCCACAGCACTGTGGCAGCCGTTGCTAGCAGCGCGCGACCGCATAAGTTGCGACATGAAGCAAACACAATGGCACTTTGACCCTGACTTTTAATATGTGCTGTGCACTCCCTCTCTCTCTCTCTCTCGCTCTCTCTCTCCTTCTTTGTGTCTCCCTCTCTGAGTCTCTCCCCTTTGGGCAGACCACGTGCTAAGTTATTGTTATTGTTATGAATGTGTTTGCTGGTAAAGTATAATTAATTGAGCTGAGGTTGTGCGACGCGCACTTCAACACATTTTACATAGCCCCGCCCCTCCCGCACCGATGCGTCGCCCTCTGCCGCCCCTCGCCCAGTCGCCTTGGTAATTGCACTGGCGATGGCAACTCTTCCATTTGGCACAGTCTTCTCCGATTTCATCTGTCATTTTCCAGCTCTTATCAGTGCTTAGTCTGCATGGGCGTGGCAAGTGGGCTGAGATAGATAGAGAGAGAGAGAGGGTGGGTCGGTAACTGGAGTAGCTCAACTGTCGCCTTCAAAGAATGCTAAATCTACGCAGCTCAGTTTCCAAGGCTTTACGAAGGCTATAGCAAGAACGAGGGAGAGAGACAGAGAGTGAGTGAGTGATGGAAAGAGCGGATGGGTGCTGCTAATGGCGCATATGCTGCAACAGATAAGAGAAAATGTTTGGCTTTAGTGGGATTATGAAATTTGAAAATCTTGCATGAAATGTTTGCTAAAGAATTAGCGTAAAAAGCACTTTAATTGCTTTATCTAATAATGGTTGCGGCTGACTCAAAGTATATAAAAAATCCACAAAGTATACATACATACATATTTATACATACATATATGTACATATGTATCCATATGTGCAGGAAAAATTTATTTTATGGCGATTTTCAGCCATTATTGATTGAGCGTGCAATTTAAAGCTTTATTATTGGTTTTAGGCCTGTAAAATAAATTTTATATTGCACGCACAAGAAAGAAATACAAGTTAAATAATTTAAATTCTAATTCAGCCAGCTGGTCCAATCAGAAACAACCACAAGGAATCCCTTTAAATATTCTAATGCGCAGCTAAAAAGTAGGCTACAAAAACAAATGAGTTAGCCAAGACGCCAATCCGTCGCCTTCCTATGCACACCCCAAAAATGTGTCTCGACTATACACAGGCTTCAAGTATACGTATACATATAAACAGTCAAGATACAAACCCGTCGTTAAATCACACTGTGTCACGACTATTTGGATTTTTAAAATTTTGATTTTTGTTTTATTTGCATTTGTGCAAACTTAGCTTAGTAGTTAGCAACAAAGAACAGAGCTGAAAATAATTGAATAATAAATATATGCTATACTTTATATACGTATATTACATATATATTATACGACTATACACTCTGTTACCAGCTAAGACACAAACCCAAAATGTCTTTTTGGAAATTTTGAAATTTTGATTTATTATTTGTATTATTTGCATTTTTGCAAACTATGCTAAAACATAACATAAGAGAGAGAGAAGAAAATAGTTGAAACAACAAAAATATATTCATAATTATATATATAAAAAAAAAATTGGCACTGTTATGAAGAGCCCGTTCCGCATCAAACATTGCGTACGCCGCGCAGCTCCTTGTCGGCCTTCTTTAGGGTCACGAAATTGTTAAGCTGCTTCACGCGCAGCTTGGACCAGATCATGAAGTTGCTGAGGCCCAGAATGGTGGCCGCGTGCAGCGCCGCTGCCTCCGGATAGAGCACAGTGGCACAGCCCAGACCCGACGGCAGATTCAAGCTCGACCAGGCGTCCACCTGCATATTGTCCGACTTGACGGGCGGACAGTTGATCACCGGATAGTTGGTGCTGCCGGAGAGGACGGGGCCCAGGCCATTGGAACGACCGGCGACGGCCACAAAGATCAGATTCGTCATCACCGATTCGTACTCGCGGACAATGCGCAGAGTTTCCTCCGGGGCCTTGTGGGCCGAGCTGACGCGCAGCTCCACATTGAGGCCGAGCGAGCGGCAGCTGGTGGCAATCTTCTCGCTGTGCGATGTATCCGAAGCGCTGCCCATCAGGATGACAACCAAGTGATCCTTGCGGGGCACAATATCGGCCAATTGCTCCGACACCCAGATGAAGTTGCGCTTGACCGTGTCCAGATCGGTGCTGGTGACCGATGTCAGGTTGCGATAGACCTGCTTGTCAACCATCAGACGCTTGTCGCCCGCTGGCCAAAGGCGCCACGAATCGGAGTCTATGATATCGGCCAGCACAATGTTGCCATCGTCATCCACGCCGAACTCCACCTTCATGTCGATGAGCGCACAGTTCTTCGTCTGCCAGGCACGCTCCAGGATCTCGAAGACGAGCAGCGTGGTGCGTCGCATAATGTCCACCTCATCCTGACCTGCAATTCAAGCATATTCCAGTTAGTTCCACTTCACTCGAATCTGTTGCAGCTGTCTTCTCTTTGCCACTTACCAATCGTTAGACCGTTAAGCTCGAATTTGGCCGAAATGATTTGCTCATCGCTCCACTGGGGATCGTGATTGGCGTCGTCCTTGAAGAAAGTCTCCTGCTTAGGGGGCGAGAATCTGTGTGGAACAATGGAAGGATTGATTAAACAGATGCATTTATCGATATGCATGGGAGTTACTTTTCATATAGCTATCGATGAGTAGTTGATTTACCGATCAATGTAAGCCTACATAACTGTAGATAAACTGTTATCGGTATACGCGTACCTGAGTTATCGATAATGCAAGCCTATAAAACTATAGTTAAACTGATATCGATATACACCGCCATTATATTGCTATAAATCTTACTATAAATCTATATAAATCGAATGCTTCGATATTATGTTATCGAGCAGATATCAAAGATCGAATTCATGCTTACCATACTTATATACGGGTATACGAGTGTAGAATATCTAATAGAAATTAATTTGAAGAGGTCACAGTTTTAGGTGATGAATGGGAAAATAATTTTCTGAAAAGTTTCCGCTTATTTACGTCGATTGTCAAAGTTGTCTTATTTTAAGCATGTTTTTCGTCTGTTGTTTGTTGTTGTTGTTGTGTTGCTTATCAGTGCAGCGGGGTCAACGGAACGACCTCGATGCAGTGCATCAATTGTATTTCAATCTATGATTACCAGTAATAAATGAGAGTAAGGGGAGCGGGAGGGGGAGGGGGGAACGGGATGGCTGCTTGCTGACCGCACTGACGTTCGTTGCAATTGATAAGACGCGCAGCAGTCGCATGTAAATTGCAAGGTAGATAACCTAGCCGAATGTTACTGACCTGTAGCCCTCGGGCACGCCCACATTGCGCTTGAGAAAGGAGCCGGTTGCCAGGCGGCGCGTAACCCACTCGATTGGAATCATTTCGCATCTGCGGGCAATGAACGCCTTCTCGCCGCACTGCTTAACATATGCAGTGCGAACGCCTACGGCGAATTCGAAATAGAGCGAAAGTGAGACAGTGAGACAAGAGGGAGGGAGAGACACAGAGAGGGAGCAAAACTTACCGGCCTCGTTGAGCAGGCGAAATACCTGGCCATTGGTAGTGTTGGAGATCTGTGCCTTGCCAGCCAAATCGTGGGCCTTGACGCCATCGCCGGCGGTGATGCGATCCTTGCTGAGCAGCAGACAGAGGCCAGGATGCTCGGGCAGATTGTAGACCTGCTTCGTTTTGCCCTCGATGATCACCTTGCCCAGCTTGTAGCCGTCAACTGTAGACGAGGCTTTAGTTGACAGCGGTTAGGGTGGGGGAGGGGGAGTCGTGCACTTACTCGATGTCGTTGTGGTTGACATTGTCCGTGTGTTCTTGTTGCGGCTGCGTCTTTAAATTGTGCCTCAATTTGTTTTCAATTTCAATTGGCACACGTGTTGCGCGTTCCACTTTGCGTTCACTATTCGTCCCACTGCTGCTTACAGTGCGTATCGAAGTCAAGCTCCAAGCCAACTGTGCTCTAATAGCCGCACCGCCGGCGTCTTTATGTGCTTTATGTGCCTGCCTTCGCATCGTACATCTCGAATACACACACACAATTACGCACGCACACATGGCAACAGTCTATAAAGCAATAGGCATTTTGATCAAAAGGTTCAAAGGGAGTGTGGTTACGGAGAGTCTGACGTCAGAATATTGGCATATTGACTTGACAACATATCTTTAACACTTGAGCATTGTTCGCTTTAAACTGCTTGATCACATTCACAGTTCTGTAGGAATATATGAATGATTCAAAATAAATTGTTTGTTTGATGAGAGTTTTCATAGTCAATTGTCAGCATTTGTGACGTCATAATTTCAGTAGCTTAGTCGTGTACCTAACCTATTTCTCCTCAATCGCGAGTTTAGCATTGACGATCACATACAGTTACTCAAAGTGCGATAGCGCGCGCGCGCGAGAGAGAGAGAGAGAGACAGAGTTCACCAAAAGTCTCGCATGGCAGCGCTCTCTGTGACAACTCAAGTTCTGTTTATTTTTCTGTTAACTTATGAGCGAGCGAATCTGCTGTAATTTGGATTTCAAAGCAGTATGGTGATTGCATATGAAAACACATTTAAAACATTAAGAAATTGCTCCTTGATGAAACCGTTCGCTCAGCATGGATTTGATTATTGACCAATGTCCGTCATTTCGATTTGATGCCGTCCCAGAGTTCAACTCGGATTATCAGCGCGTCATCATTTTCATTTTGCATGGCAGCCATGTAAACAAAAATATTTTTGTTATTTTTTCAATTACCCGACGACAACACGTTTTGCACATGCCAAGCTTTTTGTCACCTAGATAGAGACTGGAGTATGTATCCCCCCATACTACATAATCAGGGTTCCTCTTGCCAAGTTTAGGCAGACGAAAAGACAGCTAAATTATTGCACATGATGGGGTATGTTCTGTTAAGTACACACCCATGAATGAAATGGGAGCCTTATAAATTCAATGCACTTACTGCTCAGGATATGTCTGAGGCATTTATTCACATTAGAAGTACTAATCTTTGGTTTAAAATACGCTCTAAACTCATTAGCAAAGACACGAACCAATGTACACAAGTATCAGAGATGATTAGGATAAATCGATATGTATATATATCGCTATTCGTCAAGTCGTAGTTAGGCACATAACATTTCGTTGGGTGAGCAAATGTTAACAGCGACTGTCGTTAAACCAGTAACATTCTTCAAGCTGAAAAATTAGACAGAACACTTTGAGTATAGCATTGTGTATTATGTTAAATAGCATACTCTGCTAAGTGTCAATTTAATTACAATTTGTTGTTGTTTTTTTTCGCCGCCGCAGAGTAAGCACGTCGGTAACGGAAATTCTCGTCAAAGTTTTTCGCGCTCTACGTTTTAACGGCGCCCGGTCGTCGTCGCCGTCGCTGCCAACGTTGTCAAGCGCAGCGGCGTCGCATCAAGAAAAAACGTAATTCCTTTCAGTAAAATACACACAACATATGCGTACTCCGAAGGTATTATAAAAAAAAAATGTACACATAATAAGAAAAGGAAAATGCTGCATGCTTGTCTGTTGTGGTGCTTGGTAGTTGAACTCAATTTGATGTGTTGTTGTCAAGCTTGGCTCGCTCGCATTGTTGTTGTCTCTCGTCCATCAATTGTGTTTTATTAAAATTACTTTACTTAATTCCGCCTGAGACTCTCAATTATGTTATGCTATGCATTTTTATTTTTTCTCTTTCCCCTATTTACATATTTCTCATATGTTGTGTTTGTTATCCTTAGCATATCGCTCGCTCTCGCTCTCTATTCCCTGTGTGTGTCAATGCCTTTTATTGGCGACGCTGCTACGCTCTCATTCTCTCTACAACCCTCACTTTGTTATTGTTGCTGCATTTCGCTCACACAGCGCTTGGCGGAACGATGCCAAAAATTTTCGTACATCTGCACTCGCACACAAAGCCGTGGATCACACATGCATATGTACACATGTGAGGCGTAAACAAATATGTATGTATGTACGTATGTATGTTTGAATTTCGAGATTCGACATGCGTGCGTGGTAGTGTGCGTATGCGTATGCGTATATGTGCGTGTGTGTGGAATAGTATGTTGTGTGGGTCAATGTCCTGCCGGCTTGCACAAAAACAAATAAATTTGTTGTAAGGTCATAGATTAGCTCAACCGAAATTTGGCCAAATTCATAGGAAATACTTACATATGTATGTGCATACCCTGTACGTTTGTCAAGCGGATAGCTGTGCCATAACGATTTTATCTTGCATGGCATTTTAATTTATACTATAGGAATACGAACTCTAATATATGCCTACATATATTGGGTGGTATGTTGGTGCGCGTGTATACTCCACAAAGATAAATTCTAAGGTAAATATCAAAAGTCTGACTAGGATATGTACACGTCGAGAACTTTCGAGTTGTTCATTCCGTAGTTTTCTGTTCTGTAAATTTCTTATTGCATATTTGCGGGCGACCTACACTCATTTACAAATTTGTCTATGTGTTTGTATTTCGATATCTTAGAGCAGTTTCCCACTATGCTTACTCTATGTCATATTTTATTGAGGGACCCCAAAATAAGGCATTACGCAAAATAAGGTAATATAGAACTGGATTTGTATCGCGATTCGAACTCATTAGCAGGAAATACTCAATATACAAGCAGTCATATCTCATATTAATATGATTTAATTTGTTGGCGCAATTACTCTAATGGACTTTTGATCACTGCTCCAACCATAATCATTTCATCTACATTTCATTATCTCAGGAAGAGTGACTGAATAGCCCGCCAGAAAAAATCAAATGAAATGATTTCCACAAATTTTGCTATTTTGTTTTGCTTAGCAATTAAAATTGATTTTTTTTCTGACATTATTCCCGGCTCGTGAAACACACCGTTGCTTGCATGCGTGTGTGTGTGACTGAAGGTATGCATGTGTGAGTGAGCGCGTGCACCGCTGTTGTTGTTGTTGTTCTTTCTGCTGCACTCTCCAAATAATCATGGTAATGCAGCAAAAGAATGGGCCGCGAAACGCACGCAATCTTTCTCTTTCCCTTTCCAGCTTCGCACAACCAAACATGAATGTATGTATGCACATACATATGGGCATAACTAGCTCTCGTTCCCACTCGTGTAGCCATTTACACTGGTGTCCGCTTAAATAGCATACAAATCAGAATGTAACATGGTTGACAACACCAATTAGGCTAGAGATGAACGCGTGTCGTGCGTGAGAGAGAATACATGACTTGACAAAGGAAATTAATTAGGAAGGTAGTTAACTCGAATCGATAGTAGCCTATTTATGTAAATGGTTAAATGATTATGATAATAACAAAAAAATTATCGTTTAAATTTAAATATATTTGTATATACGTATAAAATAATTTGCAATTCTGCTTTTGCTTTGCATTTTGGTTTTGTTGTATTTTGTTTTAGTTTCTTTGCAATGTCTTTCATATTAGTGCGACACGCTCTCGTCTCTAATTGAAATGCTATGCAGCTGGTCATATAATTGCGGTCTACTTTTGCTTCGTTTCAGCTGAGAATAGTGTTACCCATAAAAGAGAGAAGACTGCACCACCGTGCTGCCTTAAGTGTCGCGCAATAACGGCAACAGACGGAAGAAAGAAACAACAGAAGTGAGCTAGAGCAAATAAATCAAGTGAAAGTACAAGGGATTGAGAGAATATTGCAGACTGGCTACACACACACACACACACACGCACACAAGCATACACACACATCCGCACTCCCGCACACTCACACACACACTCACACACTCACCTATACAGACTGAGTCAGGCTCACAATGAGCTCGTATCTGGAGCTGTTCGGACTGTTCGTGCTGCTGATGTTGCCCTTTCTGTACGAGACGAATCACATATTTCGCTATTATTTCAAGTTCATGTTGTACTATGGAATCGTCTCCCTCAATGCGATCATATTGATACCCGCATTTCTCACACGGCCATGTGATGTACGCAATTTACTGTGAGTATAGTGCATAAATAAATAAATATATGTATATGTATGTATATATAAAATTGATATACAAATATTAGAAATGAATAAGAACTGAGCGGAACAATAGATGTTTGCTGGGAACCTATCGATTTGTTTCAAATAAAGTGCAAAACTGATTAGTTTATTCCACGGTCCGCTTTATCTTTAACCATAAAGACTTGACACTCTGTACCCGCTATAAAAATATGAAATCGATAAATATAGCCGCTATGTGTATGCTGATTGCCGCACTTGTAGCCAAATCAAACCACCTAGAAACCACAACATTGTCAACAAAAACAACAATTTGTGGTTATAGACTCACACTATCGTATCATTATTTAATTGCAACCACTTCGCTCGATTGTCAACTTACTTTGATTGCTTATCTATGTATATAAGTGTATATAGATATAGATATCTGTGTATGTATATGTATATTTACGTAATCCGGAAATTTGAGCTTGAAAAATCTCGGCCAGTTGGATTTATCAATCGTTGTATTACGTTACGATGTTGACCTTAAGGCAGCGTCTTGGAATGGGTCTCATTAGTAGGGGATTAGTAGTGGATCGATTGCCCCATAATTCCTAGGGTTACCCAGGGTATGTGCTTATCATGATTTATTTCACATCCATTAAGTGAAATATATATGCATATATTATTGCCTGATAAAATAATTGTAAGAGAGATATCATCAAGAACTATTTTCGAGCTTTTGTTCTGAATCAATTATTTTCCTACAAAGTTCAGACTTTACTATGTTAAGGAATCAGTTTGTTTATTTTGTTGAATAATTACTTTAGTGGCTTTCAAATATAGTTGAGAAATTGTTAGAAACAATAAATTATTCCATATAAATATTATTATTTTTGATAAGACTTTAATCTGGGTTTCCTTTCAATGAGAAACTTTGCAAGCCTATTAAAGACGAAGAGTTGGTAGTGATATTAGGTAGATATATTCTGATTCGGATTGGACACTCCCACAAAAGGTCGTACATATGTAGATATATGTTTGCAATGAAGGAGGTCAAATTTATAATTTCTTACTAGGTACTAAAGCTTTTCTCAATCAACCCTAAAGGGGAGTAGTATATGCTCTATAATTTTAGGTCCTGTGCGAACCCGTACATAATGGGCGTATTTGAAAAACCGGAGTGCCTTGTCTAGGGTTGAACACTCGAGGTATAACTTATTCAAAAGCTTACAAATTTGGAATTGGTTCTTAGGAATCAAAATGAACTTTGGCTCGATGTGACCAGCTTTTGCCCGGAGAGAGAAGATAGAGATTGTACAGAACCAATATACCTCTTTCAGTTGATGAGCGAGTATAAATATGTAAATGCAAAAATTCAACAAACACGTTATCGAGCTGTTTTTACGGTCCCAAAATCGATAAAGAATAAAAGGTGAAAAGGAAAACAAACATCATATGATATATGGTAATATATGTATATGTTCTATACATATATGTACATATGTACATATATTATATATATGAAGAGTTTATGAAATGTGAATGCGCAATCAACTGAGTTTAGTTCAGAGTCTAGGCGAGCTTTCACTTTTTGGGGGTGAGGTCGATATTAACTGAAGCACTCTCTGCTTTGTTCACACTCCCGTCTTATTGTAGTTCTGATTTATTTGTTTATGTGAATGGCCTTTTGACGACTTCTGTAGTTGGGCGCTTGATGAGCCATCAATATTTACGAAGTATTTTCGGAACAGCTGCAATAATTGGCTCCCAGTGGAGCTGGCATTCGCCTCAGCTAACATCTATTGGTTGACCATAAGACTTACAACTATATAAGTATATGTGTGTGTGTGTGCATTAGAAGGACGTTGACTGGTATGCAGGTGGTGCGCGAATGACACGTGCCAACACATTGGCCCAGGTGGGCTCTGGCAGGTTCTCACGCTAAAGCCAACGGGCGATTTGGCGAGGTCGCCCGATTAGCTGTTCAATGTCTCGCCTTGTCGACTCTCGCTTTCTTACCCCCTCAGTCTGAACTCCTGTCTATCTCGCTCTTACACTACAAATGCCGCATTTCTCTAGTTATATTTAATGAATATTTCTGAAAATTTAATCAAAATGCATCAGCTGCAAATTGAACGAAATGCCAAACCAAAATATTAACGATATATGTATTGGTCGCACCCTTTCAATATTAAAGACATGTAGAGTATATATCTTTTCATATTGGACCTAATTGTGCGTGTCCAGGTCCAATTTATGATTTTATTATCACGCAATGAGTGGACATTGTTTTTGCTTAGTTTTTTCTTGTTTTTGTTTTTTATGGGGTGTTTATAGTGTAGCTCAATTAAACCGATTTTAAGTGTTATATAACTTGTTTGTTCCGATCTGTGGCTCTCTGTAATATCATAAATGTCGTGGCAAGTTCTTTATCGATCGAAAAGTTCATGGGTCCACTCAAGAGGTTCTGTTTTGGATACAATTTGAGCACATATGATTATATAGTAGATATAGCTATGCCAAATAGAGCAATCAATAGAACGTTTATAAAAATTGTTCTGCTTTTGCCAAGAGCTTTTGCAAAGCAAGAGGGAAGTTAGTCTAAATGAAGAAAGAAAATAACTAAAGATAGTTGAAATGAAGAAAAGGGAAGGGGAAAATACAAGCGAAGGGTAGAAAAGTGAAAAAAAAAAAACGAGAATGATGTGAAAAGATAGATTGAGAATCAAGTAAAGGAAAAACAAAAAAAAAAAGTATAGAAAAAGAATTACGAGAAACAAAAAGTAGAGAATAAAAGAAAAAACAATAGCAGAGAACACAAGAATAGAAATTTTATTTTTCTAGTACGTATGATATTATCTGGTGCGAAGTATTCAAACGTCGACTATTTAACATATTTGAAGCTATATTTGATTTGTGACCCAAGTGGGCTTCAATTGTTGCGCAACTGCTAGCAAAATTATACATACATATATCCATAAATATATGCACAGACCCCTAGGCGTATACATATATGGATATAGATCCACCATAGATATGTACACCACATGTATGTTAATCGTAACCTTGTAGTGACTGCAATTTAAATTCAAATGAAAGACGTAAGAAATAAACATTGATAGATAGTCTTTAATTTTCAAAGTAGAATTTGCATATAAAAAATATGTCAAATATCAATTGAATCGAGGATTGGGGATCGGGATCATGGTTCAGATCACCCAATACACTGCAATAATTTAGACCGTTTAATCCGCTCGGTATGCGACCTTGGCAGCTGCACAGCTTTCGGTGATCTTCTCGATAGAGAATCGCCTTATGACTAGATGCCAAAAAATTGTGTATATTTTTGGTATCAATTTTTGTAGCGGGGAAAAAAACCTGTGGGGGGAGGGGGGAGGGGGTAAATTTAAACACATTATTGGCTTGCCTCTCTGTCTGTTTGTATTTCGCTGGTGATTGTGGCGACGTTTTCTCAGTCTGTAGTCAGAAATTAAAAATCAATTATCAATTAAAGCCGATTGAACACTCGCAGCTGGAAATTGGATCTCAATTTGGCAAATAGGGAAATAGTTGCGTCTGTAGGCTTTACAGATGTTGCTGTCTGTCTCTACTTTGACCAGGTGGCAACGCTGTCGACTAAGCATATGAACTATGCTGATCGAAGGGCCAAGCAGGCCATGAACGAAGCTTACAAACATTTTTGGTGTTGCTATATGTGCCAAATATAACGAGGTGGCAACGCTGCCAGTCAAGTTGACATTCAAGTACTTAAATCGTAGATAGATATCTTCTAAAGAAAATCTAATGCATCAGCTGCTGAAAGATATTAAACGTGTTGCCACATTTTCAGTTATGATCATGTGGCAACACTGTCACCAAAATCTATTCAAATAGCCTAGCATGAGAAAACAGGGACAAGGGTCGCACTTTACCTTTGTCATGTCTGATTCAATTCGTAAAATCCCGTTCACTTTAGATTTGCCGGGCATTGCCTGGAGCTGGAGCTGGAGCTGGAGCTGGAGCTGGACTCTGGTCTTTCGAGGCGGTGCGACATTGGCTCTGCCTGCAGCTGGCACATTCGCACTGGATGTCGTGAGCTGTGCCCGGTTCGGGAAGCAGCTCAAGCTGTTTCTGATCCTGGCGCTGCGTCCTGGCCGTTTCGAACGCGGACAGCAAGTAGCTCTTCTTTTGTGGGGCACGCGAGCGTGTGTAGAGTTTCCGGCGATCGAGCGTAGTCGTGCGCTTCTTGAGCCACCAGTTGTAGTCGGGCTCAATGAAACGCTGCGGTGACCTGAACGAGTCGTGGCGCCGGGACTCATCGCGCGCCGTCAGCCATTCCCGTCCGTACTCCCAGCCAAGTAAGAGAGACATTTGCGTACGCTCCGCTCTCTGTTCCGATGGCGGCACAAACGTTTGCGGTCGACGTCTTCCATCATGCGGAAAAATGCTACTTTTGTTCGAGTTCTTGATGATCCTTGACGCCTCCCACGCTGGAGTGGGCATTCTGTTGATAGTCGGGTTCCATCGTAAGGCCGACTGCAAGTCAACTGAATGCAGAACTCATCTGTTTACTTACTTGCCTCCAATGCGCCCACTCTATTTAGTGCATAATTTTGTTGAATCGAATTTTGAACTAGCTATGCCCAGACTGAGATTTCAAATGCCACTCGAGTGGAGCATTTTTTGTAGACCAAATCTGAAATCTTTGTTTGCTCTGCATATTAGATTTACAACAGTCAATATGGGATCGACCTCATATAGTACATCAATAATAATATTGACCTCTCTTTGCGATTCTCATGAATACAAAAAGCCTTTCGAACGGAAACTAACGAGTTTCTTGCTTTCAGTTGGGCCAGCACCTGGTGTCATCGTGTCACAGCTCTGATTGGACTGCGCTGGGAGCTGCGTGGCAAGGAGCATCTGGAGAAGGATCGGGCATGCATCATCGTGGCCAATCATCAGAGCTCGCTGGATGTGCTGGGTAATCTATATATACATATATATATTTGATCATGCTATTTGAGCTAATCGCCTATATGTCCATTGCAGGCATGTTTAATATCTGGCATGTGATGAACAAGTGCACGGTGGTGGCCAAGCGGGAGCTGTTCTATGCCTGGCCCTTCGGACTGGCTGCCTGGTTGGCCGGGCTCATATTCATCGATCGGGTGCGCGGCGAGAAGGCCCGCGACACGCTGAACGCCGTCAATCGTCGCATCAAGGAGCAACGCATTAAGCTATGGGTATTCCCGGAGGGCACGCGCCGCAACACGGGCGAGCTACATCCGTTCAAGAAGGGCGCCTTTCACATGGCCATCGACCAGCAGATACCCATACTGCCGGTCGTCTTCAGCTCCTACTGCACATTCCTCAATGACAAGAAGAAGATATTGAATGCCGGCCGGATAGTGATAACCACGTTGCCGCCGGTTAGCACCGAGGGCCTGACCAAGAACGACATCGATCAGCTAATGGAGCGTGTGCGTAGTCAAATGATCGAAACCTTCAAGCTCACCTCAGCGGAGGTGCTGCAGCGCTACAAGCCCCACAAGCCCATAACCCCAACGGTGGTCAATGGCGCCGAGGCTGTGGCAGCCGCTGTCGCCAGCAGCTCCGGCTACGCGCAGCTGCATGCGGCCAGTGCCTCCTACGAGACGTACAAGAGCAGCGCCAGCGGCAAGGCGCCCATGCTGAAGACCCTGTAGGTCTCTGCCTATATATATATGTATATATACATGACATATATACATGTATGTGTAGGTGGGTGCCTAGCAATACTTTACTTATGACATGCACGATCGAGACTTTCTTCTTAGGCAACACACATACCAAAAAAAGAAAAAAAGATATGAAGTAGGAAAAAAAAACCAAACAGAACACTATGCAACACGTTTTTTGTTTTGTTTTTGTCCATTGTGTTAGCTCTACTTAAATGAAATGTTCAATCTTTGATCTCTTGTATTTGAATTGAAAAAATTATATTTTCATTTTCATTTCCACATTCATTCCTAATGTCTGCAAGTATTTTTGTGTTTTACTTTCTCGCAAATGTTGCATAGTGTTTCTATGTATGCATATATGTGTTTACATATATATGTATATATATACAGCACATACCAGCTATTTAACAAAATCAATTTACATATAATCAATGTATTATTCTAACGACTTCTTTTCAACACAAATGCAAAAAAAAAAAAAAAAATATTTTTTTTACTTAGACATACCAAAAATACAAAGAAAATACCAAAAAAAGAAAAAAAAAGCCATGCAAAAAGTAATGTAACCAAAGCTAAATCTATGTTAACATAATCTAAATAGAATCTAGGCGGTCATAGGAGCAAGCAAGCAAAATGTTTTTCTATTGCAATTTTCATACGATTTTCCCCCTCCCAAGGATGAGAAAACTCTTCAAATTGCGCCCACGATCGTGTGTATATATAGACTATATCATATGTTGGCGGGGAGAGTCCATTGAAAGCATCGGCCTGTCGTGCTTACACTCGTATCTTAAATTATATAAATCAGTTTTTTTTTTGTTCTTTGCTTTTAACTAAAAACATTTTAAAGATAACAAACACCTATTTATATATTTTAATCAATTTTATTATATTGTATTGTACAACTAACTATATGTTAACTCAATATTGTAAATACCAGATAGAAAGAGAAGTGTATGAAATGAAAGACAGTGCGAGAACGAGCGACAGCGGAAGAGAGTGAGAAGGCAATTCAAACGGTTTAGTTTAAAGACAAATCAAAGAGCAAGAAAAAAAAAACATCTAATATGAATATTAAAATAAATTTTTTTTGCTAAAAAAAATACAATGTGAATTTTCTGGACGTGAAAATTGGAATGAAAATCGGCGATTATCAGATAGAGCGAGATAGAGATGGGCATGAGCATAGAAAGAGAAGGCAGACATATAGAGATGGGAGGATACACGAACAGAGACAGAGCACAAGTGAGGGGAGTTGCAGAGCAAAGAATACTCCATTTTATCCTTCCGAGAGAGGAATATACAGATGGAGGTCTAGAGACAGATACATACATATATACTGGTGACATGAACTAGTTCGCTTGAAGGCAAATTATATATATACAACTTGCATTGCTCTCTTCACAGTTTACATATTAATTTGTTAGTCGTTAGAGTTAATATAAGAGTAAGAATAACATAAATTAGTCAGGCTAAGCAACTGGCGTCATCGGTGTGTCTATTCAGAGTTATATTGACATGTTAGTCAAGTTTTGCTCCAAGAAGTATTCTACATGTGGCCGAATACATTTGTTTTTGCGTGCGCCTGAAAGTATGCAGCATTTTATTTTCTCAATGCATTGCAATGCAGCTGTAGCGTTATAGGCAATCCCCAAAAGTAGGCAATGCCTTTTAAATATCTTAATTGCATATGTATATTTAATATATGTATATACTTTGACAATTCTCATATACATAATATATACATATGTAGATATTGGATGGATGAATCAAATAATTAGCTACGGAACACTATTGAGCATTAAAATTGGAATCTCCAAATTTTAAGCTTAAATTGCTTAACACGACAATTTATATAGCAAATATTTATAATGATGTAGATATGATTCTTTTCTTTATATATTATGTTTAATAAGATATATGGGGTACTTAAAAAACCTCTCTGTGATCTTAGTATCAAAATTCTACCCATTTGCTCGCGCCGGCTAGCTTAGTTTAGTTACAATTAACAGACCATAAAAGTGTATTATTACACAATATGAATGTTGTTGCTTTATTCTTGAGTAAATTAAAAAAATAACAATTTTTTTTTTCATGAATTACATGAATATTCTATGGTTCGTATCTATCCATACAAATTTATGTTTAACAAATAATTTCACACATTAACTTTGAGTAGAGTAGTACAGTAGAGCGGTATCAACTACACAATACCCTGTACGAAGCAAATTATCTTTAAGTCAAATTATCTCGTGAAGTTGATTGATCGGAAATCAAGTTAAATTCAAATGGGTAAATGGGTTGCTTAAGCACTCAGCTTAAGCTTTGACAATTTCGAATTCAAGGCAGATTATAGCTAAGAGCAGCCAGAATAGTATCTAGGTCAATGTGAAATTTTAGGTAGAGGAAGGCAAACTAAAAATGCTTCGAAATTTCATCTTGAGCAGGCATTTGCACTCGAATAGGCAAGAGTAGAGCAGCCGACTCGCCTAATGACGGGAGCTCGAAGAACTTCGAAGCGAAGGAAACGAAATTGTGCTCAGCAAGAGTTAAAAATATTGATGGGCCATTGGGTGTTCGATAATAATGCGTTGATGTCATTAATAATAAAAATTATGGGGCGTTTACAAGAGGTTGTCATGACAGTCGCCTGACATTTATGCAATTTTATGTGCGCTGCCATACAAAGAGGCGGACAGTACGAAGATGACGACGACGCGTCGTCGGAGAGACGGGACGACTGTCGTCTAACCCACCCCACCTGGGCCGGGTCATGACAAGTCTATCAATTTTTCACACACTTATGACACGACGACGACGGCGACGGCGACGAGGAAAGGCTGCAAAAGGAGCAGCCTTTTTCTCTATTTTTGGGCCAGGATGGGCGATTAAAATGCAACGCATTTCGCTACCTTTCGTCCTGTCACAACTTGCTCGAAGGGGGTAAGGAGACCGACAAGAGAGCGAAAGCAATAGACGAGGAGCGCGCGCGAGAGGGAGAGAGGTGTAGGGTGTGCAGCAGCCCAAATGGCAATCGAAGATTGAGCCATGCAAAATATTTGTTGGCTTCGTTGCACAATTTTCGCGCATATCGAATCGGGTAATTTTCACAATTCACGAACTTTAAATGTCCTCATGAAGCGCGAACATCTTAAATTACACAATTCATGAGCGATCTGACAGATTGAGCACTCGGCGAGAAAGAGTGTGAGGTCGAGGGGGGTCTACGTCCATAGGGCAAACCCTTGAGCATATCATAGAGCTTGCTGCTCACTTTTTGTCGGCTTAGGCATTATCACAAATCGGTTATGTGTGGAGAGAGAAACCTTCAGAAGTTACTCAACCCTAAGGGACAAATAACTTGGGAAACTTAAAAATGCAAGCGAAACTTTTAAGAAGCTTTCGACTGAAGAGATAAAGATATCTTGGACCTCCTTTGCACAGCGAAAAACCGACAAGCGAGAGGCTCTTTAAAGAGATGCTTGTAGAAATAGAATGAGAGAGATCATTTAAAAATAAAAATTAATGTTAAAGAGCAACAAATCTGTGGATTTAATCAAGAGAGAAACTTTCAGGAGCTACCTTCACCTACCACCTACCAGATTAACTAGATACTTTGAGAAGTTTATTGAGTTATAGAAAAAGTTTATGGAAGACACATTGATCTAAGGAAGAAAGAAAGAAGTTACGGAACAGCTAGGCATAGCTATTGGAGCTTATGAGTTGTAAATAAAAGAGAATCCGCAAAGAGTTAGCATAACAGGAAAATTTTAAGGATTTCTTAATATTCAAGATGAGCTAAATATGAAGAAGAAGCTCTAAAGAGTTAAGCTTAAGATTAACCAGAAATGAGAGAAACATTAATCATGAAGAACCATATAAGCTTTAAAGGGTTACGCAAGCTTAAGATAATATGAAAATAAGAAATGAATATAAGAGACAAACTTGACTGGATCATTTATGTTTCAGGCTGAACAGTCTGCCCACCTTATACAAGCTATAGGTACGTAAGCTCCAAATATCTATTCAAATTAAAGTTAGGATAGCTGTAGAAACCTTTGCCTAGCTTCTTGATGATATGTCTGGGAAGCAGGGACAGCAAATGCTGAGCTAATTTAGTTTTTAGTAAGTATTACAAAAATAATTGAATTGTAATGAGAACTGAAGCATTTGTATGTTGGAGTGATTTTTGTTCCGGTTTGTTTGTTTTTCTTGTTAGGCACTGATCGAGATCGAGACAGTTTCTTTTTGATGATACGTGCATGCATATAAGCATGTTCGGGGCATTATCATATGACAGTTACATGTCCGTTCGATGTCATCTCGACAAAAAGCAGAGAAAACTGTCGCAATAACAAGTACGGGACAGAACCAGATCGGAATGTCAATGGAAATGGGAACTGGAATGGGAATGGAAATGGGAATGAGTGTAGTTGGTTTTTTTGAGTATGCCCTGGCATGGGATGGCACGAGATAGTAGGGCTGGGTAGGGGTGGGGGTTAGCCAACATATGTTGATAAGGCTGAGATTTGAACATGACATTCGTCAGATGGGACCCGTGCCTCACCAAATTTCTAGATCTCTTCATTTTTATGCTCTCATTTCGCTGTTGTTGTAGTTGCTGTCTTTTGATTTTTGGGTTTTCTTAACTTAAAACAGAGCAGCAGCCTGGACATGGACACATGTCAATCAAATGAAATTAACACATCGTCATCGCCATCGCCATCCACATAAGGCAAACTCTCCCTCTACCTCTCGATGTATGGGAAAAAGTGCGATTAGCTTGGGGCGTTTTTGGTGGTGGTTAAAAACGCTCTGCCGCATTAGCAGCTAATGTTTTTTTTTCTCTCATTCGATTTTCGAAATTTGCAATATATTTTTTTTCTCGCTATTTTCGATTTTCTATTTTTTCACGTGCGCGATTATTGCGGTTGATTGCATTTGATTTTGCATGGGGCCAGGGCAACGGCTAATGGGATTAGCTAATATCATTAATCAGCAGAGAGTAGATGATTCTACATATATACATGTACATGAATGTGTGCGAGTGTGTGTGTGTGTGCGTGTGACATGCTGCAAATGAAGGTGACAGGCATGTGGCATGTTGCTGCTGCTGCTGCTGTTGCACCCACATCGAACCCTTGACACGCGTTGCATATCGCTCGCCATGTAATTACGTAATTATATGTATGTATGTGTATACAGCTACAGTCGATCTCGTTCAGTGTCGTCTCTCTGCACTGCTATCTGTGTAGCCGTTCGTCCGTCCATCCGTCCGTCCACTCGCCTGTCGCATCGTCGTCGCATATCGCACTAATTGCATTAAATTGTTCTACACGGCGATCTGCTACTATTATCCTGTCCAGCTGACGCTACTCCCCCTCCCCCTCTCTCTCGCTATCTCACTCTCTCACTCACTCACTCACTCACTCTCTCTGTGTCTCTGTACCACCCCTGCCTATCTCAATTGATTGTCCTGCTGTTGTCCAGCTCTCCTGTTTATTGATATTGCGACAGTTTATGGTTAAGTTCTTCTTCTTCTTCTTCTCCAATTCACATTCTCTGCGCATATTTCGATTGGTAAACAATTTAATTGCTGCCCCCTACCACCCCCGTCCACCTACTCCATCCCGGCCCGTTGGTAATTTCTTAATTTCACATTCGATGCACGTGCCGCGATCGATTACGTTCCCATTTCGAATAGACTCGTTCTATTGTTTTTTAAGCGATATCGTCTAATTAGTTGCATTACACTAGTCCCCGGCTGCTCTGCCCTGTCTAGGGGGTAGTTAATTGCCCCGTCCTATCATATAGTAATTCGAAATGTCTATTTTGAATTGTTCAATTGCTGTATCAAACTTTAGTATCGAGTTCCTGATATGAGCAGTCATTAGTTTTAGAGCCTAAAACTTGTTATAGTTGAAAAAAAATTTCCAGCTTTCGATCAATCGTAATTTTTGAACTCAACTTATGTATGTATATAGTATTTATGAAATAAAGCAATCAGATAGTTTACTTTTTCAACGGCTTCTATTATTTGAAGTACCTATTTCCATTCAGAGGATTTTTCTCTCCTAAAAATTCTTATTTTTTGATGTTTTCAGAACTTTATTTTCTCAAAAGTTAATACTTTATACTCAAGACTTTCTTATTGCTAACACCTTTCACATATGTAGGAATTTTCTTTTAGAATTTGTTCTTAGTTTACCAATTTCTTATTATTAGTCAATGAAAAACCTATAAAGTTTCCATATTCGAAAGTTCCATTACCGACAATTTATTATATATCCACTAAAACTTATTATAGCTCTTATAATTTCGGGTAATTTTCATAGTTTCTATATATTGATTTATTTATAGTTTCTATTTATTGAATCACAATATTTTTCTTAGAATTTATGTTTCTGACTGTTTTTCAATGCTAATTAAACTTACATATTTTGATAGATAGATTTAAAAATTTAGTTCTTCTATTAAACAGTTTCTTAAAACAGTTAAAATAAGCGCACATTCTTAATTCAATTAAAATGCTTAAAACTAAATTTGAATATTAAAAAAAAAATTCGTTCACTAATACTTGCTTTACTTATTGGACTTTGATCTACAGATAATATCTGAAGTTCTTGAAAAACAGCCAAAACATTCGCATAGAAGAATAGCCTGGTGAAGGGAAGCTCATAATTAAATGTTTAGTCTTCAGTGTAATTAGGGAGTTCCTCTCTATGAACGTATATATCTCTATCCATGTATCTTTGGCGTTTAGCTAATTGAAGAGTTTTAATCTAAAATTTGTAGGATCTCCCAATGGGCCCATTAAAAGCATATTAAATTCAAATTATGCGAAGAGAGGACCATCCTCTACATGGGACAGGACAGGAGAGACAGACCAGGAGAGGCCATCGCGAGAGTTGTTGTCGGATGTAACGAATAAAGTAATTAGCCATGCAATATGAGGGTCGATATGGAAATGTTGTGCGCCTTGATTGACAACTGATCTTTTATTTAGCATTTTTTGTCGATTTCATTCTGGCGTAGAGCCTGCTGATCGGATGATCCTTTTGTTTACGTGCAAACACTCATAAATGATGTTCAGGGACAAGGCCAAAATGGTAAAAAAACGTTTCCCACGTACAAAGAAATGCTGCACCCGACGAGGGAAAGAAGGCGAAAGAAATGTTGTTGCAACCATAGCTAACAAGCCCGTAATTACTCGACAAGGATTGTTGCCGTGTAACACCTTAATGGACTTACCTGAACAGCACTGATTGACGGACTGACTGACTGCCAGTGACTATGACGGTGATGGTGATGGTGATGGTGATGGTGATGCTGACTGTGACTGTGACCGTGACTGTGCTTACCCCTAGTATAATTTGCATAAAAAAATGAAGATGAAAAATGAGAAATGAGAAATCGAAAGGCAACAAATGATTCCGATTCATAAATCTAAAGGGTTAAAGGCTTATAAGCCGAATACTATTTTGACTCGAGACATGAAAATATTTGTAAGAATATGCATATATGTCACATGTATGCATATGTAGATAAACGTATGCGCATATAGCAAAGGAAATTATCATAGGCAGTCAGAGAAGCTGGAGCAAATATTTTGACGACAGCTCAATTATGGCTTATGTAAGGCGTTAAGATATGAGCCAAGTCCTGTTATGGGCCAGGGCAGCATAAAAAAGAAAACATGTGAAAAAGGATTGTTGTGAGAAAGGGGCTTACAAGCAGCGCAGACAATGCCAAATCTTAGCTAAGTCGCCTAAGACGCTGCATGCAACACGCCTTGGCTGCAGGACAGCTGTTTGTCCCTTACCCCCGATGAGCCTAGGAAGGCCTTATCGCCTTATCGCAACCACCTTATCACGACTAAGTGTCGCAATTAACTTGAGGTGTAGCTGAGCAGCTCGGCTCGGACCCGAACACTTGAACACTTGAAGACTTGAAGACTTAAAGACGCGACGCAGCCAAGCGCATAGTCAGAGGGCAGGCAGAGTCTAAGTAGTTGCACTTCCGACAATTAGACGTGCGGCACAGGACACGACAGACACATCCTCAATTCGGCTTGTGGGCGTCTATGAGTGTCTTTGCATGTCTGCGTGTGTGTGTGTATGTGCCTATGTGTGTGTGTAATGATTGCGGTTAAGTTTGCTAGCCACAACTTTCTCAGGGTCATAGCTGGCTGATCACCCTGGCCGGCTCTTCTTCAGCCCTCCTTGTGCTCCTTAGACGCTGTCCCCTAATTGGTTTGTGTGTCCAGTGGCCAAGGGATTTGTCTGTGTGTGTATGTGTGTGAGTGTGTGCGTTTGTTTGTGTATTACTACTAGCATGCTAAGCCCTGTCTAAGATCAAGCAGCAGCTCCCTCTCTCCCTGCCCAACCCGGCTCAGCTCAGCTGGGTCCTGGCTCTAGGTAAAAGGATAATGCAATGCCTAATCTCGAGCAGCTCAGAAGGCTGTCGGTCAGTTTTTGGCGCAGCAGCAGCTGCCAAGAGTTAGCACCGGCAGCAGCAGCAACAGCAGCAGCACCGCCACCACCACCACCACAGTCAGCGCTGCGCCCTTGTGCTCTAATTTAGTGACATGGACATGGTCCAAAAATCTGCAAGAAAATTGGCATGATCTTGCATTAGAAGTGGACGCTCCGATGGCTCCTTTGTTATGCCGAGCACACATACACACAAACGAAGCGAAGCCGTGCCGGACCGACCAGCGGCCAGCGGCCGGCGGCCATCGGCCATCGGCCACTTTCACGCTTCTCAGTTGGGACACAGCGTGGAACGTGGAACAAGATTGAGAGCAGGCCAATAAATCTCTGCTACGGGCATCAGGCACGCATCAGCAGCAAATGACAGCACCCATTGTTCGAGTGAAGAGCCTGGAATGTCCGCTCTGTCGACCTCGCCTCGAGCAGACTGCGGACGCTGGACGACGGGGAGCATCATAAAATCGAAGGCGCCTCGGCAGTTGATTGTGGCATATGCAAAGTAGGCGCCGTCTTATAAAGGGAACTAACGATGCGGCTTGTGTTGGCACAGCAGGTCCACCAAAGCTTGGGTGGCAAGCAGATCTCTCTAGAGAGTTTGCGCAGATGGAAGATAAACATAGATGGGCATATCAAATTGAGCTATACAAATTTAAAATTAATTGCAAATTTGTCAATGTCTACTCTCTATTAATACTGCGCCTTCTCGCTCTTTCTTTCTCTGCAATGTGCAGCTTAAGTTGATTTTGATGCATGAAAATATAAGACTTTACTCTTATACTTAAATTAATTCATTGGCTTTCAAACACTTTTGCATACTTTTTAACGAGAGCGCTTGCAAAAGAGAGGCAAAGAGAGCCTTTTATAAGACGCCCTCAAAGCTTTTGCTTATGAGCTTAATCGAAGCCAAGCTCAGAGCGAGACAAAGATATATATATATATATATATATATATATATATATATATATATATATATATATATATATATATATATATATATATATATATATATATATATATATATATATATATATATATATATATATATATATATATAGAGAGAGAGTAGGAATTTCTCACAGCGGCTGTGGGGATTTGGGAAATGGAGAGATCAAAGATCTTAACGCTTCAAGTGGTTGGGCATTCAATGGCAATCGGCCACTCCCAGCAATTAGAAGGGGCTGCACACACACACACACACACATACAGACAGACATGAGCCGTTTTTTACACATGTTCGATGGGCTGGTCGCAATCCAAGTGCAAAAAGTGTCGCACATAAATTTTAATTAACTTTATTTTTAATTGTTGCAAATTTATGGCAAAGGCAGGCAGCGCAAACATCTCAAAGATATTGGCGAAAAAAGAAGGAAGGAAGGAAGGAAGGATGCAAGGAAGCAACTTCAGGCGCTTTGTGGGCAGGACAAAATGACAAACGAACAGAGGGACAGGCGCAGACACAGACACACAGGCGGACAGACAGACAGAACGAATATAAAGAAATGTAGAGTAGGGAACGGTAAATGGTTGGGCAATCGATTGCAGCATCGCATCAGGATGATCAAGAAGGATCCCTTTCAATTGTTTGCCAGCCGACAATTTCTGCTCTAAATTATTTGCCATAATTTCTGGCTCGTCGTCTTGTGCAATTCTTGCTGCCGCCTCACCCTCTCTGCGGCACGTCAGTCAGCCGCATCCTTTGCCTCATTCGCTTGCATTGTTGTATTTTACTTCCTCATGTTCGACGTCTCAGTCTGTCGTTCGCTGTGCGTGCGTTTCTCTCTCTGTGTTTGTGTGTTTGCGTTCGCTCTCCCGTTGTGTCTATGCGTGCGCGTCTGTATGTATGCGTGTGTGTGTGCTCTTCATTACGCCGTCTATTGTTTTGTGTGTCTTGTCTGCCTGCTTCGGCTTTTTCGTTTTTCGTTGCGCATCTTTCGTATCCTCATTGCAATTCTTATTTTTTTGGCATGTTCCAGTTTTTGCAGCCTTGCTTTTTCAGGGTCACACTCGATACTACCGAGTCGTCGTCGTCCCCCCGGCATCTCCTTCCGTCATTCGCTCTCGCTCGCTCCCTCTGCATTTCGCTCTCTGCACTCTGCACAAGATTGCGTTTTGTTCGAAATTGTCTCGTATTTGACAGTTGACAGTTGGTCGACTTTTGAGCATTAAAGTTATGAGCATAAACATGACATTTGCTTTGGGCCCGGCTCGAGAGCCGCTCTCATCCTCTTTGATTATTTATTCTATTTTAGTTTCTCTGCCTTGCACACACAGTTATTTTTGCCAACTCATTGGCACGTCTGCAATATCTGGAATTGGTCGTCCCTGTAGGCGTTTGTTTTGGATGCGAGAGCTCTTCATCTCGGCTAGGGTTCTTGGAGTTGAGAGCTGGGAGTTGGCTGGAAATCAGCGAAGCCAACGGAATTAATGGCTGATTTTATTGTAAGCCATAATTCGATTTGATTAGTCTATTCTTTCTATTGCTATAAATGAAAATAAAAATGAAATTATATCAAAATTTAACAATTTGTAGTGCCTCGACATTTTCAATAGTTATAGTTACAAGCTTCTTTATTATAACTGAAATAAAATATTACAAATTTGATTGTATGTATTTGTGCTTTATTTTTAAGAGGTATCATTACATATTTATGAACGTTCTCTATGCTATACATAAAAAAATGACAATATTGCTTTTCCTCTTATTTTATACATAGTATTAATACAGATTCTTATACACAGCATTGCCAATTAACTGCGAGCATTTGTATATGGTTTAGGCGTAGAGCCTCTCTTATATTAAGTGTTACTCATGCTTAGATTTCTCTTATTTGCATTGTCAACGGCGGTCCTCAATGGGTTAATGAAGTTCCAATCGTGTTTACATGTGTACACACACATCTACATATGTACATATGCGTGTCGATGTGTGCGTGTGTGTGCTCATATGTTTATTTGAAAATAATACTTATGCAAAACGCAAACAAAGCCGCGCGACAAACACTTTTGATGCACTTTTCCCTTTGCCTAGATTTTATTTCTTCTTTGGCGGCGCAGCAAATCAAATATCGATAAATTTCGCATACAATGCAAAGCCAACGCACATTAATCAAATTCAAACGAAGCGCAACACAATAATAAAACACACACACGTCCGTACGCATGCACATAAAAAAGGGCTGCGCTTCTATGCAAAGAGAGGCCGGATTAAATGTAAGCAGAGAAAACAGAGCAATCGGCGATTGCGAATGCGATTTGCAAATGCGATTTGCTCGAACCCCGATTGCCAGTGGGAGCGACAGAGACAGAAGATGAGGCGTAAAGTTTATGCGCCAAAGTGCCGAAGCATTTGCCACAGGCCATTGAGCATGCATGCAAATCGTACTGCACATCGGGTTAAGAGGGGGGGCGAGGGCAGCGAGTAAATGGAGGAAATGCAAAAGGCAAGGCCGATGTCGATGCCAATGCCGATGTCGAAGCCGAAGCCAAAGAGTGAAAGTCAAGTGGCTCTTTGTGACGCTCTTCAGCGCACACAAGCAAGCGCAGCGCGCAAGCGGAAGAGAGAGAGAGAGAGAGAGCAAAAGTGTGTGAAATAACAAAAAAAAGGAAATGAGAGCGAAAAAAAACTGCAGGCAATTTGCATAGCGATCGTCAAGCGGACAGGACAGAGAAAGGACAGCGGAGGGAGGGGGGCGCTCGATGTTTTTGCTCACGCTCTTCTTTTTGTGTGCGCCGGCTCGTTAATTAAGCGTTAAATCGTTGAGCACATAAAAAAGGAAAAAAATTGAAGGAAGAAACTCAATTGTCGCATGTGAATAATGTAAATTGATTTTGAGTGGTTTTATTTGTGTGTATGTGTTGTGTTTTTTTTTGTTTTTTGGTTGTAAACCGCAGAAAATGTGCGGCTTATGATAATTTTTCAAGTAGGCCATCCTGAAGGACAGCGACGGAGACAGGACACGCCCAGTTAGAAGGATGCTCGTTAAATCATATTAATCAACAGTTCCTTATGGGCATGCCTACATACATACATATGTATGTATGTACATATACATATACGTACCGTTAAATGCAATTCCTTTAAAATCCCATTTAATCCTTTTGTGTGGCTGTGTAAACAGCGGAGCAGAAAACCAAAGAAACCGAGAGAAACGTAAAGAAAGACAGAAGCAACCGAAGGGCTGTTCAAATACGAGGCAAAAAACGAGAAGAAAGGGCGAAAGAAAAAACCAATATGCGAAACCCTTTTTTGTGTGCAAAATTCCGAAATTTAACCAAAAAAAAAAAAAAGAGTTGAAAAGTTGAGAATTTTTTTTTTTGCGAACTAAGCATTCAATTAATTTACCCTTACCCCTTTGTTCAGCGATTTCGCAAAGGATCGTTGAATGCTTGTAAAAGCAAACAAAAAATCAACTTTCACCGCAGAGAAAGATCCCAGAGAGAAAGAGGTGAGAGTTATGGGCCGTGCGAGCGTTAATTGGGAGTCGAGCAGAGACAATCTTTCAACACGCTAAAATAGATCTAAGTGCAAATTGATGGCATTTCAGAGAGGGAGAGAGGAGAAAGGAAAGTGAATTCCATTTTAAGTATTGTAATTCTCTGGTAATCTTCCAGCTGTAGCTAATGCAGATCAAAACCTATTTCTAGATTTTGGCGCGATGGTCCATCGAGAGCTCTCTAACTTGAAAAATATCATCTGATGAAAGATAGGTAGATACTGAATACATGGTATCGCTAAGTTAGCTTTTAAGGTCATCAGTCTTATATAATCACAGTGTCGAAATCATGCCCAAATCCCGTTCAATTGAACTAATTTAGATGATCTCAAGCTCTGACAAGGGAGTACCGAGTGTGTTTAGTGTAGATCAGCAGATATTAGACGTTTTAGGTCAAAGATACCAGAAAACATATTGATCTAACTAGCGAAAAAGACATTAGCATCGCAACGATCATAAAGGATCAGATCAGTCAAAAAAAGGCTTGCAGATAAATCATATTAACAGCTGGCTGATGACCGATTGACTTGCATGAGCCGTGCTGCGGGACATGTGGGCAGCTCTCAAAAAGATGATCAATAATTAATAGTCAACCGATCGCCAGAGCTTAGGTTAGGCTAGTGACCCTGCTGAGCTGAGTGATCTACATAGTTGAGGAATGTGTCAGATCCTAATCCTTGGCTTAGCTGCGAAGAGAACTGAGATCCGGGCAAAGGTGTCTAACACTGTGTAGAGCACAAGCGAAACTCTTTTAAAGCCATTTGGCCATATGGCAGGACACTAATGTGCAGGATCAGCACCTACTCAATGTTTGTAACGTTTTCCAAATGTTTCCTGCGGAAGTTGCACACATTTTCAATTTCAAATTTCAATTAAAGTATCTGTTTTAGTGGTCGCTAAAGAGTCGCAATTAATGCACGATAATATTAGCAGGAGAGACAGAGGAGAGACACAGGAAGTTGTGCAACCTGTGAGCCGAACTAATTAACGTACCTGGCTTGCTTGGCTGGCAAGTGTCAACAGCAGAGCCTGTTGCTATAAAGTCAGCCAGTCGACCCCTAAGCGACATTCAAATCGGCCAGCGATGGGGGTAGGGGTCAGGGGTAGGTGTAGGGGTAGGGGTAGGCAAGCTAGGAAGCCCAGCAACTAAAGCGACAATGACGATCACTTCCTTGAGGGCAAAAGCAAATTTAATAACTAAGAGATTGCCGATAGAGATCTAGACCTCATTTGGGCGTGCCTAGGGACGCATACGACGTCCTGTGGGAAAGAAAATAATACTAGGTCTATAGACACTATAAGTGAATACAAAACGGGAGCGCCAAGTGAAATTGATCCAACGTGCACTTGAAGCTTCCAGAGTGAAAGATAGAGATGGAGAGATGGAGAAAGAGGCAGAGAGAGAGAGAGAGATAGAGAGGAGAGAGAGAAAGGAAAGTTGGGAGCTATGGGGATAAAAGCTACGAAAAGGAAGCGGAAATAAGAAACAGGCTATAGAGAAGTAAAGAGAGGTATTCAGAGAATGAGAATGTAAGAATGAGAGCGAGAAAAAAAGAGAGATAGAGAGAGGGAAAGACAGAGAGAAGTAGAGATTGTGACTTCGAGAAAGAGACAGAGATAGAAATGTGGAGAGGCTAAGCTAAAGCTAATAGGAAGCTTCAGACTAAGCAGAAATGAATAGATTTATAGAATTTACGTATGGGGCGGCACAAGAAATAAAAGATATGGGATATGGATATGGCATTAAATTGTAGTACTTTAGTTAAGGATAAGCCGAGCCGAGGAATCCACAGCAATATGGTCAATTTAGGGAATTCGAATGGGTTGGAATGTGGAGCCTTGACCAGCCTCACGTGCCAGTGGAGAACGACAGCAAGAGAGTTGAAATGGGAGAGAGAGACAAAGTAAAGAGTGAGCGTAATACCGATTGCGTGTTGCTCGCGACGGGGTGCGGGGTGCGCTTGCGCAACAACCCCTAGCGCCTGGCCTGAGAGCGAGTATAAAAGGCAGCCCGCTACCCCGAACCGATTCAGTTTGTCAGCGAACGCCGTAAGGAGAAGAGCAGAGTGCAGAGTGCAGAGCAGAGCAAAGAGTTCTGAACATAGATCGAGGAGGACACTCACACACACACACACACACGCAAAGAAATAGAACAAAATAGCGACATGCTCAAGTGGACAGCATCGACACAGCGATTGCACGAGCTGCCTGCGCCGGAGCTGCGAGCGGCTCGACGTCAGCGCCGACAGCGACGCGCCACGATAGCTAACAAGGAGAACGTGCCCAGTGCGGGCTACAACAGCTCGACGCCGCAGCCATTGGCTCGGCTGAGGAACAGTCCGCTCGTGTTGGCGCCACTGAGCGACATACGCAACTTGACGCCAGAGCCGGAGTCGGAGCAGCAGCAGCAGCAGCACGGACGCCGGGTGGTGCAGTCAGTGCGCTATGCAGCCACGTTGCCGCGCTACGAGGAGGAGTACTCGCCCAGCCTGCCGAGCGGACAGCACTTGGCGCTGCGCGGCCTGCTGCCGCTCGATCCGTTTCTGGAGCAGCCGCGCTACATGGAGCAGCTGAAGAAGCGCAAGCTGGAGGCCGACTTTCTGGCCACCATGGAGCAGCCCGTGGAGCAGCCGGCAAAGCAGGCGCGCGTCCCAGTTCAGGCAGCGCCACGCCCGGTCACGCCACAGCCCTCGACCAACATGGGCGACCAGACGCTGGACAGGCTGATCGATGCTATACTGGACTCGGCCTGCAAGCCGGATCCCTGCAGCCAGAAGAAGAAGCCGCGCAAGTCCTTCAACCTGCGCCGGCGCACGCTGCTCAAGCAGCAGCAGCAGCCGCAGCACCAGCCGGACGCCCAATCGATGGTCATATTGCCGCCCTCGTATGCGCCCGGCGATGATCCGGCCAGCGACTTGAGCTTTGCCCTGTTGCCGCTGCCCGCCACCCCGGAGCCGGTGTCGCATAGCGTGCTGGTGCAGTTGCCGACGCCGCAGTTGCAGTTGCCCAATCATTCCGACACCTTTTGCCTGGCCACGCCCACGCCTGTGCGCCCATTGAAACGGTGTCGAGAGAGGCGGGAGAGGCAGCCGGTGCCAGCGGCGAGCGTGGAGACGCCGCCCAAGCGCCTCAAGGTGGACGCGCGCAACTATTTCGAGGTGGGCCTAGCGCTGCCCTCCATCTATGTCTGAGAAAGAATGAAAGAGGGAGAGAGAGTGTGCGAGAAAGATAGAGAGAGAGAGAGAGAGAGAGAGAGAGAGCCAACGCTGACAAACGGGGGAAAACGCTTAACTATGACGCTTATTTAGTTCTTAAGTTCATAAATTAATTTTTTTTTTAAATCTAACTTCAGCTTTGTACATAAATTAGAACATAAGGTAATTTTTTTGACACTGCTGTTATGTAGTTTTTGTAAAACATTTTTTTTTTTACATCTATATATTTATTTATTTACATTTAAGAGAAAACTATTTTTTTTAAAACACCTTTTTTTTTATAATAATAAAACGCTAAAATCAAATAAATAAATTTTTCTTATACATATCATAAGTTGCTTTCCAGTGCCAGCTGTACCGTTATGGGTATGCAAATAAGTATGCTATGGCCACGTGTACAAGCTGCATTAAGTATACGAAAATAGCTATTAAGGTTATTCCAGTATATGAACAGTTTCTAGTGGGTGCTCTGTGATTGGGTAAGAGCTGAAATCGATTTCCAATGCTTTCAGCAAAACTTCATATGGAATGAGTGTAAGTATATGTGTAGCTACTTTAAGTACACATAGTTTTACGTAAGAGCATACATGAGTAAGAGTGGGTATAACTGAGTATAAAGTATAAGCTGCAGTAGGCAAATTTCAATTACAATGAGAGTAAGTATAAGTATAATTACAAAAGTATGTGTTAGAGTGCGCTAACATAACTAGAAGGGGCATACGTATAAATACAACAACCACAAGAGCAACGCATATGTATTATTATAAAGATAATGTGTGTAAGTATGTGTTTAACCAAGGTACTATGCGTTGATTGTATAAGTCCATGAATATGAGTAAGTATTAGTGCAAGAGTCTAACCTAAAGCGTGCAAATATAGAAAGAGTTGTGTTTGCTTTCCCTCCTCTTCTTCACCACACTTACATTAATACTAATACATTGAAGCTAAACACACACACATACTGCTCACAATGATATTGCTCTTATAATTAGACGCAGGAGAAGTGAAGTAGAGAAGCTTGCGCTTGCTTGGCATATACATATGTAGTATAAGTACATCTTGCTTAAGCTGGTAGGCTGATGAGAATTACAAAGCGTATAAGAGAGTGCAAAAGCTTAGCTTACAAATGACATAGTAGCAGAGTTGCTCTTTAATTTTAGGAGAGATAAAGCTACGCTGCCATTGGTGAGCGAGCTATTTCAGCTGTCGCAACGTTATGTTTTGCGGTTTTTGTTGTTGTTGCCTTTTCTGTTGTTATTATTGTTGCTTTAGCTGTAGCTGTTGCTTGACCAAGTGATTTGCTTTGCTTGGTGCGCTCAAAACAGCAGCAGGTAGTCAGAATGGGATCAAACGGGACGGCACAGCACGCACCACGCCCCCATTGTGTGTTGGCACGCAGCGGCAACAGCTGCCAGCCTAACTGTGATCCTCTCTTCGATCTGTCTCTCTCTCTCTCTATCTCTGTCTCTCGCCTACTCTCGCTCATTCTAGCTGCTGCTGTGGAGTAGCTCGTGCGACAGCAGTCGGTCGTGAGCATCGAGTCTTTGACATAACACTTGTTAACACTTTGACGCCCTTCGGAGCGTGCGTCCTTTTTTCGCACTGTAATTCATTTTGAGTGCGGCTCGCTGAGGGTACAGGTTGTTGTTGCTGTTGTTGTTGCTCTTGTTGATGTTGTTGGGCTTCTGTGAAAACCCCGCAACGGCCCGCTTAATCCATATCCAGCGCACAGGTTGCCTCTGCCGTCTGACCCTGTCGACCTGTCATCAGGCTCTCTCACATTCTTGTGGGTTTGGCTCTAATTTGTTGCCCATTTAGCCGCTGAGCGGATGGACGCGCGTTAATTGAATTATTTTTATTATATTTGGCTCTAGACGTTTCCCGGTAACTGAGTTCCTCCGAGTTCTTCCTCCCCTTCCTCTTTCTCTCTGGCTCTGTTCCCGCTGCAGGTTGCACTTGCTGCCAGCTGTGCTCACCCGCATCGTTCAACTAATTTTTTTTATTATCGCTGACAGCCACACCCACAGCCTACACACACACACACACACACACACACACATACCGACACACCCTAACCCTTTAAGAAGGAAAATTTAAATTTTCTTTAACTCATCGCACTTCCGCTATTCACATTTTCTTTATTTTCATTCTTCACTTTATTGTTTGTCTCCTTGTCTAATCGATAAAAATGTTATTAATTGCTTGTAAATGTGATAAATTTTATTGTATTTGATGGAGGGTGGGGATGGTGTTGGGGGTTGTACATCCTCTATTCCCTCAGCTCACAGCTGACGAAGCGTTAAAGTTATTTCAATAAAAATTATCAATCGAAAATATTGTGTTACTCAGACCAACTTAATAAAACTCAGGAATGCTCTTTTTTGAATATTGTAAAATTATTTATACATATATACAATACATTCATGTATATATTTAATATTATACAAACTCTTTGAAATCCATCCAAATTTTCCAAATTGAGATTATTTATTTATGATTATGTGTAAATCACTCGCGACACGTTTACGAATGCTGCTCAAAAGAGAACCAGCAAATGCTTTGATTTGAATCGAATCTAATCTAGACTTCATAGAACAAATATTGAAGAGCTTCAATGGATGTTTTCTAAATATTTTATAAAAGCCGTTGTGGAATATGCAAATGATTGATAACAATGACGAAATTGTACGGAAGGTAAGTGAATGCCAAGGACATGCTTCAGCTCTGGCATTCTCATTATGCAGTTAATCAACAGCTGGCCGCAAAGGAAGTGCCTTTGCCACAGCAGCCCGAGGCGAGTCAAACTGCTGCCAACCGGCTGACTGACTGACTGATTGACTGAGTGGCTGACTGACTGAGCTGTTGATTTGGCAGATGCCAACTCGCGATCTTCGCGCACACCTTTCGATTGACAAACTTGCCGCAGGCAATGGAACCTTTTGCCTTCAAGAATTCGCTTCGGCCCCCTCCACCTCAGCTACTGCCTTCAGCTCGTTTAGTTCGACTGCCTTTGCTTTGATCTTTTCACAAACTTTTGCTTCAGGCGACTGCCAGCTGAGAGAGTGCGAGCGTGTCTACGCATTCCCCCCACTCTCCACACTCTAGCACACACGCAGACACATACAAAAACACACACACACACTCACATGCATTCGTTAAGAGTTGACATTTGCTGCCGCTCCTGCTGTTGCTGCTGCTCCGCTTCCTGCTTGGCCTAAGCCGGCTTAAAGCGCATCCTGGCAACCTGGCCTGTCTCTCCGTCGTGCTCACTGTCAGCAAGGATGTAGCAATAATTGCCAAATGTTATGCAAACAATGCCAAAAGATTTCCAAATCCACAGGCTCAAGCGCCGCGTGTGGCATGCCTATGTGGCAACAACTTACAGCAACAGCAACGGCAACACCAACAACAGCATCAGCAACAAAAAACCATTAATATTCAAATCCCCCCGCAACGTAACACCCGAATCATCAAAGGAATCCATGTTGAATGCAATTGATCGCACAGTGAATACCCTAACTCTGAGTGCAATGATGAATAATAAATGATCTGAATAACAATATGAGTGAACACAATGAATATACATACATATATACATAAGTATTTATAGAATCACAATTAATTAATTGAATTATATAATAAAATAACTGAAGAATATAATATTCTAGATATATGTATGTATTTTACGTTGTGAAATGCATATGAGAACCTATTGTAGATAATTTAGATGGATATGAATCAATATTGAGTTGCAGATATTAAGTTGATATTTTAAATCTATCTATAATATCATATAGTAATATAATATTAATCTATAATATAACAATAATTTTAATAAATGTATTCATGCTACCCATGTATCTATAAAGGTATACTTTTATTTATATTTCTAGCATCCTCAATATTCATATAATCTATTGTATATACATATGTATAAGTATCTGTGTGCATGTATGTATTCGTATTGCATGAATATAATATCAATATTTAAATAATATTGGTAAGTGTCATATCATATAAATATATCATTCCATATTATCGCATTAAGTTTAATGTTTATTAAGTATAGCTATATTTATAATATATACATTTGCAATTCTATAATTTATGTTTATTATATCAGTATATGTTGTGATAGGGCGATAATAAATTATATTTCTGTAATCTCTAAAATAAGTAAATCTATTAGTGAGTATGATATCCATATATTATTATATATGAAAAGGTATATTTAAAGACATCTGTAACATCTGTATTTATAATTCTTAAGCACACTCGTATACTGCTTGTAATATAAATATTTATAAGATATATTACAATTCGACAATCTATAATATAAAGATACATGAAATCTGTAGCATTATATTGAATATATTGAGACTATATTTAGCACCAATATCAATATAAATATGATTTAAAATAATAAAGTAAATAATTTAACTTAATTTTATTTTTGTATACAAAATTGTTTAGAATAGTTTAGACAACCTTACTAAAAGCTTATATCGATAGGCATCTAGCAGACACGCTGCACGCTTTGCCACGTCATGCAAATACCCCATTAGGTTAGGGTATATTCGAGTGAGCGAAAATGTGGCAAGGGTAGCTCAGCCTCTGCCTCTGTCTCTGCCTCAGCCTCAGCTTCAGTGTAATTATAATTCATTTTCGTTTTCGTTTGCATTTTCATTTTCATTGCTGCCTGCGCCCCAAAAAAAAAAATTATAAAATCTGTTAATGATAAACAAATTTTCCAAAGGCAGAAACTAGATGAAAAGGGTTGCATGCAGGACGCAGCCACTGTTGCTGCCGCAGTTGCTGCTGCCGCCGCTGCTGCTGCTGCTGCTGCTGCTGCAATTGGCAACCGCTGCGCTGCCGGCGGCGCTTTGCAAATTTTCAGCGCGTTTAGCTAATTAGCTTGGTGCTCGCTGCACGTAGCACGTAGAGCGTCGTGCGTCGCGCGTTGCACGTTGCACGTTGCAACGTAATGTGTGCTTGCTGCCACGTCAGCTGCCGTGCAGAAGCCAGAGGCTGTTCTTCTTGATGAGTGGGCAGTTGTTGCCACACCAAAAGTCAACACACACACACGCACTCACACACATATGCTTACATACACTTCATGTGTGCCACAATGACGTTGCAACTTTAGTGTGCGCGAGTGTGTGGCATGACAGTTGGCTAGCGCATTGCGCGTGCCCAGCAGCTGGTCATGTTGCCACTTCGAGGCGTGTTCAATGTTGCAAAAGTCAATGCAAATTTACACCCAGAGACAGAGTGAGAGACAGAGACAGTGACAGAGTGAGAGAGAGGGAGAGACAAAGTGAGATATGACTGTGTTGCAGCCAAGTTGCAAAGCTTTTTCGACTTGCAACCCCGCTGTAATATTACATAGGGTGTAGCTGCTGCCACATTTTGTTGCCTTCAGCTCATTCGCATTCAAATTTGTTCCTCATTCATATTTTACATTTGCGCCGCGGCGCCTGCGCAGGGTTGAGCCGAGGATGGGGTGGAGTGGGTTGGGATTGGATTCGGGTTTGGGTTTTGGGTTTTTTGGGGGTTAGCGCGCAGCGGCCGGGAGGAGGGGGCGCTCTAGAGTACGCTTCCGGGCGATTACACGCGTGCCAGCTCGAACTCGAGCTCGAGCTCGAGAATTGGGTGAAAATTTACATTTTATTTCTGTTGTTGCTGCGTGGAAAAACAAACACTTTAGGGACAAAAAAAAGTAGTTCAGTTCGACAACTATTTATGCGCTATACAAAACTGTGTGTGTGTGTGTGTGTGTGTGTGTGTGTGCAGTGAAGTGAACAAGCGACGCAGTGGCGCAGCTTAAACGTTTCGGCAAAACGTCTGACATTTGCCTGTCATTTTGTCATCTAGCAACGGGTCGCCCTCTCACTCACACACACACACACACGCACACATACATTGCTCTCTATGTCCGTCTCTATTGTTCTCTCTCACAATTTTTTAACGGCCACGCGTGACGCGACTCGCGCTCTGATTGACATGATTCGCACTTGACTTGCTGCGCCGCGTATTAAGTGAGCAGCGCGTCTCCCAGTCGAACGGCACTGAAACGCCCCTGCGACGTCGACGTCGACTGCAGCGTTAATCGCCTAATGAAGCCAAAGCGGTTTTTGTTAGTTTTTTTTTTTTGCTCAAGCATTTTGCTGTTGCGCCGACGCACAGTGGGCGAGGGTATACAAAATTACGGCGAATGAGCAGTAACAGGAACCGAATAGATTCAATAAAGGTTCAAATGTACAGCATATGATGAATATATCGATATAATTTGTTATCGAATAAGTAAGTAGGCATTGTAGATTGGGTAGGATCGCATATATATTTAATGTACATTGTCACATGATCTAAATGGCAGCTGAGGAAATCATAGATACAATACATTAATAATTAGAATAAACATTATAGAATAAATCTATATGTTACCGAATTAGGTAATATTTTCATCAGGAAATGCATACAAATTTGAAATTACTAGAAGCAATAAAAATACAATATTCATTATGTAATGATCGATTAAATAGATGCATGGTATATCGAATTATCGATAGTATATCAGAATAGTATAATAATTTCATGGGACTGTATTAAAAGGCTATAACAGAAACTAAAAATATCAAGCAAATATTTAAATGCATATATCAATGTAAAAACCATTTTGATAGTACACTTTTTAAATTGATCGATATGTTATCGAAAAATAAATAGTTTCATGATGAAAGAGCACGGAAACGGTGTCAACAACTTAAGGTATTGTAATTCCTATGAGAATGTGTTTTGCTTTTTATCGATAAGTAATGGGCAATAAATCGATAAATTGTGCAAAACGGCTTTAAACGGCTCGCGAAAAGTAAAGCAATTGTTTATATAGTGCACATCAGCTATGCACACACACATGCGTACACTCACAAAACACATACTTGAACATCGAATACCACTGTAAGGTGCTCAAACACGTTTTCCCACTGTGCAACAAGGCGGGGCCCACTCGATGGGTGGAAAGTGCAGACGCGCCTGCGCGTGCGCTTCTCCCTGTTGCCACGGGGCAAGGTCCACGGGTCACAGCCTGTACAGGACATTCCGGCTACGGGATATCTGATATGGAGTACAGGCATTGCACCGGCTCTGGGGTAAGCCAGAGCAAGTTTGAGGCGCTAAGCTGAAAGAGGGCCGACGGCGCATGCAATGCTGATTTCTATCTGATGGGCAAACAAAAACCGCAGTGGGTGCATGCGAGAGCGAGAGTGCGAAAGAGACAGAGAGAGGGTAGTGAGAGCGAGAGGGTTGGCCACCCCGTGACTGGGATTTGGGCATGGGCACTTAGCACTCGCTATTTACATGCGACTCGCGCAACGTCAATGCCAAAACAAAGCAACAAAAAAATTTATAGAAAAATAAACCCGACGTCGTTTATGTTAATTTATGCGCTATTAAAAGCGGCGCGGGGCACTTAACTCGTTGCATGCCACACAGCTTACGCATGTGTGTGTGCGTGTGTGTATGTGTGCTTTGGCAATGCTTTGGGCTAATTTCTGTAGCCGGCTTCAGTTACATATCTCGCCTCCCCCTTGCCCTCTCTCTCTCTCTCTAGCTGCGCTCTGATAATTGAACGCACGTGATGCGTGGCTGTCGCTGAGGATCTGTACAGGATCTGTTGCAGCTCAATGCTTAACATCAACTTTTTCTTGTCTGGTTTGGCTTGGCTTGGCAGTTCATTCATTTATCGTTGATTGGCCAGGCTGTCAACTGGTCGCGGCTAATGAGAGTCGATTCTGCCACCATGACAAATTAAACGGCGCTCGGCTAATGAGCTCGACTGCAAAAAGAGAAAAAAACTGTTGAAAAGCCACAAAAAGAATGAAGAACTGAACAACAAAAAATAGAAAATAAAATAGATAAAGGAAAAACCAACACACAAAAGGCGCAACAAAAACGATTTCTCTTGTTCGGCAAAAAGTGTCGAAAAAATGTTGCCAAAAAAATGGCAAGAAAAGTGAGAAATTGTGGAAAAAGGGAAATTCGCTGCCAGCCAACCGCAGAAAGAGAGAGAATCGCTGGAAAAACCCTTGCAAAAAGTTGCGTTTTCCCATTGTCCCTGGGCATTTGTGGAGGGTTTGTTTTTGCCATTCTTTGTTAGACAAAAGAAGCGTTTGCCTCAGTCCACAATGAGAATGCTGCCAAATGAACCGTCTCGAATATCCTCACGAACCAAAGCCCCAGCCCCAGCCGCAGTCCAAGCCCAAGCCTAAGCCCAAGCCCAAGACGTGCCCATAGATTTGCACAAGATCTGACATCGCTCACTCATAGATCGGCAGCTGTCTGCCAAGTCTATTAGATATGAGCACTGCGCTCTATATAATACTTTAATGTATAATAATGACAATTCATTTGCTGTCAAAATCCATTGATCATTCTTTTTTGAGAACTTTCCCAAGTGCTGCCTATCAATTGAGTTTTATTGCCAGAAACATTGAATGCTTATGAAGCGATTTTCATTTTGAAAATCTTGAAATTGTACAGGAATTGTTTTCATTTATTTATTTATTATTTATTAAAGCAAAAGTTGACATGCTTTTTTTCTTCCATAGCTGCAAATTTGTAAGATTGAACAATATAATACATATTTATAATATGTATTTGAAAATTATTTATTTATAATATCATTAAATTTTTGTTTTCTTTTCATTTTTCCTTAATTAATAACTAAGTCTACTCTCTGTTGCTCTGGTGAATTATATTCTGATTTGCGTGGCTCACTTTGAAACTCTTGTTATCTCAATCTATATGTTATGTCAGCATGAATCAGTTTATACCCTGAACCCATTGAAAATAAGAAACCAGGGTCCAATGGTTTTGTTTGATGCCTCTTTATTTTATGTATGCAACTCTGGAGCTATTTCTCTATATTTGCTTAGCAATTTTTTGAGTTGTGTGGCTCTGAGAGGTGCTCGATTTGTTAATTAATATTATCTTCCGTTTTAAAAAGTTTTCCTTTGCGTAGATCTATTAAAATTTTTAATTGACGACAATAGTTTCGATATTTATACATCTATGTTGCTTTGCTTAGATCTATTTCGATCTGCTTCAGCCCTTTAATTTGATTTTTAATTTCTATAAATCTGTATATGTATGTATATCTGCTGCGATTAGCTTTGATAATTTTCCATCTATATAAGTAGTACAACGTAGATTTAACTACAATTCCACAGATTTCTATGGCTTTCACATTCACTATGGCTTTCACATTCACTTTTCACATTCGGGCAACTGTTTCCACATGTCTTGCTCTACATAGATCAATTCCAATATCCTCAGATCTCATTTGATTTGTAAATATCTGCTTCGATTACTGCTATTTCTTATAGATCTGCAACAATCAGTGCAGTTGTATTTCGTTTCTATTCGAAATTAATCAACGTAGATCCATTTCAATCTGTTTGTACCTGCAGCAATCTATGTATATAGATCTGTTTCTTATGTTCTAGGCTTGTATAGATCTGCGTGGAATTGTTTCAATTTGTGTAGTTTTTTCTTTTTTCAATCTTTATCTAGCTCATAGATCATCTCGATTCGAAAGGCAGCTGCTTTCGCCATTGCCATTGCCAACGCCAATGCCAATGCCATTGCAATTGCTGTCGAGTCCTTTGTTGCGGCTGTGGCTCGGTCGACCAGCCCACAGCTAATTGCATTGAGTGGACAGGCAACGCCTATTCCACTCCTATGAGTGCTCTATATGGACTTGTTCTCGTCTATTTTGCTTTTTGATTGCGCCGTTTGTTGTGCGGCGCGATTATCTAAAACGTTGGCTTGTCCGCGTTACACTTTTCATCTTTTGTGCGGGGGCATTCAACACAACAAATGCCGACGCCGGGCCAGGCCGGGCCAGGGTCATGCGGCACGTGGTATGCACAACGCGCAACGTGCAACGTGCAGCGTACTGCGTGCAGCGTGCCACATGCTGGTCAACTGACCGCAACAATGGTCGCTTTTAATTACAGTTATTGTCGCACCCTTCGGCCTCATTTGCATTTGCATTAGCATTAGCATTAGCATTTGCATTTTCATTTGGTTTCGCGCAGCTCGCGGTGAGGGCGCGGGCGTTTTGCGCAAGCGCACGCCTCGAGTGGCATGCCACAAGCCGCATATGCCACCACCGCCAGCAGCAGCCACAGTAATTAGCATAACAGTTGAACTGCAATGTCCATTGCGACAATTGAGAGTCAAAGTCAACGTCGACGTCGACGTCGACGTCGAAGTCGGAGTCGGAGTCACAGCTCAAGCCTTGAGCGTCGCTCAAGTCTTTCTTTATTATTTCTTTGAGCAGCCAGCAATGAAATTTATGTAAATTAAATTAAAACTTCAACAAGCGGAACCAGTTCGCAGTGGCAACATCTGGCCCAGCTCCCAGTTCCTAGTTCTTAACCATTTGCCCAGTCCAAGTTGCAGCCACATAAATTTCGAAAGTACCGTCAATTGTCAGCGCCCCCGTACGAACCCTTCCTGCCTGCCTGTCCTGCTGCCGTCGCTCCCTCATGCCAGCACCAGCACCAACACTTGAGATAAAGATCGCGCCTTGCCACCGTTCGACCAACTGACACGCCTTCAGCTGCAATACAAAACTTACATGACAGCCACAACCTACAAAGCGAATATTACAATGGCCACTTAAAGGGCGCTCTATCGGTTTATGATATGTCCACAATGCGTTGCATATAACAACTTGTGCTCTTTGTCTTTAATGAAATGCTTTTGTATAGATCCTTAGATATCATAGAGCTCAAAGAGATTTCCAAATAATTGCTACTCTTTAAATATCAAATATCTAATTTGAATTCTATTAAGTTATGGATAGGCTACATAATTAATAGGTCGAGCAGCTAGAGGAGAGTTGGAGGCGGTGTTAGTTAAGTAGATATTTTATATGATCGATTCTAACGACATTATGTAGTCTGGAGAACTTAAGATGGTGTGTATGGAATAGGATGATGACTTGGTCAATACTAACTTTAAATTTAGCATTGCGCTGTAAGATTGAACATGATATAGTCTTTCTCCAATGCATTGGAATCATTGCAATGATAAATAAATTCTTATAAATTTGATATGAAATTCATGATATTATATTTCGAGTTCCAAGTATCTAGGAGGCTTCGTCTATATTCCCTATTGTCCCGCCTAAACAAGAACGCAGCCAATCAATCGCAACACTGTAATAGAAATAGAGTAAGATGGCCAACTGGAGTCCATGCATTCAACGGATAGTTAGGCGAAGAAACCGATAGAGGGACGGACAGGCAGACAGAAGAATAATAAGTCCTGATCTATGTTGCAAAATATATATGTATATTTAGGCTACAAAAGTAATAACCTAGCGGATCGCGTTTTCTAATATATATTTGAGCATGGATTCTTGAAAATGTACTCCATTCACATTCATATTTCATTCCCACTCTTGAGTTTGTTCTAGAAAAACATTCGATGGGCTCAACCATAACTGATTTGCATGTGCTGAATGCTGCGCTGATTTTGACTTAGATCAATCTCTAGTTGATGGGTATATTGAAAGGTCGTAAATTTGTCGATTTGCCAAGACATGAGGTGAGACCCTTTATAATCTACATTTGTCGCCTCGATCAAATGTTGCGCTACTTGCATAATTGTTGTGCCTAATCCAATTATGTGTTAAGGCCAACTCTTTGAGCCACCATTTACACGGATCGGCTATGACAAATCATGGTAGATCATCTATCTCTGAACTTCCAACAGTGTCAGCTGTCAGCACCTACTACTACTACTGCGACTACTACTACCATTACCTAACCGGAACTCTTTTTACGAGCACGAGCACTTCAGATATAGATCGCATTCCAGTTGACAGTCGATGCGTAGAATCTCCCTCTCTTTCTCTTTCTCTTTCGTTGTCTCTCTCCCTCGCCATCTCTATGTGTGCGTGTGCAGAGCATTGGTATCGAAATGGATTGACATTTATGAGGCATAAATTTTGTACACTTTCTGCTTTCTCCGACTGGCAGCCCGGCCAATTAAGTGCAACGAATCGGCGAGTCTGCGCACTGAGATCCGGGATGTTCATACCTTTATGATAGCGTGGCATGCCTTGCGAAAAATTTAAATATGCATCGTTCTGTCCCAGGCAGATCGAAAGAGCAGAAAAAAACAGGGGTGGCCCATTGTCCAAGGGCTGGGGACTGCTGGCCCTGAGTGTCATCAAAACAATGTTTGCCAGCTAGTTTATGAGCTGCGCCTCATTTCGCATTCTCATTTCTCATCATCGTCAGCGTCAGCGTCAGCGTCAGCATGATTTTCATTTGGTTTTCCATTCGCTACCTATTTTCAATTTCACATTAATTTCTTTTCAATGTGCTCGCCATGCCAATCAAAATCATAAAGAGGCCTTTTTTGCCCACGTCATTATGCAAACGTCTGACCGCGCCGAAATGTCCACAAAACTGTGGAAAAGTCGTAAAAAGTGTGTCTGCCGCACACACACACTCTTTCTCTCTCTCTCTCTCACACTCATACTTTCGCATCATCTTTTTTTTTTGGGGGTCATAAAAAAACCAACAAACCTATTTTTTTGGTCAAGCGCAACGACAGGGGGTCGAGGCTGTTGTTCAACGGGGGTCGTCGTCGTTTAGTCAAATCTTTGCTATTATTAATAAATGGCTTTGTTTGGCGAGCCGATCCTCAACTGCTTATGATCGCATCTTTTAATCAGCGGGGCATCCCATCCCATTCATTGTCTATCCGTCGTCTGTTTATCTCGGCTACCATAAATACCACAAACAATGCCCAATACTTGTGGCTTGCTCTATTCTAATCGACGCAGTCTCGCTTAATGATCATCTACTGATCTCTTCAGCTGCTGCGTTATTAGAGGTTTCACCTTGATTTCTCTTGTGATGGGATCTTGGCATATTTTCGATCTTATCAACTTTAATCTTTTACACTCAGGCCACATTTTTATCAGAATGTTAAGCTTTCTGACTAGTTTTTCTTGATTCAGATTAAAAATGTAGAACTCTCAGAGTGATAAGAAGACACTATCACTGATTGATGCAAAGTCAATAACAAAGACTAGAGGCTATACTTAAAAAGTGCTCTACCACGATCAACGATTATGACACTATTTTGAAGTGCTATACAAATACGGATCGTTCGCTGATGACTCTTATATGCTAGCCTTGACCTTTCATTCAAATTGAAAAACGATGGATGATCTTTCATTTGTTGATCTTACTGTTGTGGGATCAGCCGGGCCCAATAGGTCTATCTCAAGTCATCTTTTGATGGTACTCAAATTTGAGCTATAATAAGTTTGGTGACCTTTCTAGTGAGGAGCTATGCAAATAGTGATCGATTGAAGTCTTAACCTTATGCAAATAGTCTATAGGCGCATATGTGGGATCATCTGATTACGCTTTGTGTACAATGTCTTTTGAGCCACATATTAATTGTTCTCGAATTGAAATTTGAATCTTTAGCCTGCGATGGTAAGTGCTATGCAAATACTTTGATTGATTGCTTGATTGATGGTGTTGCGTTCGTGACACTCGGGCACTTCCTGTAATTAGCTGGCTGAGTCTATTGCTATCGCAATCACTTGAACTTCAACCCACACAGCCGACAGCGATCATCATTCAAATGAAGTGTTATGCCGTTGCTGTTGATCCTGTGCGAGCTCCTGCTGATCTCGTTCGGTATGTCAACGAGCACTAATTATAATGTCAGAGAACGCTTCTAGATGGCCAGCCAACCCAATGCAGCTACCCACACTGAATCACACGCACACGCACACGCACACACATCGACACACACGTGCAGCCGCCTTGACGGATTGATCAGTGTGATTAATGATGTGGTCTGTGGCATTGCGTGACAAGTTTGTTAGTAAATTGAACGTGCCACATTGATGGGGTACTTTTTTTTTTTTTTTGGTTTGCTGCAGCTTGTGGCCAACACCTTTCGCATTGCATCATTAATCTTTGGCAACAGTACAGCAAACACAATTCGGCTAGTCGCTGTGTCTACAATTTATCTATATGTATCTGTGTCTGTGCCTAGCGGGAATTCCCACGACGATCTATTCGCAAAATCATTTTTAATGAAGTTATCATAAACTCTGTGCCAGGATGTTGCGGCTTTCTGATCCGTCATAAACTGTCGCCCAGAGAGCAGCCGTGCGTGAATTTTTCCCGACTGACCACAACAAGAGGACGCTAAGTAAAGGGAAATTTATGCATCGATCGTGCGACCGATCGACCAATTCAACGATTGACCACCGCACTATCGTCTGCGTTGCTGCGAAGGATCCTTCGATTTGCGACCCTCTCTCCCTTTTGCATATCGGGCGCTCGGCTTTGTGCCTCACATTTTCTAATCTACCTCAAAGATTAATGAGATTTCACCGCAATTTACTATGGCTGATGCGTTTTTTTTCTCCCATTTTTTTAATGTTTTCATTTTCTTTTATGGTCTTAGACATAGGTTTTTTCTTCCTTTTTTATGGCTCGTTTAAAATTCGGTAAATAGGGCGCTTGTCTCGTAATTTACATGAAATTGCTTCATTTACAGAGGCTGAGGTTTGCTTTCGATTTGACGTTTTTGTTTTTTTCTTTTTCTGTGTCTTCCCTTGTCTTGGGAATTTGCATTAGTTGACTCTGTTTGATCGGCAGCGATCGCTCATCATGTCAAAGCTTCGACTGCAAAGGCGGCCATTCGTGTGGTCTAGATCGAACAGCAAACCGATGCAGCTGCGTCTCAGCTGCTGTCCAGTCGATACGCTCCCAATTCGCCATGAAATTAACAATTCTGGACCTCGCATTTCTTTCACACTCTCCGACTTTTGTTCTTCCTCTGCTCTCTTCGTCCACTGTGTCCAAGACGTTTGCGTAAAATATGATTTTTCGCTGTGATTGCGATATGGTTATTAACTTTATGAATGGAACTCCAATGCGAGCAACGGCATATCTATGTATCTATGTATCTATGTATCTATATATCTATATACCTATATATCTATATATCTATATCTATATATATATATATATATCTATATATCTATATGTCTATATATCTATATATCTATATATCTATATATCTATATATCTATATATCTATATATCTATGTATCTATATATCTATATATCTATATATCTATATATCTATATATCTATATATCTATATATCTATATATCTATATATCTATATATCTATACATCTATATATCTATATATCTATATATCTATGTATCTATGTATCTATGTATCTATTTAATTATATTAAAATCATCGTATCTGAGTGATACAAAGTTCGATTCAGCTGGGAATATCGTCACTTTGGGAATATATAGTTTTTTTTTTTTGGAGCCAACGCCATCTCATAAATCAGTTCAAATGTCATTTGCTTAAACTTGACATGCAGCATAACAAGTTTTTCTGCAGACTTTTTTGAGAGTGCATTTATTTACTTGTTTTTTATCTCTTTCCATTTTTTTTGGGTTGTATGTCAAATTACTTGAGGGCGCCTGAATGTCTGAGAAATTTTGGTGGGTTCGCTTCGAGAACGCAGTTGCAGCAGCTCACGGGATCATCTAAAGAAGAAAAAAAAGCAACAGACAGTGAACTGAACTGCAGTGCAGACAGCGCTGAAAACTGCTTATTTTTTTGTTTTTTTTTTTTTTTTTTTGAATTTTGGGTCGTTTTACTTAACAATTTTTTGGGTGTCTTGGCAGGAGCCGCAGTCACAGTCGAAGATGCACACCAGAAGCAGCCAAAGGACAACCCTTTTTTTCGTGTGTGAGTATGTGTGTGTGTGGTTTTTTTTTCGCTGTGAGAAATGCAAATTCGGCGGCATCTAAAAAGATGTTTAATTTGTAAGCAATGCTCTGTCTGAACTGGAATGTGAGCAGACACAATGCATATATGTATATACAGATACATACATATATATGGAGAGATTTGTATAAGATTGCAAAAAAAAAAACTGCACTAATTTGATATTTTTTGCAAACGAAACGATGAACTGTTGCACGATGGCTGCTGCTGCAAAGGATGCTTCGTGTGGCATGTGAACAGAATTTGGGCTTTAAGAGTGCTGCAGCAGGCGCTTGCATGACTAGCAGTTACCCTGTGATCCTTGAAGGTCTTCTGAAGGACTTAAGTAGAGATAATATTAGAACAGAAGTGATTTATGATGGATGCGCTCATGCAATGGAACTGGCAAGAAGATGAGCTCGATGAAATGAAATAATTATGAAGTTTTTTATTTTTGTGGTTTCCCCTCGTTTATTTAACCAGAGATTCAGCAAAGTTCTGGTAAATCAGTAGTTGAAAAGCTATTCTAATTTATGATAATCTATTTCTAGATCATATGAAATCAAGAGAACTTTCTTAGGGCGGCTCAACAACTAATTCAGATACACCCCATATGTGGGTGCAGAGAGTAGTGGATCTAAGGCACCAGCCAATACTTCTAATAGACGAAAATTGTTGAAGTGAAATCGAAAAAGTCCTTCCATTCAAAATGTGGGCTCAATTGCGTGATTGATGTTGCAACTGGCTTATGTGGCTCCTCGAACACAACTTGCCCACAGTGTATATAAAAAACGGAACAGGCGGTTGCAGTCCATTGGACAAGCCGCCTTTATTGTGTGTGTACATGCGTACGTGTGTATGTGTGAGTGCTCTATTCACTTTTTTAATGTCATTTATCAAATTTCAAGCAAAATGTACAACAATTGTCGCGACGACCAGAGCAGATCACATTCATGAACGCAGTTTCAGTTTCAGTTTTGGAGATTTCAGTTTTCGACTTTCAGTTTTCCGTTTTCAGTTTTCAGTTTTCGGCTTTCGGTTTTTCATTTTCCATTTACCATTTTCGTGTGCACTGTGAAGTGAATATCAAAACAAAGACCTTGGATCGTGACGTTGCGCTCTTTAAAAATCGGTATGAACAGTCGAACCAACGATCGGTCGATCGTAGGAACTGTCAATCCCATTTTTCGTTCTTCGGGCGCGCGTTTTCAGTGTGTCGCCGTGTCAAGCTGTCAATCAAAGGGCATCTTTCATTCTCATGTTGCCGGAAAGTGAAACTCTCCCATATACATATTTATGCACCAATGTGTATATGTGTGTGTGCGTGTGTGAGTCTGTCTGTGTGTAGCTATGCCTTACTCTGCCCAAGTCTGAGCTTGAAGATTTGCATTTTTAATTTGTTGGCCCGAAATGCAAATGCATTCTCTTTGCTTACAAGCAAAAATCAAGTTGATGCTAATTTGGTCGATATTACCGCTTTCTGCCCATTAGGCAAATGCAACACCCATTCGCACACACACACACACACACAGGCATACACACCACATATGTCAAGGGGTTTGTCACATCGATGATGATCCGATTTCCGTAACCGAGTGTCAAATGCATTTGCAATAAGTTTGCCAAAAATCGGGCCCGCAAACCTTTGATATTATTTTTGCTGGGAAATTGAATTTATAAACGATTTAGATAAATTTGCAATAGCAACAACAACAGCAAATTGGCCCGCACACGTTACAGGGAAACCACCCCAGGCCCAATGACAAGAGATAGTCGATAACCCTTTGCATCCATCCCACTTCTCACTCCTTGTTTTTGCTAATTTTCATTTTAATGAAGCGCAAAATACAAAATACAAAAATTGCAATCAGATTGAAATTCAAATCAAAAACGATTATGAAAATCGTATCGATTACAGCAATGAAAAGCGCAAACATTGTTAATAGATAGCTGATTGCATATTACGGAGATGCGGCTCACGGGAAAAGGGGGAGGACGGAGGGTATAGGTTTAACCAAAATTAGCTCTAGCCTGAGATAGCTCCAATTTTAGAGTGTCCATAGTGGGTTCGTAAGCTGAAACTTGAATAATCTCTTTGAAGATATCTTATATAGGTTTTATATAGGTTTTTATAAAAGCAGTCATAGATACGTCTAATGATTCAAGTCAAAATATTGAGGCAAAATTAGTCTGGCTCTATATCTCATCTTATGATTAACATATCAATATGTATAGTTCATAGCTCATATTATCCTTGGAGAAGCTGACATCGCTGTATATATGTCTTTAAGATCTCCAAAATACACTCTCTCTTCAAAATATACCTTTCTATCTGGAGATGTACAGTAAATCATTCAGATATTCATTATAGTTAGAGGATCTGAACTAAGATAAGCTCAAAGTTTTCTACCTTTCCCTTTATCAAATGTAATTTCAACTACCTTATCAATAAACCCCGTATGCCTAGAGCAATTGCTCTTATCATACAGCTGTTCCAATTCAATGGCTAACTGTATTTGAATATCTCCTTGTGGAAGCTCATTGAATTAAAACTGAAGGATCATCGAAAAAGGACACACACACCTACACAACTGACAGCCGCCCGGGCAGCTGGACACTCAAGTGAAGTGCTCCGATTTGGTTGGAAGCATCATTAAGGACTTTTCGTTAAGGAATTCGAAGAATAGCAATAGGAAAGGGAGTCGGAATAGGAATGGCTATAACAGAGCCACCCCCACGGCTGGATGGCAATCGTATTGACTGAAAAAAGGCGTCCATTCAAATGCTATCAGAAAGTTGGCAGAACGCTCGTAAAATCTCAAGATGGACAGCGGACGTCACATAAAGAGCGCGCATAAATTTTTGGCCAACAATTGAAGTCGGCCAAAACGAACGAGCGAAAGAACGAACGGCTGCTAATTGAAAGGCACGAGACGGTCCGCATAAGATCAGGCAGCCCAGCATCTGGACAAATATTTACCGAAGCTTCACCTTTGGCTCGTAAATTGCCGCCTAGAAAGGGCCAAGAGAGCGAGAGAGACAGAGAGAGAGAGAAAGGGAAGGAGAGGGAGAGTGTATGAGAATGGGCCCAAAATCGAAATCAATATCTAAGTGAAAGTAATGACCGCTGTCCGTTCCCTCCGTGCGACAGATCAGTGCTGGACAGAGACATTAGGCTACTGTTCCTGCTTCTGCTTCTGCTGCTCCTGCTCCTGCTGCTCCTGCTGCTGCTGTTGTTGCTGATGCTGTTCTAGTAAAAAGAAAATAACAACACACGAGACAAATCTGGGCTAAGACACCTTGCGACGTCGCCGTGTGGGTTTTTCTTACCTTTCTTATTTTTCTTTTGCAACTTTTTTTTTTTTTTTGTATTTTTAGTGTGCGGCAGCTGTTGACGCTTTGTCTGCCGGCAATGCTGGCCGGCACAAAGGACACGGCAGGTAAGCCGCTGCCTCCAGGAGAGCATACAATGTAGAAGAGATGGGAGAGCGAGAGAGAGAGAGGCAATGTGTTGCTGCTCTTAAGCTGCTCAACAGCATGCGCCATCTATCGTCGGATGGCAGCAGCTCAATATAATCTGTGAGGCAACTGTTGCAAAAACTTGTGTCGAGAATGGGTTGCACGTGGAACTGATGAGGCGCACCGTTGTGAGTATAAAGAATATTAAGAATTAGAACTAGAAAGTTTCATTTGAAAAAATTGAGCTGGGATATTTAAAGATTTAATAGGCAACAAGATTGCTGGAAGCTGGATTTATAGCAAGTTGAGTATGATATAATGCTATATGAATGAGGCTAAAAATATACAGCTGACTTTATAGAGGCTGAGGCCTTACTGCTCTAGTTAAGGCATAACAGTTGAGCACCTGAATCAATGAGTTATTAAAATAGGGAATATATTATCTGGACAACTTTTGGTTCTAGTAAATTCCATCGGCAGAGATTCCTTAGGAATTCACACAAGCCCAAGGACATTGACAAAGTGATCTCGTTTCCTACTGGCTATTATTTGTATCTTTTCTGGTCTATATAGATCTCTGTTCTCCCACTCTTTCTTCTACTCTCTCTCACTCTCTCACGCACACACACTGTCACTCTCTCTCACTCTCTTGGGCTCTCTTCTATCTGTCTGTTGGGGTGGTTGCTCGGGCGAAACGAACCCATAAACGTTTCGAGCTCGCGATCCGCTCGTCATTTCCGTTTGTTGCCTCGTGCGCTGCAGACGTTCACGCGCGGTACGAACTGTAGAAATACCAAGAACACAAATCCAGAAGGAGAGCACCTCAACAAGATTTCTAAGCTCTGATTCAGGCTGGACTCAAACACTTAGTCTATTTATCTTCTTTTTTTTTTTGCTGTGCGCCAGTTAAAAGTGCTAACGATTTAGATATTTAAAAGTGCAACTACAAAGGCGACATAGTCGCATATATATAGTATATATAACTATTCATATATATATATATAGAGAGAGAGAGAGAAGGAGAGAAGGAGGACATAGAGCTCAGCTATCAGGTAAGTGCAGAGTGTTGCTTCATCTAAGATCGTGTCATATTCTAGATTGTGAGTAATCGATAGCTCATGTTGGGCTGTTGCATGTGATCCGAATACTCGGTCAAGTCTCAGCTACATCGATCGCTCACACCTGGCAATGCAAACACACACACACACACACACATAATCATAGACACACACATGTGTGTGAGTGTGTAATTGCGCTCGCACCCATGTGCCGCAACTTATTTGTCTTTTGCCCCAGCTCTAATTTTAATTTGGCCAAGAAATGGGCAAAGGGAAAAGGGAAACCCTAAAGGACCTAACCCCTAGAGTCACATCCACACACAGATCACGGACAGACAGAGAGACCCACAACCAGGAGACTTACGATTACAGCAAAGAAAAAAAATTAGTTGCCTTCCAAAGGGGTGGTGCGCTGCTCTAATACATTTAATTTGTTGCTGCTTTTCTTTCGACCTTCTTTCCATCACTTTATTTTTTTTGTTTTTGGTTTTTTTTTTGCCCCTGCTACCCTGGGCGAGCTGCTAATCCTCGATCATAGGAGGGTGCGAGCGGCATTTCCGATTGCAGATCGAACTTCCAACAGATCTTAAGTAAATGGAAAAACATTTTTTTTGCGCTCTCGCCTTGACTGGCTGCAATTTTTTAATTTTCTTCAGGGTGACGTTTATGGATTACATGAATGCCCTATTTTCCTTTCCGATTGTGCGTGTGTCAGTCACTCAGTCTGTCTGTCTGTGTGTGTGTGTGCGCGCGTGTGTGTGCGTGCCTGAAGGCTAGATAAACAGAATGAGAACGATCCTTTCGTTCCGTTCGAAAAAGTTCCTCCTTTGGCAAAAATGGCATCATTATGCTGGGGCGTAATTGTTTCACACACATACACAGACACCGACAGAGAGAGAGAGAGAGAGAGACAGACTCTGCCAGATCCTTTATTTTTTTTTGGCAAGGACTCGTTCAATTTTATGGTTTGCGGCGTAGCAGAAAGAAGAAGAAATCTATTTAAGTATACGGCAGAAGGATTCTTTGCTGGAAATTAGCATAAGTATAATTTGAATTCCGCCAGGCAAACCAGAAATCGCGCGCGCATCAGAAGGTCCTTTAAAAGGAGCCGCAGGACGAGTACGTGAAAAACTCGTTTGCCGCAAAACAATTTGCAAAATTTCTTGCTTTCTGCCCATTGTCTTGCGACGCTTCATTATAGCTACGAATTCAATATACCAAACACACGCATACATATATATATATATATATATAAGTATTTATATATATATATATCTTCTTCTTCTTCTTTTTTGTCAGCCAGTTTGCATGCAAAACGAAAACTCGCTCGCCAGCTGCCTAAGTTGGCCCAGATAGCAACTCGACTATGCTCAACCACCTTTCGTATGATCGAGATCTTATCATACGATACGTAAACGATTCAATTTAGCTTTATTAAAATAACTGTAATGGCTGCAAATTGCCAAAGAAAAGATGATTTATATAGAGCAATTGTCTCTCAGCAAAGAAAGGCTGAAGAAATTGAAAGGGAATATATACAGTATGTATCTTTATGTATCTATGTATTTAATTTCTATACTTTAATTTGAGATACTTACAATAAGTTTATATAGTATTCGTTCGCAATTCTCTGAAATGTCGTACATTCTCTGATTTTGATTCTATATGTGGTTAAAAGATTCCTTCACTTATAGGCTTATTTTATGTGTATCTTTTAAAGTTTACTGTGTGACTTAATCAAAAGCTTTTCTTAAAGCTTCTTTCTAAAATTATGATATTCAATCTTCTTTCCCAATCCAATCTCACCCTATCTCTTCTTCTCTTAGTTAGGACATGCCCACCATGACACGCATGCATCGGCACTCCAGCTCGAGCGGCGTCGAGGAGACGCGCGGCCGGCGTCGCAATGCCAGCGGCGATGCGAACAAGGAGAACTTTGGGGTCCACTTCATGAGCAGCCCCTTCGGCAACAGCAGCCTGATTGCACTGCAGGATCTGAGCAATGTGCATGGCAAGAGTCCGCAGCGGCGCAGCTTCAGCGAGGGCAGCGGACCGCGTCAGGCCACGCCGCAGCTGGCAGCGCTGCGCTGCTTGCCACGTCTGGGCGGCGCTGTTGGCGCTGCGGGGGGCGGCCTGGAGGACTCGCAGTTGTCGTCCTCGCGCATGGGCGACACCACGCTCGATCGCATGCTGGACGCCATTATAGAGTCGGCGCGCAAGGAGGTGCGCTGCAAGCATCAAAGCGCATCAGCGTCGACGGCGGCGACGTTGGCAGCGACGCCTGGCGATGGCGAGTGGAGCGAGAGCAGCGTCCACGAGATGGAGGTGCGCACGCCCACGCACCTGAAGCGGCAGCGCGTGGTGCGCCGCAAGAATCAACAGAAGCAAGCCGCAGCCGCTCTGCGGCCGACCGCAGTCGAGAGGCAAAAGAATGTGGGCCTGAGCAAGCAGCCCAGTCTGGAGCATATACCTAGCATCAAGCGTTGCTTGAGCTTCTCCTCTTCGAGCTCCACATCCAGCGACTTGGAGGACGAGGAGCACTTTGCCAAGCGCGGCTCCATGGCCTCCTGTGTCTCGGGCGCCTCCTCCAATTCCAACTCCAACTTCGCCTCCCATTCCAATGCGACGAGCAGCGGCGATTTCCATCCACGTGGCAGCATCGACTTGAGCATCGCCTACGATGCCCATCAACAGCAATTAAATGTACATGGTGAGTTCCAGAGTCCCGCTTCCCCTATTCCCCATTCCTTCACATGCTCCGCATATATATAGAGTGGAACAGTGACATGAAACAAATGAGGTGTTAGTCTGGAGAGAAACGAAGAATGTTTATTTTCTCTAATTCTCTAATTGGAACGATGGAATGAAACACTAGAACAACTAATTGATACAAGCGATTTATTAGTTTGAATTGAAATGAATATTATCTCTATTTACCCAACTCATACTTCTTAGATCGAGCATTTTGTCATGGGAACAATATAATGGAACAGGGGAACAATGTAATAAAACAGCAATAAATGAAGGGCTTTCTCATTAATCAATTAATTAGTTAATTGTAAGTCTTAAATTAAGCATTTGCGTCTTTAAAATAATGAAATGAAGCAGTGGAACATTGAGAATCTGTTGTCTGAGACGAAGAGCTTTCTAATGTTGATATCCTCATCATTTAAATTCCTTGAATTAGGTCATTGGAACGATGGAATGAGCCAGCAAATGTAATGTATTTTCGCAATTTCGATTACTTGAATGGAGCATACATTAGTGTACTATACGATATCTGTTTGATCCGAAGAGGAGTGCAACATTCAATGTTGAATAATTCCAGTCATTCAGAATCAATACTATTGAACATGGTAGACATAGCAGACCTTCAGAGTTGACCCGAAAGAAAGAAAAATAAGCTTAAACTCAATGAGATAATATAACAAATAATTTAAATTCCTTTACAGTTATACGCTGTCGCGATCTGCAGCGATTGCACGGCGCTGGCAGCATCAATGCATACGTTAAGGTGGCCCTACTCTCCGGCAATACAAGCAGCAGCAGCGAAAATTCGAACTGCAACTCGAACTCGAACTTGAGTCGATTCCAGCGCACGGCCGTCCATCGGCACTCGAGTCGTCCGTACTTTGATGAGCGCTTTAGCTACCATGTGCAGGATGCTATGCTGCAGGCAACGGCAACGGCAACGGCAACGACATCAGCAACATCGACGGCGTCGACGTCGACGTCAGCATCAACAGCAGCAGCCCTGCAGCTGGCCGTTTGGCATCGGGATCGGCATTTGAAGTGAGTACGAGTAAGGTCAATAGCAGCTATCAGCAGCCAAACAAGTATCATATCGAAGGCTGACTACTGTCGCCTGTCTGTCATGTGTGCGCGCGTGTCATTCACCCCCAATGGCGAGGACAATGCTAAGCTAAGGATATGCCTGGCAAAAAGGCAGCGACAGCGACAGTGGCTAAGGCGGGGGCCTGGGCGGCGACGTAGGCGTAGGCAGTGGTGCGGGGTGTCTCAGCCTAATTGTAACGTTTTCCTGTAGCACACTTTGCCATTGTGCATTTCCTGCACATAAACAAACGCAGCGCCCGCAGCGGGCGAAGTGAGTTGGGGTGGGCAGCTTGAAATAGCTCTGGAGTGACTTCCAGCACACAGACACACACACACACACACACACACACACATGTGCATGGCGCACATCCAGCGCAGGCGCTGTGAGCCCCATTGTCTCTAGGCCGCTTTCCAGCTAACTGTAAAAAGTTGCCTGGGCTTTAGTTTTTAGGTTGGCCGTTCGTTGTGTGTTATTCCATCTCTTCCACATCTTCTTCTTCCTCTTGGTGCTCTGTTCCGTTTCGTTTGGAGCGGCTCGGTTCGGTTCGACGTGAACGCTGCGCTCAGTTCGAGTGTTAAGCTCGCGCGACGCAGACGCAAAAAGACGCAGAGGCTGGCAACGACGCTGCTGCGGCAAGGAACACACGCAGCGAACGAAACGCAACGACGGCGTGCTCTAACTGTTTCCCACAACAAATGTTGAAAAGTGTGTGCTCGCTCCATTGCGATAACAAAAATAATAATTATTACTCAAGAACGTTTACACGTCTAAACGTTTAGTTTAGTTGCATTTTTTTGCGAAAGTTTTTTTCTTGTTCCCTCATTTGTGCACAAACAATTGCAAGCGTGTGCCACATGCTCTCAGTGCTGCTCTGTGTACGTGTACGTGTACGTGTGTGTGTGTATGTGTGAGTGAGTGTGTTTATTTAAATGCAAACACTCTTTGGTATGTTGGCAGTGCTGTAATTGCCTTTTGCGCTGGCAGCTAAAAGTATGCAACACAAAATTATATAACTGCTTATGTGTGCGTGCCCGCCAGCCAGCCAGCCGCTAGGCAGCGTGCGTGTGCGCGTGCTAGTATGCGAGTTTTTGTGTAGCATAATTTTAGGCATGCTGCTTAATAATTGTGCCTCGCGCTGCTCTGAGTGCGTGCGCGTGTGTGTGTGTTAGCTAGCGTGTGAGTGTAGTTAACAACGCGCTCAATGGCCAAGTTAATTGAAATTCAAGGACACGACAGTTGGCCTGCTCATGCAAACCATCAAACCGTCATACCGTCATTCCGTCATGCACGCATTCACACATTTGGTCATTCACATTGCCTTTTAGCGTTTATGTCAAATCGATAAGCGCGCTCCACATTATGCAATGGCCACAGGTCAGAGGCACTGCCATTTCCTGGCTAATTGAAGCAGGCAGTTAGTTAAATGCACACCTGGGACCATATACACCTGCACACACACACACACATACGCACACACGGTGACGAGCACACACACCTGGCACATTTGTTATGCATGCATAATGAAAACATTTGAAAAATAGTTCTCCTTGTTGTCGTCTATTTGCAAATGCCTCGTTAAGCATTTTAAGTAAATTTGCCCAACGACTATTCGCTAAATAATTCATTTACCGTTTTGATGGGCCTGTGGCAAGGGTTAAGTGTTGAGCCCATGAGCTGCCGTCCGCAGTGGCAAGGCAGGTGGCAACAGTTTCTGTCGCAACTAGCTACGCAGCCTGCTACATTTTTAATGCACTGGCCCCATTTGTGTTTATTTCTTTCCTTTTTGTTTCTGTTTCTTTTTTCTGTTTTTCGCCCTGGCGTGCGCGGGCGAGCTTTGCCGAAAATCGAAAGGACCCTCAAGTCCTTGCTGCCCTGCCCCTCCTTCCCCCTGAACTTTGTGCCCGCCTTCCAGCGCTGTGCCCAAAGCCGAAACTGTCCGTCAGACAGTTGCGATTGCAATCGCCCAACTTTGGCGCTGCTGCAGCAAATGAAAATCAATAAAACTGACCCAAATACGCGCGGGCAAAATTTCAAAGCGGACAGACCTAGAGCACCACCTAAAGAAGAGGAAGGCTGAGGCGCACTTCCGGGGGTCTCTCCGTTCCGCCCACCCGCGCGCCCATTGCCGACATATCGCTGCGTTGTGGATCTGTGGGAATGCTAAGCCATGACAGCTTAGTTGGCGCTAATTGATTTATGTCACGTACCGCAGCTGTTGCCTGCCAAGGTGGGGGAGGCGGAAGTGTTGCGAGCACTGACAGAGCGACAGAGCGACAGGGAGAGGGCGAGGGCGAGGGCGAGGGCGAGGGCGAGGGCGAGAGGGTCCGTAAAAATGGTAAACAAAATGGTAATGCAACGTGACGCAAAGCGTCCAAAAAATCTAATCTCATAAGACGTCATTGAAACTATTTCTAGTCAGAGTCCTGTCCCAGGACTCACTCGAGTTGCCCTTGGCCAAATAGAGCTCATGATTTGTTGGATTCGTTTGTAGCTTCCTCGAAAAGGTCAACATGCGCTCGGCATTCATGTAGGCTAGTTAGCTATCAGGGAGATCTCTTTGGTACAATTTACCTTCAGGTTGTTCCATTAGTCCACTTTGTAGTCCGACATCGTGCGCTGTCTATCTCCTCTATTAATCGCTTGTGTTTTCGAGCTAGTCAGTCTATTACGCACAAGGCACTGTGAATTAGTTCGCGGATCTATGGAGGGAGTAGTTAGTCCCACTCTCGCCCTCCCCCGCACCCACTCTCGATTTGTTAATTGCGAGTCGGCTTAGATATGCAAAGCAAGTTTGTAATGAAATAAACTGAAAGAGGTTTAATATAATATGTAGGTAGCTGCTGTCAGAGTCAAAGTGCCTCGTGAATCTAATTAGGCGCACGCTGTATCGCTCAGTCTCAGGTTGCATGCATGCTGTTTCCATATGAGAAGACCTTTCGCTGACTGACATTCAATTTCATTAAATTTCATGTTCGCAGACGCAGTGAGTTCCTCGGCTGCCTCACATTTCCACTGAGCGCTTTAGTGCAGCAGAGCCTTGGCGCAACTGGATCCTACAAGCTACACTCGCAGGGATGCCTTCATAGCTGCCGCAGCACGAGCAGCAGCAGCAGCAGCAGCAGACCGCACGTCCCAGCCCACGCAACGCCCACAAGCCGCACTGAAGAGAAGCCAATCGAGCGGAAGCTGAGAGAGAGGGAGAGGGAGCAGGTGAAGGAGCACCTTACAGCGACTGTTAACGCTAGACCCGCAGCGGTTGAGATGTCAACGATGGCGGCTACAGTGAAACCGAATGCCACAGCCACAGCAACAGCCACAGCCCCAAGCACAGCCGTGCTGAGCGATGACGTCATCAGCATCAGCATCGATAGCATGGCTGCCGCCGTCGGTCCGCTGGGCAATGGCAAGGAGGACGCGCTGCAGCAGACGCAGCAGCCGACGATGGTGCTCAGCAAGAAGGCGCTGCATCAGCGCGATGCCGATGAGAATCTGTTCTTGCGCTTCCTCGAGCTGGATCCGCCCGCCGATGGCAACGCGAACAGCACCACGGCCAACACCGGCAACACGGGCAGCACGTCCGGCGGCACACTCAATGCGAACGCCATGTCCAATGCGAACGCGAATGCCAACAATGCGAACGCCAGCAATGCGAATCATCTCAATGGCGGCAACGGCACACGGCGCTGCTCGACGCTGCCGGGCAACAGCGGCGGCGGCGGCGGCGGCCGCCAGCCGACGGGACGAACGCCGTTCACGATGACCAAGCGGTTGACCCGGACGGAGGAGCGCGGATTTGGCTTCTCCATTGTGTGGACGCATCCGCCGCGCGTCGAGAAGGTGGAGGCGGGCCTCTCAGCGGATCGCTGCGGCATCCTGCCGGGCGACTATGTCATCTTTGTGGACAAGCACAATGTGGTTACGATGCCCGAGGCTGATGTTCTGAATTTGATACGATCGCAGGGCTCGTCCTTAACGTTGGAGATATTCAGAAGGTCAGGCGCGGGCGCCAACATGGCCACCAATGCCACCACCATCAGCACGGCAACACCGACAGCCATAGCCACAGGCACAGGCGCAGGCACTGGCACTGGTACTGGCACTGGCACTGGCACGGGAAGCGTCATCCATAATCAGCAGCAGTCGCAGCTGCGCAGCCAGCAGCTGCTCTATGGCCTAGAGGAGCAGCCAGCCAGCGTTGTGGCGCTGCAGCAGCGCACCGCCAGCGTTCGTCCCCAGCTGCTGGGCAACACCATCTCGAGGCCGGCCACCGCCTGCTCCGGCACCACCTCCTCCATTGAGGCGGCCAAGCGGCGGCTCCACCTGCCCCAGGTCACGTTCAGCAAGGAGGTAGGCAAGGGCGTCATTGTCTGAGACCAAGCAGCCAATCACTCAACCACTCAATCGCTCAACCACACGACCACCCCGACCGCTGCTAATTTTAGTTGCTTGTCTTTACTTATGAAATGTGCTTAAATATTTTTTTTCTATTTGTTTTTTTTTTTTTTTTGAGATTTGCCTTATTCTTTGCACTTTGTACATATGTTTAGCGCATTATTGTTAAGTTTTAACGTTTAAGTTTTTGCCCTGCGAAACATATATACATACATATATGCATATGTATATGTATATACCTCTATTTTTTTGTACCCCCTAAGCCCGTCTGAAAAGTCCCCATCCCTTGCTTGACAATAAAGTTTTTTTTCGGTTTTATTTGCTTTTACTATTGTTTTTGCTTTGCTCCGTTCGCGTTGACGGAGGTTTTAAGTTTCCTCCGTGCGGTGGGCTCTGGGAGCTCGGAGCTCGGAGCTCTCACGAGCTGTTTCCGTTCTTTTAATTGCCATTTTAATTGGGTTTTCTTCCGTTCTTGCTTTGCATAGTTTTAGGCTCTAGGTTAAAGGTCTCGGTTACAATCAGCACAACTCAATCCGAAAGCTTTTTAACGAACTAAGTATGTCAAATGAAATACGAGTATCATCCAGGCAGGATTATGAAATAAGAATTGAGATTAAAATATATGGACTAGAAATATTTTTCATGGAATGTATCTCAGTAAATCGCTGGAGACTTTCCTGCTCTATTATCTCCCTCGATTCTTATTTTAGATCAGATTAGATTAAATTTAGATTTTCTGCTAGGTTAAGCGTACATCTGGAAGAGGATTATTAAGTGTTTGGGAGTGAGAAGCATTTAAAATTGTCGTGCTCTTAACCATTTAATAGACAGATTGCTTGCGACCCGCTAGATCCTTAAGACCGTCATTAAAATATTCATTGTTATCTTACTTATGAATTCAGCTCTAGCAGATGAATTCAAATGATGTGAATACATGAGCCTACATACGGGCTAATCAGCAGTCGAAGTCTAGTCAGGGCGTTGGCTGAAGGAGAAGGTTATCCAGATATCAATATCAAGATAGGACAGTTCTGAATAGTTTGCATAGTTCCTCGAAACGAATCGTCTAGCACACGCTCAAGCTAGAACTTTACTTAAGCTAACGTAACCCTCTATGCTTCTCTCTCTCTCTCTCTCTGTCTTTCTCTCTCTCTCTTTGCCTGTCTGTCTCTCTCATTGGTCATGCATCGATGCAGTCCATTGTGCCCATAACGGATAATCGTCGACGCTTTCTGCTGCAGCTCATCAGTCGGGAGCAGAACTTTACGGCGGCACTCCACTTTGGACTGCAGCGCTTTGTGCAGCCACTGCAGGAGCGGAAGGACCTAATATCGCCGAACGATCATCGAACGCTGTTTCAGAACATTGATGAGCTGCTGCGCATCGCCGAGGACATACTGGAGCAGCTGTGCAGCAACGAGCAGGAGCAGGAGCCGCACATGAACTTCGCCTCGCGGGTCTATCTGTCGAAGACGACGGCGATTTGTGCCGCCTACAAGAAGTACTGTAATGGCATCAAGCGGGCCGATTGCGTCCTGGTGAACAAGTCCCGTCAGACGGGCTCCGAGTTTGTGGCCTTTATCACCGAGCCACCTGTGCCGCGCAGGCGGCCCGATCTCACAATGTTCATCCATCGACCGCTGCAGCACTTCAGGGAGATTCTGAAGCTGATGCAGCTGCTGGCAAGCAATTGTCATGTGGACACCGAGGAGCACAAGAACTTTACCACTGTGATCGGTGAGCTGCAGGCCGCGTATCGCGAGATAACCGTCAGCAGCGGCCTGATGGAGCCCCTGGGCGAGGGCCGTCCCCTTCTGACCCTGCAGGACTTGGAGTCCCGCATGGTGTTCACCAAGTGCAAGCCCTTTACGCTGGCCGTGCAAGGCCGCCAGTGGATCTTCGGCGGAGATCTGTCCCGCGTCGAGGGGCGCTCGATAAAGCCCTACTGGACGCTGCTCTTCAGCGACATCATTGTGTTTGCCAAGGTCAGTCGGGATCGCGTCCTGTTCATCACCGAGGAGCCCATACCCATAGCCAACGTCGTTGACTCCTGCTTTCACATGCGCAAGAAAAGTAAGTGCTATTAGTCGAGCTAGAATATCATCTCAATCCATTCCGTTATTCACAGCCACGGAATTCCGTCTGACTGTCGATCCCAATGGCCGTTTGGCCGAAAGCCCCACAGGATACTGTGCACCGGATCTGACGCGCACGCCCAAGCGGGGTGCCAGGCGGAAGAGCCTTATCCTGCGTGCACCCTCGCTGGAGCTGAAGGCCGTCTGGCAGAATCTTTTACAGCGTCAAATGTAAGTTTTGATTCATTCGCAAATGCATTTGTAATTAGAGCAGAATCTGGATATAAGAAAGCTCAAGGAACCGTCGTTATACCCGGAGGATGCCAAAATTTGTGTCTCTACAAGAGGTGTCGTTATAACCGGACTCCACTGTACTTCTGTAGGATATAGGATTTGCTATAAGTAGAGTCTTTTGGCTTCGAAGCACTCGTATAGCTGTCTAGCACTTGTTGCCCGAGAAATTTTCTTATCCGATGGTATCGGATACTGTACTTGTATATACTTCCATGCGGAAAACTCTAGAAAGGCCATCGAAATACGAGTGATACTATTTCCGATCTATGTATTTCAATAGCTTAACTTGTAACTAAATTAGACTTTCCCGATTCGCACATCACCCGATTCTATAACCGATTCTGTTTCGTCTTTCCTTTTCCTTTTCGTCTAGCTTTCTGGTGAATGCTGCATTGGGGTCGACGCCTCTGTCCAGCCCGCTGGACTCGCCGGATGTGCTGAACACGCTGGTGCCCTTAAGTGACATTGGAATGACGTCAGCATCGATGGGATCGATGAAGCTGCCCTCGCTGGACAGCATCAATCTGAAGCAGCAGCAGAAACAGCAGGTGCGTCTCTTTCGCAGCAAGCGCCTGGATAGCGCCGATTCGTATGAGAATCTGCAGCGCTTGGCCAGTGCGCTGGTGCCGACGCCCCATCCCAGCCACGTATCGGGCGCAGTACCGAATCACGCCCATGCCCGCATCACGGCCAGCACTCAGACGGCCTCGCTGCCCTCCCGCACCAACTCGCCCGCCCGGCTGACGGGGGGCGTGCGTGCGCACACCAACAGCTGCGGCGGCTCCATGCCCAATGGCGTGGGCGGTGTTGTGGGCATTGGCGGCGACAGCTGCCTGCGCCGGTTCAACACCAACAGCTCCTGTCTGAGCAGCAGCGTCAGCCTGACCGCCCACACGCAGTCGCAGTTGCAGTCGCACTCTCAGTCGCAGTCGCAGTCGCAGTCGCTGCCCAGCGCCAGTGCGAGCAGTAAATGCCTAACGGCTATACCGGAGGCGAGCAGCGAGCCGGCTGCCTCGTCTGCTGTGTCGGTGGCGACGCATGCGCAGAAGCTGCTCGAGTTCAGTCTGAGCTCGGTGGGTCGCTCGTTCATCGACGAGTCCACGCATGTCGTTCAGCAGGTCTCCTCGCTGACCACGCCCGATACGCCCACGCCCAATCTGTCGCCCAGCTCGCTGGTGTGCAACTCGGATGCCTTCTCCAATGACTTTGTGCCGCCGACAACGGCCGACGTGGCAGCGGTGGCCAATATACCGTTGGCCGAGTTCGGCGGCTCTTGGGATTTGTTGGAGCTGGATCTGCAGCTGAATGAGGTGAATCTGGATCCGTGCTACGACACGGATGTGGAGGAGTGCATCTTTCTGGGCGATGGTGTGGGCGCCGGCGCCGGCGCCGGCGGCGTCAGAGCTGGTGATGGCAATATCGGCCAAACGGATCTTGACGATGACAGCGACGATGACAGCGTCGTCGCTGTGGACGATCCATTTGGCATGCTGCCCACCAAGCCAACGCCGCCGGATTCTTTGGATCTGTGATTTGACTTTTGGCTGTTAACCGATGCGGCAACGGACCCAGGCCACAGCCACAGCCATAGCCATAACCACGCCCACACACGCACACAAGCGGAATCCTTAACTGAAAATGAGCTTAGACAACCACTTAACTGATTTACTCTAATCAAACTCTACAACTCTAAACTTTACAAGTCAGCCAATCCCTATGTCCACGACTCTCTTTGAGATGTTAGCTCGATTCTTTTCTGCCTTAGCCCTCACTCTTGTAACTTTATTTGCTCTCTTTGCCTTGCTTTGGTGTTTCATGTACACAGATTCCACATAGGTTCCATTTCTATTAGAAAGAGATGCGAATATACGCAAACGATCCACATGCGATACACCTATGCTCAATAGACCGCACACTTGGTCCATGTTGTCTACACACGGATTCCATACTGCTTATAACACATGGGTTCCACGTTCCACATAGACTCCATATATGATAGACCTAGACTCCACTTGGGTACCACACAGATTGAACTCTGTGAAATGGGTGTTATACCTTCGACCGATTCGACAACGCTTTCAAATACGTTCCACACGCGATCCACCTATCGATCCTTAGCAATTGAGCAAATGAGTGTGATCTATTTAATGAATGCCTTATGGAAGATAACTGTGACTGCAACTGGCACAGTAAACGCAATTAGCGAACTGCGATTTTTAGATTAACGATATACAGATGCAATTCAGGAGTTTTAACTCAGTTCTCTGCGATCGATCAGATTGATAAACAATTATTTGTCTTGGCTTTGGTATTCAGGTCTTACATATATATATATACACACAAATATATATTATCAATATTGTACAGGTTTTTTGATAATCAAATGTGAATTATCTTTTGTAAATTGCACTAATGCTAACAGGTTTATTATTATATACATATATATAGTATTCATATATATACTGCTTGAGTATACTCAATGCTAAGTACGTAATCGTAATCGTAATCGTAATAGTAATCGTAATCGTAATCGTTTTTTCTTTCTACGTATACAAAATGAGTGTATTCAGCGTCCCATCTTGATCAAAAATCTATATATATATATATACAATATTTATATATACTCGTAAATCTATATATACTATTGTACTCGTTCTTGTATTCGTCTATGCGTATCATCCATAGCCAGTTGAGTGTAAATATCACGAAAAGCAAAAAATCTGGGTCGATATTTATGCCGATGTGTCTGTATGTAATACTAGAGTAAAGCAATTCGTACATAGTAATTTCTAGACTTTAGTATTTACTAGAGTAGTTAATATGCCCCTAGATAGTCAAATATACACATGCATATACATAGCCCGATATACATACACACACACACATATATATATATATATATATATATATATATATATATATATATATATATATATATATATATATATAGACACATATACATATAGAGAAAATGCGCTCCAGCAGCAGGGATAATGCGATCATAAAAATATACAAAAGAAAATCAAGAAGACAAAAAAAAAAAAAAATACAAACAAAAATTATTAAAACTCTGTTTTAAGATCACGTTTAACTATTCATATGAATCGTCTTATTCATTCGATTTAAAATGTTTTTTGCCAACGTTCTTAACGATAAAATTGAGAAGAAAATTAGAAACCAAAAGAAGAAAAGAAGAAAGAAAAAAGAAGGAAATATGTTAACTAACGAAACGCTTCCATTTTGTAGCAAATGCCAAATTGAAATTTTGAAAAAATAATCGATACGAAACTATTGTTATTGTTGTTGTTGTTCTATGTATTACCAAACTAAAATTGTGTCCCTAGTTCAATTCGGATTCTTACACTTAAACTTAAGTTGATACGTTAGCCAAAAAGGAAAAGAAGAGGAAAATCAAAAATCGCTGCCATAAGAATTGTTTTTATTGATTTATTTATTTTTTGTTCGTACTGTAGGGTATACACGACTCATCTCTTCCTCTTGTTGCTTTCCCGCTCCCCCTCCGTGTACATAGTACTCCGCACCCCTATATACATATTTATACATATATATATACGCTAGCTATATAACTGTAACTGTAACAATCTTTGCTCAGTCTCCAGCGTCCAGACGTACACTTAGCGAAAATGTATGTTACTTAGCAATAATCATTGGTACATAATACTAATCGTCTTTCTATTTACTAGAGTATATACTATATATATATTATATATATATATATAGATATATGTATATGGATCTCTGATACAGATGTCGTTGTCAATTATTTACTGTTATGACTCGCACTTTGTTGCCTTGCGTAATAAAGTCGTAGCTCTACACACAAACACATGCAGACACGTACACAAAAGCGGACACACACACATATGGAAATTCGCAGTTTGCATGCCAGATACTTTGTAGCTTTCATTTGCCCTCAAAGAAATTAACCCTTCAAGCTGAGTCATGTTGGCAATTAAAGTTTTCTAATTTACACAAATATGTAGCATACTTTTCAGGGCGCGTTTCACATGCATTTCATTAGCGCAGCCTTTGCGGCTTTGAGCTGATTTATGTTGGCCTTGACAGAACTTAAGAGCAAAAGTGACATTAATAACGTTGTGCAAAGACCAAATTTATTTGCTTCTCTCACTTCAGTTTGGCAGCTAACTCAAGCTGAAAAGTTTTGAATATATTTGTGGTAGTTATAGAAAATTTTAGCATATATTATTATAGATCACTTTTTAGGCTTCAATCATTGGGAATTCCCATATATAATTCTAATTTGCTAAATGAAGCAAATTCGATTCAGGTTACAAGATAATAGAGTACGTTTCTAAGCTACATTTACCTAGCTATGATCTATTTAAATTAATTTGCAGCGAAAGCGTCTGATATATCAGCACATGAAAATAGTTTTTGTGCCACTGTGCGACCTGAATAACTGCGACTGCATTGCGCTGAGCTCTAATTTGATATAATCTGAGCACACACGAAATTCAACACGCATCAGCACACATACATTGATTTGATATAATCTCACTACACACACACACACACACACACACACACACACAGTTGGCTCAATGGCCTTCTAAAACGAGATATCGTGTATACGCCACGTGTACGCGGCGCCCCAATGAGCAAATTTGTGTTGCCGTAGCCGTAGTTTATTTGTGTTTTCCCTTTTTCGCATTAAGCTATATATAACTATTATGTAATCTCACATATATACAAAGTACATTATATACCCTCGATATATATGCAAAAGTATTAAGAATCAGCATTTGTCATGCATAGTGTGACAAATGCTCATCTAGGATATGTTTAAAAACTTTTGATTTCCCTTTTTAGATGCTTTTGAGTTGCCAGCAAAGTGCAAGATTTACACATATACATATGAGATGATTTGAGATGAGTTAAGATTAGTTCAATTCAGTTCAGTTGAGTTGAGAAACGATGAATAATAAAAACCAAAAAAGTCTTTGACTAAAAACGCTTGTGATGTTCTTTTTATTTCAATTCCTAAAAAAAAAGATACGATTCTCCAACCAAATAAAAAACAAACCCACCGAGCACTCACTTTGTACCACTCTGTACGTTGCCCAACAACTATTCTATATATTCAAAAAAAAAAAAAAAAAATGAATCTAATACTATCCCGGTCCCGGTTCATCCTGCGCTCAAAATTGTTTTGACCAGAAAACAAAAAAAAAAAAAAAGTAGAAAAACTAAAAATAAAATTGATAAATTAAAAATTGTGATGGCCTCAATTTTAGTTTAGTTTAAGTTCCATTGCAAAATACTTCTGTCGCTTCTACTTTCATACTTATGATTTGTGCTTCGATTAATTATTATGGTTATCTTTATCGTTATCGTTATCGCAGTCTGAACCTCTGCAAGTGCAAGCGTTTTTAATCAAAGATGGCCTCTGACCACAGATCGCGCGTTTTTATTGTTTCTGTTTCTCGATAGCAAAGCCAACATAAAAACTTAAAATAAATTTCTAAAAAATAAATGAAAAATATCAAAAAATACCTAATGAAACCTTAAATGCCAAAGTCAAGCAACAAATAACTAGCTTAAAATACTAAACAAAACGAAGAAGAATTTATGAGCAAAGATTGTCAAAAGCGAACAAATTTAACCAAAATTTTGATATTTTTTTGAGCCCATCACAAATTTTTAATTTGCAATCAACGTCGGGCAGCTGCAGCTCTGTGTGGTTGTGGTTGTGCGTCTGGGTGGTGGTTGCGGTTGGTTTGGGGCGGGGCATCGCTAGGTCAACTCAAGCTTTAAGCTTCAAGCTAAACAACGCGCCTCTTGCAGCAGCGCGGCCCCAGCCTTGGCCATGGCCATGGCCATGCCGTCGAGCAGATCGAGCTGCTGATTGACGAGAAGTGCCGCATCCTGAATAAGACGGGCACTCCGAAGTCGAGTGCCCTGCACCTGGCCAACTGGATGAAGGGCCAGCTGGACAAGCAGCAGCAGCAGGCGCGACTGGCGGCCATTGCCCGTTCCCAGGAGAACATTAGCGCCGAGGACGAGCAGCTGATCTTCAACAGCGACAGCGAGCAGGACGAGCGCATCATCTACTGGACACGCCAGCAGCTGGAGAAGCGCACCAAGGAGCTCAACCTGGCCAAGGAGCTGGGCGGCCTCTCCGCCAAGCCCAACTTCGGGGGCAAACGCCTGAGCGGCGTGGACGAGCTGAGCATGAGCCTGAGCGCCACCTCGGACATCTACTCGGAGGCGGAGGTGGTGACCAGCCAGATCAGCCAATCGCATAGCACCACATCTGACAGCCAGGTGAGTGAGGTATGTTTTCCTTACTATATATTATCTGTAGAGATGGGCGCAAGATTCCGAATACTTAAGAATGCGAATCACACTCAACGAATTTTAGGTCTATCGGTCCCACATACTGCTTTCTATTGGATATTTAGAGATTAAGTTAACTCTAAACTTTAGTTCTAAATTTAAAGATCTTCTTTATAATATTTATTATACAGAGGGTATATCAAAGAAATTATCATACAGGAAATATATATATAGAAGATACCAAAACACCATAATAATATTTAAACTTCATGAGAGCTAGCTTTAAAACCAGTTTTAAATACTAGTACATAGAGTTAGTATATTACAGTAGATATAAGCTCTTACAAAAGTCTTTGAAGAAACGAATTTCCTGAAAATGAAAGGACTTTTCTAGTAGCTTGCAATAAATAAACATAATTGGTCTGCAAGGCCTAAGGGTACATGTCAAGTCTCTTGCTTATATAGTGGTATATATAGTGATATGCTGAAAGATACTTACACATAGACAGGGATGAACATCATATATCGGCTAGGAGTATATATGTGTGCCTCATATAAATGAAGTTTATACCTTGAGCTTTCATTTTTCTCGTAATCTCTTATTGAGGTCTTTAAGAAAGATGTCGATTCTTGCGTAGCCTACGCCCATCTCTTGTAGCTTATATCCATGTAGAACGTATTGCTAGATCATTTGGTATTTGGTTTGTGGCTTCATCCGCTTAGATCACCGTGCGCTCCAGTCCCATAGTGCTCGACAAGCTGGCGGTGTGCCGCCACTGCCACAAGAACTGCCAGCAGAGTGGGGCCAGCGGCAGCGGTGGGCGTGGCTCGGCTGCAGCCGAGGCGGGTGGAGCAGGTGGCTCGTCGCTGCTGTGCAACTCGCTGAAGGTGCAGCACAGTCAGTCCTCGCCCAACCGCTGCTGCAAGCTGAACGGCACAGCTGCAGCTGGAGCCGCTGGAGCGGCTGGGGCAGCTGGGACAGCCGGTCAAGCAGCTGGGGCAGCTGTGGCTGGCAGTGGAACGGGCACCGGCAGCGTGACCAGCATCTCCAGCAGCACCATCACCGGGGAGCTCTCCTCGAAGGTAGTCGCTAGCAGCAGCCGGCGCGAGACCGGCGACACCGAGAGCGATGTGGCCCAACTAATCACCGACGAACTGTCGCTGTCCCAATCAGAGGCGACAGACGACAGCGTCAATGCCATGCCCAACAGCAGCAGCAGCAGCGCCAAGCTACGAGTTCTAGAGACGGCGCAGCCGCTGCCGAACGGCCATTGCTCTGCCTCAGTCAACGCCTCTGTCTCCACCTCCGTCTCTGCCAAGGCCTCTGCCTCCGCCTCAGCATCGGGCTCGCCACAGCCGCCGCCCAGGCGTGCTCGAGTCGTGGCGCAGCTGTGCCAGGAGCCAGTGCGTCAGCAGGTGAAGGCCGTTGTGACCATTACGGAAACGGCTCGCATTATGCGCAACACTGAACGCAGCTCCAACACCAACGCCGGCGCCGGCGGCGGCGCCAGCACTTGCCATTGTCGCTGCACTCCGGAGGACTTTAGCCAGCTGGCGCCGGACAAGATGGAGCAACAGACGTGCAAGCTGCTGGAGTCACCCAAGCAGAAGACCAGCTCAGTGCAGCTGCAGCAGCAGCAACAACAGCAGAAGCAGCAGCAACAGCAGCAGCAGGAGGATGAGCAGCTGTCGCTGATGCTGATTGGGCTGGCGCAGTTTGCACCGGCTGCCAAGCTGTGCGGCCAGGCAGAGGAGACGACGCCACCCACCATAGCAGTGGTGCCGCCCACGCCGGACGCGGTGCTCACCAAGACCAGCACGCACGTGTGGGACAACAGCGGTGGCACGGCGGGCATGGATCAGGTGACGACCACGGCAACCAAGCAGCCCAGGCAGGCGATCATTGAGAATATACCGGAGGACTCGTGCGACGAGTCGCCGCTGGAGGAGGAGCCACCGTATCGGCCCATGAGCAGCGCGCTGCGGCGCTTCGGCACAATGTCCAGCCTCGAGAAGCTGCCCTCCGACGAGCTGGACGACGACCTGGAGCCCTATGCGCAGAACGGCCTCAACGAGGAGCTGGAGCACGAGGCCGACAACGATGGCGACGACGACGACGATGGCGACGAAGACGACGAAGTGGATGATGCCACGGCCGACAAGGCGCTCGCCCAGAACCTGCATGAGCTGACGGCCAACTGCTCGAGCGCGACTCTGACCAATGGCGATGTGCTGGCCAGTGGAGCGTGGACGAATCGCGCTGGGGCCTTTGTCACGGACAAGATGTCCTTCTTCGAGGAGTCGCGCGCCTTCATTGACAAGTACCTGGGTCGCTGGAACGCCAACGAGCAGCAGCAGGCCCAGTCGGGAGCCAATCAGACGGCCTCCGAGACGGACGAGCAGATGGACGAGTGCACCTCGGGCGCCACCAGTGGCGAGGAGGTCTGGGGCACGCCCACCAGCGGGGGCGACAACGACGACATGCAGCTGATCAACTCGGAGAACACGCACTCGGTAAGTGAGGTAGGTGATGCAGTCACCTACCCCTCCAACCCCCGCCAAGCGCCTTTAACACACTTTGCCACCCGCAGTCACCCACCAAGTCGAGCACCTCGCTGAACGACGACGACGATACGGAGCTGATGATGGATGAGCTGCTGATGGCGCCGCCCATGACAGCGAGCACCATTCGCGGACTGCTGCCACGGTAAGGAACGTCGATATCTACACTAGAGCGAGATAGCAGCACACAGAGCAAGCGAGCGAGCGAACGAGCGAGAGCGCGAAAGAGATAGCAATGACTAGCTCAAATTGTTAGATGCCTTAGACACTATATCGTACACCTAAGCAGCCAAGCTGATCTTTAGAGCTCTCATTTATTTAGTAATCGAGTAATCCTACATATCTATATATTCTTCATCTTTTAAATGTTTGTCTTTTTTTCGTAGTTTTTACAGGTGTTTCTTGCGTTCTTTCGTAACTCTATCCACACAAGTAATCCCAATCAAACAAAACAAAAAGAAGCCCATTTCAATCCAATTCAATTCGTTAACCATTTTAGTATATATGAGTTCGATATATATATATATATTATATAGACATATTTTTTTATCATCTTGGGCTAGTTTAGTTCGAGTTTTTGATTTGGTACAGACCAGCCGACCCAACCATAAGAACTAGTCTCATCCTTCCGTAGTGCCTAGTCGAGTGTAATCATAGCTAACTTATATACGAGTATTTTTTGCAAACATTTTAGTGCTATATACCATATATATAAACTATAAATATATCGTATAGTATATATATATGTACATGTATGAACATTTTGCTCAATTCCAAAATTTATATCATTTCATCACACGCTCAAAAATTTAAAATTAAAAAAAAAAATCAATCCGTTACATCTCATATCGTATATCGAATCGTATATCGTAACTTGTAATGCTTAGACGCCGTCTTGAGCCCCTGTTCGAGGAGGAGACCGAAAGCGACGAAGAGAAAACCCAACAGGACAGCGACGATATCAAAAAGGTGGGTCGTATTTAGAACAAATCAATCGACAAAAAATATAAATAATTATAAATAAAATAAACTCAAATGCTATCGAAGCTCAGAAAGGATCTAATCACATTTCAACACTTTTACCCAGCCTCAGTTCATATTATTATTTTTTCTGTTGGCATGCAAAGGCAAGATCATGCAAACCGAACTTTCAGCATCCTTTCAGCTCGATTCAAGCAAATATTTTCTTACTTTTATATACCCTGAACCTGAGTATAAAACGGCAGGAAGTAAGACAAACTTCGTAAAGCTGTTATATATTTGATTGAGCCAAGAAAGCTGACTCTATTTGTCTAGTCCATCTGAGTCAATTTATCTGTCCGTTCGTCTACCCGTTTCTATCTATCTCTTAAAGAAATTTTGATAATTTTATTCTTTTTCGGGATATCTATTCACTGAGTAAATTAAAAAAGGCTTGATTACAGTATAGCTGTGTGCATATGAGTGGGCGTGTCTCTATAGTAGCCTGCGATGATTCAAATGTCAATTCTATGCAACGTTCAGGGTATATCGTAGTCGTGCACTTCCGGCTACTGAGCTCTCACTTGTCTCAAACTGAACTTTACCATGTTCAATTTTTAGTTCTTAAATTTTTCTTGTCTATGTTCAATGACAACATAAATGTTGTTAACGCCATTTTCTTTGGGACCTCTTTTGCTGCAAATGCATACACGGCTTATACAGTGCACCGCATGCATTGCAATCAATCAAATCTCTACCTGATTGATCGAATTTTTGATTGACTTGTGTTTCTTGTCTTTTATTTTCATATGCTACATTAACAACACAAATGTGCGCCAACCGCTTGACATCACCAACATCATCTTCATCATCATCATGCCTATCATCTTGAATCGAATCAATCAATCAATCATACACACATACATCAAACATACAAATACTTTTCGCACTCTGTAAACTGTAAAACTTTTGCCACTCGCTTTCAATGTATTCCATTCTCGTTGCTCTTAACTAACTGTATATAATATGTGTATGTGTGTGTTTGTTGGTTTGTGTCTATACATATGCGTATATCAATGTATTTTAATATATACAATATATAGAAAGTCGTAGTGAAATTAGTGAAGCTTTAGCCAAACCTGCAATACTGCGAGCTCATAAACATCACACGCCAGGACAGAGACCCGCGAGCGATTGACAACGATTGACAATCGAAATGAATGCACCAAATACATCAAAATCATGCAAAAGCCAATATACAATAAATTTCCAAATCCGAATTCGAGACCGAATCCGAATCCGAATCCGAATCGATATCGAACGAATCAAAATCGAAATTCCAAAATACTTAAGCCAAAAACAATCAAAATCTACTAAAATTATGAACCAGAACCAACAAAACGAATCACTCATAAACCCCATCAAGTGCAAGCTGGATGCTTTATCAAAACCAGAATTGATTAGTTGAATTCTATTCCCAACAATTGGTAGGGGGAAGCAACGACAAATGGCCACTACCTAGAGGATTCGGCTGGAAGTTCAAGCGACGAGGAGCCGGAGGAGCCGGATCCACACTCGAGCGAGGAGCGCCTGCAACCGAGTCTGGTCACCACAGTGCTGGGCCCACGGCCGCTGACAACCACCAACAGCAGCTCCAGCCGCACCACCACCACCATCATGCTGTTACCCACCACGGCCATTACGACGCCGACCCCGTTGGAGGTTCAAGCACCACCGCTACCGCCAGTGGCCTCATCCTGCGAGTATCTACTCGAACAGCGCGCGTCGGCGACTACGGCGACATCATCCACCACGACGAGCTCAACGACAACGACAGCAGCCGCAAGAACGCCGTCGTCGACGTCGGCGACAGCAACGATGATGACGATGACGACGACGACGACAACGACGATGACGATGAGTATGGGGATGCGGACCTCGGGGTCGGCAGCAGCGACGACGGCGAGTCGAGCTCCCTCATCGACTACTACAACAACCAGCAGCGGGAGCGGCACTATCAGCTCCGCCACCAGAGCCAACGTCAAGCCACCGAGATTTATACCACCACCGCCGCCGCCTCGTCGTCTGCTGCTCACGCAGACAAACCTAAACGCTGCACCGGCCAAAACGGTAAGCACACTGAATCACCCTCCTAGTTGATCCCTCTTTACCCAAACTGTGTAGAAGTTGTGTATAGTTGTTCTCTAATTCTATCTTATATAACTATGTTTATATGTGTCTTTGTCCTCTCGTGCTTATCCTGAGTAAAATGTAGAAGGCCTATTGAATTCCAACTAATCCTAACTCTTGACTTCCATCGAGCTGTCAATTATTAAACGGTGTATCATGTTCTTATAGAAAGTAGAGCTAACTAGTTATTGAACTGTCATATCTAAAATATCAAAGATTTATTAAAGATATTTGTTCGATTTAGATCTATGAAAATCTACTTAAGCTAGCGGTTCTAGGTATGATCTATTGTAGGAATACTGTATAGTTATTTGTAAGAAAACCTCTCGTTAAACTTTACTGCTGAGCTGCATTTTATACAGAACCCAAGATGGTATTAGCATTTCTTCACGAAGTAATGCTCCCTAATCAGTTGTCTTAACAGCTCTTGACTTAAATAATAGACAGGAAATATGGAATTCGAATAGGCAAATCCTATTTAGATTGCAATCTAATCTTTTGGTTATTCAACAGCGACGATTATTAGTTGGTTGTGCAAGGAATTTGTTGTTGAATAATCGATCTTATTTTCGGTATTTAGCAGCCACCTCAAAGAAAATCTGGCGCTACTGCTGACAGTGGCTGTTCGGCGGCTGCCGTCGGCGCCGCCAGCGCTTCGCCCACAACCGGTATCGGGTCAAGGACAACGCCTGCGAGTACCAGAACCTCTGCACCGTCAGCGGGAGCGGCATCGGGGGCATCGACGGGACCGTCGGCAGGCCCAAAACGCCCATCGTCAACGATAATCGAGACTTGCCTGCTGGGTACCGCAGTGCCGGCAGACTCAGCCACTTCATCAGCAACAGCCTCGAGGACAGCAAAACCGATGCGGACCAGCACGGAGAGCAGCCCAGCTGCAGCGGTGCCAGCGGCCAAGGAGCCGGCGCCGGCGTCGGTGCCGGCTCAGGCGCCGGCCGTACCGGACGCAGCCGATACTCGTTCAGTGGGCGCTGCCCCACCGCCGCACGTTGGCTGCGGCTTAAGTCCAAGGCTGGAAATGCGGTTGGCGCTCAACCACGACATACTCGGGGACGAGGACTTGATCTGCTACGAGCCTGGTCCAGATCTAACAACTATTCTGGGGTAAGTCCGAAGTCACATAAACAGTTCAAGCAATGGTTTCAGTTAGACTGGTCTAAGATATGAAAGGTGTTAGCTATTACTTCACCAATCAGTAAGGTAGATACGAAGTTAAAGCTGATTCCTTGACTCTTTCTGAAGCAAGACTTCTTCAGATCTCCCCAGACCTCTCCAGATCTCTTCAGATCCATCGGTTGGTCCGTCCATCAATCATTCTATTATGTAAAATTTTCGACTTGCTACTCATGTCTGTCCCTCGTTCACTCTCTTTCTCTTTCACTTTACGTTTTAGGCACGACCTCTCCACATTTCATCGTCTGACGGGTCGCGATTTATTGAGTCGTTCAGCCACGAATCGAGTGCAGCCAAAAGAGGCTGTCATATCGTACTCTCAACAACGCAACTCCAAGATGGACACGCCGACGGTGAACCGGCGACCACGTCCCGCCGTGTCGACCACGTCCGGCCAGAGGAGTCACAGCAGCAGCAGCCACGGAAGTCCGCGCGCCGCTGGTTCAGCTCGTGCCGGCGTCGCCGGTCCACAACGCCAGCATCCAAGTCCAAATACATGGAGCAGTTCTGCATCTGTGGCTCGAGCAGGAGGCGCGAGCGGCGTCGGCGGCGACAGCAGCACAAGCTGCAACAGCAGCAGCGGCGCGAACAAATTAGGCGATCTGGAAATCTTAGCGAGACGCGAGAAGATATACTGCATGTCTCAATCGAAGAGTGGCTATCGAGTCAGGGCGACATCCGGGACAACCTCAACGAAAATGCGAACGACGACGACGACGACGACGATGGCAACGAGACGCGACTGTTCCTCGACAACGAGCCGAGCAGCAGCAGTAGTCTCTCTGACGAGGACGACGAGTACTACTTCGATGGACGCAGTGGCAGCAACAACACAAACACAAACACAAACAACAACAACAACAACAACAATAGCAACAAGAACAATGACTGAAGCGTGCCTCGAAACCGAAGTGGGCAAATCAAACCGTTTGTACGTTTCCGATGCCACATGTGGCACACGCACATATATTTAGTGTGCCCCATAACCCGATCTTCCTCTATGCAGAATCAACTTTATCAAGCGCCGCAACTCGGAGATAACAGCCAGCGGCAGCAGCAGCAGCAACAATCCCCACAACTCCGACAGCACACTCGGTGACGACTCCCAGTCGCAGCTGCAGCTGCACGGCAGTCAGCAGCTGCTGCGGCAGGCGCCGGACAATGCGGACATGGCACAGATGTCGCCACGCAAAGATAACGTAAGTGGAACGTAAGTCGTGTCCCGGCTCCATTTGGTGTTACTTCGTTACTCCTTTGATCTCTTTCTCCAGCTATACTTTCGTAGTATTTGTTTCTTCATGGCCTTTCTTGACATTTCCTGCTTTATATCCCTGTCTTGGCTTTACTTTCCTTTTAATTGGCTTACTAGTCTTATTAGTTGGAGTGCTAGCGAGTTCCAATTCGGAATATATACTCGCCAAGACCCCAGATCAAAATGATATAGCGAATTCTAAAACACAAAACTCGAACAGAGTATCACGCAGTCGGTTGCACTCGACTGCAACACTCTTACTATCTTTTATTGCTTTCCATCCATTATATTAACTCCGTGGTATTTATTCACACAAGTTTTTCTTTGGTATATATTTCAACTTGTATTTTCATTCGAATCTGAATCAGCAATATTTTCCTTCTATTTGAAAGTTTGTATTTTTTGCCTAATACTTTTTAGACGGTTTCTTATAAATGATTGACGGTACTTTTTGCTTAATATTGCTCTATACACTTACGTTTTTATATGATTGTTATTTTTCTTTTAGTATTTCTTCTTTGTTTACTAACATTTCTTCATTCCAATATCATCCATGGCACTGCCCTCTTATTTTACCATTTTCCACTTTAAGTATTTAGCTTGCCATTGTAATCCTTCCTGAGTATTTAATTCTTTTCTCGTGAATATTTCAGATAAGAGTTAGTCAATATTTCTTCTCTCGATGTACTTATTTAATATTTCCAGCTTTTATTTGAAATGTCTTCTTTAATACGCCGTTACTCATCTTTTGCTCTTCAATATTTATTCTCGTATATTAATTTCTCAATATATCCTTATCTTAATATTTAATCCAATTATGTTTCTAAATATTTCCTCTCCTGCTGCAGGACAAGCCCTCGCTGAACCGACGCCTGTGGAAGCAGATCACCAAACGAAGACGCACCAACTCCGTATCCCAGATAGTCGCTGGCTAAGCAAAGAGTCGGCACACACCCACACCCACACCCACACACACACATATACACATTCCTTCTCTTTCACTCCTCTCTCTCTCTCTCTCTCTTTCTCTCTCCATACACATATATATCTTTCTCTGTCGTTCATGGTTAGATAGATATACATAAGTATCTGCGTTAAGCTGTGTGATATTTGCCAGCGAAGTGCTTTCATTGTGTTGTACGTGTAGAGCATTTAGTTAAGACTTTAGTTTAGCTATCCATTTTGTGCGGGAGCCTAGCCAGTTCCTCGTGAAAATCGTGCAGCCAGAGGCCGTTCACACAGTCCAGTGGCGTCCAGTTCTGTAGAGCAGTAGCTGCAGCCAGCTATAGTTTAAGGAGAGTTGAGCTAATCGCTATCAACTTTTTACTTTAGTAGAGCTCTTCGTCTTTAAGGTGTTTTTTTGCCTTGACTGGCACCATAAGCCACTATGTATTGTAGGATATTCCCTTGCTGTCCCTAGAGCTGAGCAGTCTCAGGTTTTCTACTGGTAATCTTAAGTAGCCCAGACAGTTACTGCTGGCAGTTCAATCTCCAACTCTGTGGACTGTGAGTGGCCTGCAAATCGATGAAACTGAAACTGAATATTTAGATAAATTGAGCAAACTTACATCAAAAACTGACGACGGCGATGATGATGATGATGATGATGACGATGTTAGCTGGAGAAGAACTATGTAATACTTATGCTAAGTTTTTGATACTTACAAACTTTGTAGCTAGTAAAACCCAATGAAACGATCAATGACGGTTGCGTCCAATTGCCTCCAAGTGCAATGCGACTCCTGCCTCTGCCAATCAGGCCAAGACCGAAGCCAAATCTCAATATCTCTTAACCTAGAAATACGAACAGCCAAACACGAATGGGACAACGAATGCATCGCCTGGAGGCAAGGCTTTACTAATTGTTAATGAATATACAAACCGACAACAGCTTTTATGGGCGGGTCAAAGGGCACACACACACACTCACACTAACACAATCCAGCCAAAAGAAAGGATTTATAGAGAGGCGAAGCATATTGAATATGTTTCGACTATTTTTTAGAGAATGAAATCGCAATTGATAGAAGTCAAATTAGTTGAGTTTTGCACTGGATTAGCCAGTGGAAGAGGAGATTTCGGATTGTCTGTTTTTTTTTTTTCTCACTTATTTCATTTGAATGAAATTGCCTTAAATTATATAAACTATTTAACTATTTATTGTATTTGTAGCTTAACATTTATACATCTTATGGCATTTTGCAGTTGTCATTTGTCCAGTAAAGAAAACGTAAGCAAAAGAGAAAAGAAAGTTATAAAAGGTGCAAGTAAGAGCATTGCAGTCGGGCATGACCGACTGCACAATACACGTTCACAGTTCGATTTCAAGAAAGAAAATTAAATATTTCTGAATTAACTATTATGGAAATCATAGAGCTTGCTAGGTACAGTTAGGTTCCAGCAGATCTTAGCTCTAGAACTTCCTATATACGAGTACATATAAGAGATGGTATACCCCAAGGGTATATGATATTACTCCAAATTGTAATTCGTGAACGACTATTGAACTGATGTAGGCGCTGTAAAGGCGAAATTTTAAACTATTTCCAAATTGTGTCTCAACTATTTACAGCATATTTACATGCATTTTTTTTAGTAAGATTCACAGTTAGTTTATGGGTAGGAGCAATGTGTACATATGTACGTACATATGTGCACTTGTAGTTTATTTCACATTGAAATTGTTGAGCGCAAACAAATTATACGAAATTAATAATAATAGATGAAAAAGCGGAATGGGCGAATGAAAAACCAAAAGACAAATGATCAAGTACATTTATCAGCTTTAATAGAAATTCTAATTAAAAAACAAAATAATAAAAACAAAAAACATACAGACAGACATATGTAGTTATACAAATAATATAATATACTATATTTAGAGATATATGAAGGAAAATACTTTGAATAGCGTAAAGATCGAATTATTAGGCATTTATCACTTTTAAACATTATACAACACTGAACATCAAATTGTGCATGTGAGAGGCCCATTTACAGAACAGCTAGAAAAGCCGTCCCCACAACAACATTTTTTTTACCTATCGTTTATTAATATATGCATAAAATTACTTTATAAATCTAAGAAACAAAAAATAAAAACAGATTTGAAATACGAATTAAATACACAATTAGGATGAATATTTGATGCAATTATTATGGACGTTTTGTTGCTTTTGTGATTTGATCATTAGATTGTAAATTGATAAACTTAGCGAAACAGAATTTTCCTCTTGAAATTCAATAGTAAATTCCATTATTTGAGAGAAGCGGAAAGCGAAAAACACAAACAAATTAAAAGACACATGAAATTCTAAATAAATCAAACTCAGAAAATTAACTCAACAATGACTTGTTTTAACTGGTATTTGGGTTACGTCAACAACAAAGAATCACTGAAACGCTTTAGGACAACCTGCACAAAGAAGAATTGACAAAATATGATTGACTTTAAGATAAATCAAGTTGAAAATATTAAGCAATTATCGTTTGTATTGGGCTATTGCGACTCTCCAAGAACAGAGCGTTGCTGAAACGTTTGAGGACAACCTGAACAAAGTGGAATTGCAAAATAAATGAAAGCTGGCTTTATTCGAACCGAGTAATCAATGTTTCTTGCTGCTGCTGCTGCTGTTGACAAAACATATATATCTCGATCATTGCTATTTCGGGCTCTGGCCGTTGTCAGGTCGTGGGAAATTAATGATTTTAGCAATGCATGCAGTTTAATTCACTTGATTGATTGCCGCGCACCGCCTTCCCCCATCCCTCCGCTCTGTCAACTCAATGTGCAGCAATGAATGTATCCGGCTCTCTATATGCCATCAAAAACGATCTATGTATAGTTCTGATTGCACATCGCATCGCTGACTACGAATAGCAATAACAATGGCAAAGAAAAGAGCAAAAAAAAGAAGAGAGAAAAAAAAAATGAAAATTAATTGTCAGGCCCAGGCCCAGGCCCAGGCCGCAGTCAAAGCTTCAGCCTAGACCTCAGCTTTTGCCTCTGCCACCGTCGCCGTCGCTGTCGCAGTCGCAGTCGCTGAGTCCCGTTTGGTGCGTGCAGTGAAATGCAGTTTTGGAGCGTGCCGAACAAAAAATGTGGGAGAGTGCGCTCGCTCTCTTTTGGGTGTAGTTGCGCCTGTTGCTGCTGCTGCTGCTGCAGTAGCTGTCGAGGTTCGTTTAGAGAGCGTGGCGCCGTCGTCATTGTTGTTGTTGTTGCTGTTGCTGTTGCTGTTGTTGTCGTCGCAGCTGTTGCCACCGAGCTTTCGCGAGCTCAAAGCTGTTGTCGCTCAGCTGAGCGCTCAGTTTGAAAACGAGTTTCGTGGCGAACGGTCGATCAGCGCCAGTCGTAGCCGCAGTCGTAGTCGCCGTGGCCCTATAGAATTTCGCCGCAGCCTCTCGCCACTGTGAGTGTGTGTATGTGCCAGCGTGCCTCTGACTGTCTACTGTGTGTGCGTGTGTACGTGCGTACATTGTTGCATTGTTTATTTACATACATTACATGCTTCTCCGTTTGGCGTTTTAATTGGGCAGCGACTGCAATTGTGTGCGCCTGTGTGTGGGCAGTCGCTTAGTAAATATTAGTTTCGGTGTTTTTTTTTCGGTGGTCGTTACTTTTTTTGTTTTGTTTTTTTTTGTGCTTTCCCAAAAAAAATCAAAAATCAAAACTGCACTTTGAAGGCGCGCGCATCAGTGTGTGTGAGTGTGTGCGTGTGTGTGCTCAGCTGCATGTGAACTAACAGGAAATAACGAGCAATTAAACAAACGACGTTGACGCAGGCGCAGACGCACTCGCAGTCGCAGTCGCAGTCGCCGTCGCAGTCGCTGTTGCCGTTGCTATCACAGTTAGAACTATGGAGCCCAAGACTCGCTAATTGAGGTCGTCGCTAGGTAAGTTGTGATCTGACTAATGCCTCTTCTTCTTATACTTCTTCCACTTCTGCTGCTGCTGCTGCTTCCGTTTGCCTTAGCCAAGATTGAAATTCACAAACAACAGCAGCAGCCGCAGCAGCAGCAACGCTCGCCAAGTGCGCCTCAGATACAGATACAGATACAGATACAAGAGATATAGATACATAGAGACAAAAGATACACACACACATAGATACATAGATACACGGATACACTGAGGTGGCAAGCGTACGTAGACAAACGGTAAATAATGCCGGTGCTTCGGCTGCTCCGCCCGTAACTCCCCAAGGCAAAATTTGCAGCACGCACCGTGGCACGCAACTCAATCAAAATGCAATTGCATCAACTATGCTTTAATTTAGGTAAATGCATTCAACGAAAGTCGCAGATAAACAGAAGACTCGCTGAAGCGCAGCTCTGATTCCATATATAACTAACGCAGCCTATGTATGTATGTATGTGTATGCTAAAACAAGTTGTATAAAAACTATTGCTCATTGCAATTATTATTACAGGAAAATCAACTCAATTATATATTATATTATTCGCACCAGACCAGTCGTGGTCTCTCTTTCATTTGACTGACATACATGGATAAAGCAATTAGATTATCTATCGATTGTGATTTGCTTAATAGCTCTTCGAATTTCACTTCATCATTTATATTTTCTTTTGTCTATGCGAGTGTCGGCAATTATGCATGCACTTGCACCACTGTGCGGCAAATCAAAATGACAGATAGACGCTGTAGCTGCAGCTGTGTGAAGTCTGCTGCCCGCTGCCCGCTGAACGCTCTCAGCGCCCCGCTGGAGTTTAGTGTTAGCCAGTGAAAGCAGCATCAAATCTGCGTCTGCTCTATCTGTATCTGTATCTGTATCTGTATCTTTTTGTTTTGTCTCTGCATCTGTATCAGCAAATGTAGCTGTATCCATCGCCAGCTGAGAACCTAACTGCTGCTGCAGCTGGCATTCCATCAACAACACCATCATCATCAGCATCTTCTGGGAGCCAGCAGCAATAATAATTATCTAACTATCTGGCCGCATAACTATCTGTTGATGCTGCCCCTCAAAAGCCACAACGGAAACGCGCCACTTGCTTTCAGATCGCTTTTCGGCTTCTATATGTCTGTGTCTTCCACATCTATCGGTTCGTGTTAAGGTCAAAAACCACAGCTGCTAAATGCATATTAAGTAATTTGTAGCGAACCGAAAACAAACGCCACAGATAACACATCGATGCGGATGTGCGGACATATAGATGCAAAGATACACAGATACTAAGATACATTGCCTATCTCGACTGTTGTTGTTGCTCCCGTTACTGCTGTTGTTGTTGCTGCTGCTGTGAAGTCAACAAGTTTTAGTGCCAAAACGGCAAGTGCAAAAATTTGTTGCGAAAATTGATTAACAGGCAAACTGGTTAAAAATGGAGAGCCATTACCTACCTTACCCGCAACGCACCGCCCCCCACCCCCTGCTCTGCGCCTCTCGCTGCTCGGTCTCTTGAGCTGTTTAAATTTTATAAAATTGCTGCTGAAAAGTTTTTTTTTAATTGAATCTCATATAAAAATCAAACGCAACGCAAAACAGTTAAAAGTAAATAACGCGCCGACAAACAATAATGATCATCATCATAATCATGTCAATCATGACAATCATGATAATGATAGACCACAATGATCATTGAGCGTTGAAAACTTGGAACTTGGAACTTGGATCTTGCTGCTGTGATTGTAATTAAGCATTTTTTTCTCTCTCTCTTTTGATTAATTGAAAAGTCTTGCCAAGGGAATTATATTCGCCGATAATTGTATTACGCATTATAAAAAGTAGATCTGTTTATGTGTGTATGTATAAACATTAATATATATATATAAATTGAATGTATCCTCTATCTATATGTAGATCGATTTATGTAGCTGCATTGCCGAAAATTCATCAACTGTTTGCTTTAAGGTTGAACGGTTTGCTATATGTTTATGCTGTAGCAAATATTTTATACACAACAGTTACATATAGTAGTATGTATAAATATATATATATATATATATATATATATATAGAGAGAGAGAGAGAGAGGGATCACTCGCTCTATATATGCTCCATAATCTCTGTAGTCAAGAGAGATAGAGAGGGATAGAGAACACTCTGTCGACAGAAACTCTATAGATATGTTCCCATTTAACAAACTTTTTAGTTAGGAGCTTTAAATTGGTATCTTTCTGAACAGATAAAAATGTCAGATTTCCCTTTTTAATTTCAGAGACGTTGAATTACAATATGCATAAAGTTAATTATATTTGTTGTATCATATTTTATAAAAATCAGCGATCTATTATTTGAAGATAGATAAATAGATGCATACAGTTAGATAAATCGAAAGATAAGTAAATATGGAAGGATATATATCGCAAGAGAGATGATTACAAAGAAAGGAATATAGACACATATAGATAAATGTAAATGAAAATACATAGATAGAGATAGAGATAGAGATACCTTAGTTTGCCTAACCCTTTTCATTCATGTTCAGCAGTTCTGCACATTTCAAGCGACTCCATAAGCAAGGGTATCTAATTTTCAGCTCACACATATCTTCTTTTATTTATTTTATATATATATGTGTATATATACACAATTTTTTTATAATTTATTTGTATTTTTTTGGCAACTTTTGTTAAGCTTAGCATTTCACTGGACAGCGACAAAATGAGCGAGTGACAAACTGGTTTTCCAGTTTATTGAGTTTTGTACATTTGCATCGCACGCAAAAGCGCTTCAAATGTTTTTGTTTTCTTTTTTTTATGATTTTGATTTTGATTCAATAACAAGATGGTTCGGTTCTCAAGGTATATGAACTCAAAAGTGAACGACGCAAAAATATATGTATATGTATGTACATACATATATAGAAATTATTGTTGAAGCTCCGGCTGGGCAACCCCAACCCCAACCCCTATTTTGAGAAGTGTCAGCAGCAGCTGTCTGAAGCTTAAAGAGAATATGAAAAGAATATGTTAAAGGTATATATATATATATATATATATATATATATATATATATATATATATATAGGCAAGCATATATGTATATATATTAAATACTTATATATATGTTTCACATAGAGCTAAGCCTTGAACTGCTTTTGCTTTGTTCCCAGACAATTGACAGGGCTTTGCCTGCCCAGTTTCTTCTCATGTGTGTGTGTGTGTGTGTGCGTGTTCATCTACTCTTCTATTGAGCTCATTCTGATTGCCCACCAGGTACATTTCCATTCACGTTCCACTCACTTTCATTTAAAGAGATCTGGCACCGATCTGCTGCCCTTCCAACAGAAACCATCATCGAGATCTGGGAGACCTTTCTAATTTGTATGGCTTTGGTGCTTTGCTCTGTGTGTGTTCGAGTGTGTGTGATTTTTCACTGATTTCGCACGCATTCCCTCACTTGTTCAGTTCAATTGGCGTTTATCCGCTAATTGATTGACTTTTCCTAACATTTACAGTTATACATACTTCTATGTACATATGTATATATGTATCTCTAATTTATCTCTCTCTCTCTCTCTTTTATATGTATATGTGGAAGTACAATGCACTTGTCTCAAATCACTTTTTGTTGGCCCTGACTCATTTGGCATTGTTTATCGATAACTCTTACAATGATCGCTGTTCATTATGGGTTGTGGCTTTGGGCTTGCTCTGTTTGTGGCTAAACCTGATCGCCGATCGGAATTAACAGTCGTTTTAAGCATTTGATATACACTCTCTAAACTAACATTCGTCTAGTTGGCTAATATTAAATTCATTTCGCAATTATTTCTGGTTTTCGATTTGGGATTTTGTATTTCTTGCGAATTTCCGATTGATTATACAGCAGTTCTTGGCTATCGGATGTCTGCCAGCTATTGCATAACCCATACTGATCTGTTCTATCACTAACCTTGTCTCCACTTTCCTCGCGTTCATTTCCTTTGCTCATATATGGGAGGGAGAATCGTGTGTGGGTACGCTTCAGATCTTGCTTAATGTTCTTCAGGGTACTTGAACTTCTTGTTCTATCTGCCATCTCGCTCTAACTGCTGCCAACATACAAACAATGGAACCCCATGGCGGTGACGATGGCTCCGATTGCTCTCCGGTTCTTTGACTATGCTTCTGCATTGTCTCGGAGCCAGCTCTATGCCAAACAGAATAATTAGAATCATGCATAGCTGCCACTTACGCGGGCAGGGTGTGTGCTAGAGTGTCCATGTCTGAGTGTGAGCGAGTGAGTGTGTGTCATACGTATGTGAGTGTCTGTGTGTGTGTGAGTTCGCTGACTGACTGACTGACTGTGACTGACTGTGACTATAACCGTAGCTACTGGCAGTTGTGAGCGCTTCGAACTTGGCGCTTCGAGCTGCTCATAATCAGATGCCAAAGCCCTAGCTGACGCATGCACTGCACAAAATTGTGTATGCACTCGTGTAATAATGATCACTTGCATATAACTTTATTCAATTTATTTTTGTTACTTAAGTTAATATGGTAATACACATTATATATTGTATAAATATTACAACTCATTTTCAATACATAATTCATTTAGTTTAAATGTTCAAAGAAGTAACATTTAATAAATAAATTGATCTATTTCTATCTTCAGGCCATTTTGTGTTAATTGAGATATGATAGGGATTTCAGAATATATAAACTAAACTTAAGACTTGATTGAAATGCCTAGTTAATTAATTTTTAACTTGAACTGATTTTTGAAGAACTAAAATGTAAAAAAAAATAAATAAATAAATAAATTTTAACTTCATTAATTTGTGTTGCATATAAAATTTCAAATAGATTTCAGAATATTGTATATAAAATAAACTAAAGCTCATTTTTAATGCATAATTAATTTTTTTTATTTTTATTCATTTTTAAAGAACTAAAATGTAATAAATAAACTTATAGAACTTATTCATTTCTATCTTCAGATACGCTTGTTTTAAACTAAAAATTATATTAAACTCAATGACAACTTCAATTGTAGCCATTGGCTGGGCACTCGACGATTTGGCTTAGTGTATTTAGCCATGCTTTTGGCTTGTCGCTCATTAAACATGGCTGCGCCTGTGCTAAGCAATTACAAAGCCAAAAGAATCGGAGAGACAAGCAGTTTATTTAATAATTTTTTATTTTTGTATTTCATTATTGTTTATTATTATTATTCATATTTTTATTTTTATTTCTCTGTTGCCAAAAGCAAATGGTCAAAACGTTACAAAAATTGATTGCCGACAAAGTCAAGCAATTACCTGGAAGTTCGATGAGCGCGGCTTGTACCACTGTCCAATGTCCCAATGTCCCACTGTCCGCTGTCCGCTGTCTGCTGTCCGGTGTCCGTTGTCCGTTGTCCGCTGTCTACCGATGCTGCCATTAATCACGGCTCGGCAAATTGAATTCTGTGCATGTAGCTTCCCCAACAAAAGTCGACAAATTAACGTGTTTTTAATTGGAGCCGGCCAACTGGGCGCACTAAAAGTAACAGCTAAAAGCTAAAAGCCAACAGCCAACAGCAGCAGCAGCAGCAACAACAACAACAACAATGGGCAATTGTCATGCGGAGTCGTTGAACTCGTCCGAGTTATGCGCCAAGTTAATTATGATAAAAGCGGCTCGAATCTGATCGCTGATTTGAGATTTGCGTCTCTATTAGAGAAAACTATATATAGATCTAGTATACTTGTAAATACATGCTCACATACAGCAACGAATACAAATACAAATATATAAGCAGTTGTTGATAATCAAATACTAAAATAGAGAGAGAGAGAGAGAGAGAACGAGATTGAGGGAGAGAGAGAGAATGAAGAACAAGAGCAATAATTGTTGTGGAAGAGCTCCAATTGTAGCTCACAATTTGACCTTGACAAGGGCGCGCGTTACAATAAAACGTGTTTACCAACACTCGCCAATTGTGACAAACCGGTCTAGGCTGACTGCCCCTCGCCACCCTCCCACGCCGTGGCTAAAAGTCTAGCAACGCTTCACAGATTTCCATGTCAACAATATTAAAGCACGGGTCACGCCCTCTCGCCCACCCTCCCTGTCTCTGTCTCTCTCTCTCTCTCTCTGTCTCTGCGTGTTGCCCTGCCCAGTTCGACTGGCTACTCCAACTCCAACTCCAACTCAATTGAATGCATTTTCATTTTTGAATTTCTTTTCATTTTCATTTTGATTTTGATTTTCACATTTCACATTTCACATTTCGCTTTTCGTATTATTTCTTATTATATTTTCAATTGCAACTTCGTTGGAAAGCGTGAAAACGCACCGATTTCGATTTTCCGGCAGCAACTGTCCAGGCAAAACACTTTTCTATTTAAACTAAATGTAACTCCATATGTTTTAATAGTAAATTGACTGATATAACTATCAATGTGTACCTGACTTTTTTGCACCTGCATTCGTCACATATGTACATATGTGTATCTTTGAAATTGTTATGAAACCAATCGAGCTATTCATATACGAAACGTGATTAAATTTGATTTTGATTCGTATCTATGTAGTCAAAGTTTTCTGTACATTTACAACTGTATTCTTCCAAAGAAAAGATGGGGCGATACGAACATGGAACTTGGGGCACTTGGTATCATATAGCCCCATATATCGTATATTTACTAAAATGATGTCAATAAAATATTTGCAGTTGTATTTAAAAAACAGTTGTTCAACTGAACCGATCTATTTCTTTTCATTCCACTAGTGCTTGACTCCGTTCAATTATCGTTTTGCGTTAACTGTTCTTCCAATACTTTTACAAGCTGATTAGGGCCCTTTCCGACACTATTGCGATATCTATGTTTTAACGCATGGCTTTTTCAACACTGTTTTCATACAGCTATACAGCTAAAATAATTTCCGTAGAACTATTACCGATAACTAAGACAGTGTTATCCAACACTGACTGCACAGCAATCCCTTCCTTCCTATTTTAACTGACTAGCAAATACTAGAGACTTGTTCAACACTTCTTCCTATCGAAAGCTCTGCTTGCGTAACACTGTTTCCAACACGTTTAACGTCTTAAATACGCCTAGGACGTTTATCCACACTGTTTATACTCATTTTACCGTTAAAAACTTTTTCCACCTATCGAAATGTTCAACTGCCTTCAACGGCGTCTTGTCTATGCGCAAGTGATGAAGCACCCATGACGTTTTTCAACACTGGCTGCCCATTTGGCAATCCATTTGAGCGTAAACGCTCTTAAACTCACAGACTTGACGCTAAGCAGCCCATTCAGAGGCCATTTAAGCAGCGCTCCAGCTGAGCTATGCCCTCTGCTAGGGATTTCTTATGCTCTGTTTTTCAGCTGTTTTTGTTGTTGTGTGTGTTTTTTATTTTATTTTTTTTTGTAAATCTTTGTTTTTTTATGTTTTTTATTTTAGCTGTGTTTTTGTTGTTCGGTTCGTTGATTTCTTTTGTTTTGTCGCTTGCATAATTTTTGCTTTTGGTCTGCTCTGTGGTTTCTGTGTGTTTTCTGTTTTGTCTGCTATTTGATTTGTATTATTACTTAATTGCTTTGAACCTGAAAACAGCCAAAGGTGCATAAAATAAATTTGAAAACCAAAAACAAATCAAACACCTCCCATTTACTGCGATTGTGTGTGTATGTAAATAAGCCAGCCTAAAAACCAAAACAAAAAAATTATTTACATAAATTTCGTGTGTAAATTCTTTCTGTTTTTCAGCTTTTTTTGTGGATCGTCTCATTCCACTCGCCGAAAAGGCAAAACACGCGCCACACACAAAAAAAATTTGATATATGAACAAAATTTAAAAAAAAATCCCCCCCAAAAAAAAAGCTAACAATTCCAGTTGACTTCAGTGTCACCAATGTCGCTGACATTGAAAATCGGGCTGAGAGCAGCTGGAACGCGAAGCAGAGAAGCACAAGCACAGAGGAAGAAGCAGAAGAAGACGAAAAGAAAAGCGTAGCTGAAATGTGAGCGGCATTCGCATTGAGGCAAATGGGTCACAGCTAACCAAATGTTGGGCAAGGGCCACTCAGAGACGTGCGTGAAATACAGCGACTGCGACTCCGATTCCAATTCCCATTCAGAGATTCAGAGTCCAAGTCGGAGTCCGAGTGCGTGTCCGAGTCCGCAGATATACCCAAAACATTGCGATCTAGTTGTATAATATACCATGACTAAGTTCGTCAATTGGCCAGGAAACTGGCTCAGCTAAATATGGCTAAATAGTTTGTAGAATTGACACAAGCCCAATTAGTGGTTCGAATAGTTAAATGTGTCATAGAGACTTGCATATAGAGAACAGTAGCTAGTCAATAAAATCTATAGATATAGACATAGATAAGGTATAATGCAGATTAACTACTGACTGATGCATAGTATCGATTGCTATTCAAAAGATTTTCAGTGTTTTCTAACTAAACAGAACAACATGAGAATATGTATGTAATTGTGAAAAAAAAGAGCGGAGCTTAGCATGATTCTAGCTTGGATATTTTTTGCCCTTTTCAGTCTTAAATGTCAAGTCTGATTCGATAAAAATCGACTATCAATTGGAATTCAATGGAACATACAACTTCATTTCCTATGGATCAATAGCTGATCGATAAATTAATTGATATCGAGACTCGAACCATCTTATGAAGGTTCTCTCTCTCTCTGTCTCTCTCTCTCCCTCCCTCTATCAGTCTCACTCTTTGTTGACTCGACACTCTTAGGAACTAGGCTTCAAGAAAGTTGTTAATTAGTATATTCTATATAGCACTTATATTCTGGTTGATCATCTGACATAAATATAAATATACTGTAGATGAAACACAGTGGACTGACACCACGTATCTGCCTTACGTTATTTTATTTAGTTTTTGTTAACCTTTCCCATATACATATATGTTCATTAAATATGTAATGAGACAAGAAGAAGAGATTGCAAAAAACAATAAATAAATAAATAAAAAATTGCGCAAGAGCCAAAAATATTCCAAATCGCAGCTACGTGACTTGGTTGAGCTATATACGAAATGGTTAATCAAGGTAAACTGGGTAAACAGAACGATTCGCGAATCCACTTAGGAATTCTCAGAAGCTGTGCCCAATAAAGCTAAAGTGAAATTGTAAACAATTTGTAGCCCATATCGAGTCTTCATCATATACGTAAATACAAACAAATTTGGATTGTTTTACAAGCAGAGCCTCCAAATGCAGAGAAACATAAATGCCAGATGCGTTTATCGATTGATTTTGGACTTGGCTATTGGTAATCATATATTTGATATATCTGCATCGACACATGTATAGGTAGGTGTGCGTGCGATTGAGGCTGGGAGATGTTGGGCAAGGCCCAGACGTGCGTAAAATACTCTTCAGACGCGCCTCTATTGTATAATGCGATTGTTAGTAGGAGGCAACAATACGATACGAGACGATATTCATAGACGTGACATGGCTGAGTTATAAGAGGCTTAGCTGCAGATTTATATAAGTTAGTTAGGCGAGCTGTGAGCTGGGAGCTGAGAGCTGGGAGTTGGGAATTGGAAGAGACTAGCGAATTCCATTAGCCAAATGGCCAAACGGCTCAAATCATACGGCCTGGCTTGGCTTGCGTGTTGCAAGTGCTTCCTGCTTGGCGAACATGCAACACGCACTGGACACTGCATAGCCAAACAGAGAGAGAGAGAGAGAGATACAGAGTGAGCGAGAGAGAGAGAGAGAGAGAGAGGCAGAGAAGGGGAACTGGAGAAAGGGAGACTTGTTTGGCCAGTACTGAATACTGGATACTCGATTTTGGGGCAGCAGAAAGTAAAACTCGCGTTGTTGCAACTCTATTTGTTGTTGTTGTTGCTGTTGTCGCAGCTGTTTGTATTTGCTTGAATTTTGTTTTGTTTTTGTTTTTGTTTTCGTGGCTTTTGGGTCCGCGCCTGGGACAGCTGCAGGTGACATACATTTTTCGGCAGCATGTCCTAAAATAATTTTACTTTTTCTCGCCGGCCCAACTCGTTTCGCGACTCTAACTCCGACTACTTTCTCCGGCAGCAATGTTGTCGTTCTTCATCATCGGCTTGGTATGCCTCGCTTGTTTTTCTAGTTAGCATTTAGCACCTTGTCGGGTTCCAATTACAATTGCAATTCCAATTCCAATTCCAGTTCCAGCTTCAACTCCAATTCCAAGGTCGAGCATATTTTCTTAACGCCAGCTGTACAATCTCTCTCTCACACTCTCCCTCTCTTTCTCTCTATTTCATACGTGCCCAGTCTGACTCTCTCTCTCTCTCTCTCTCTCACACATACTTAATTTCCAATTGCAAATTACCAAAATCCGTGTCCAGTCAATGACTTTTTGGCCTATGCAATTGCAGCTGAGTTTCTTGAGGCGAGTCCAAGCTGGAAAGCTGACACTCTGCTACAACAAGAACAACAATAACAACAACAGCAGCTACAACAACATCACCTGTCCAGTATCAAGTGTTGCTGCAGTCAGGTTTGCTTGGGTAATCGATACAACAGGGTCAGCAGACCGCAGCTCTCGGATGCATTTCTTACAGTTCCGCTAAAATCACAAAGTGTTCAAATATTTGTTTATCGCAATCCAGCGGTATATACAACAGATGTAAATAAAATGAGTGAAATAAATATACATATATGTATATAATATTAAGGCTTTCGATTATCTGCAACTTTAGAGTAAGAGGCAGCAAGTCATAAAGAGAACGAGTGAGAGAGAAGGAGAGAGATACATATATATGTGTATACATACATTAGTGATATATGTACCTACTCTACTATATTTAGTCTATAGAGATCGCGATAATTGTTTTCATGTGATATTCCATATTGATCTACAGAGAAAACAAAACTGAAAACGAAATCCTCTCGTAAGTCTCTCGTCATTCATCAAACTTAGCTACCATATTTAATTATGAGCTATATACATAAATATATATACACCAGCTTAGTGTTGGCTAACGGAAGGTTAGGTTAGGTGAGGTGATGTTGGTTAAGGTTAAGTGAGTTTAGCCTCAGCTTGAATTCTCTAAGCGGCTGTCGCTCATGCGCATTAGGTCGCCGCGAGTTGGGCAACGGGTCAGCCCAAAATTGATTAAGACGGCATTGTTCAACACTGACCGACAGTGGGTCGGGTTAATCAACCTAAATTGTTAATAGAATATGAATGCTAATTGATGTTTGGTATGCAATCAGCCACAGCCACCTGGCTGGCCCATTCTCATTCATTTGTTTCTATTCATTGATGAAGTTGTGGCTATGGCCACACCCACACCACTACACACGCAATACACACACACACACACGAGCTTTGGGGCACTCTAAGGCAAAGCAAACTGCAACAGAAATTCATTTTCAGCCAACTCTAAAGCCAAGGTGAGCCACATTTTGGTGCAATGAAAACCACCCAAAAGGAAAAAATTTGACCAAATGGACAATTGGACAAAAATGTAGCCGCATTTTCATTTTCCAGCGGTTTTTGTCTGCACATTTTTGACATGCCCAGTTGTAGATGCAGTCGCAGCTACAGATACAGATACAAATTGTATACATTGGTGAGCTTTTTTTTTTGGGTATATCGAACTGACTCGAATGAATGTAAAAGGTAGAAAAAGGCACTTTCAAATCTTAAAATTCGGTATATACTTGATAAATCGTTAGAGTCGTACCCTCTCTCCGTCTGCGCTCTGTCAGCTCAAAGGAATTCAGGACACCTGAAGCGATCTAGTTCGTAGGTCTGTCCGTCTTTCTGTTCATCTGTTTGTCAGTCTATCCATCCATACATCTTTCGTTCCACTCGTGCTTCAGTTCGTCCATACGTCAGTTTTTCTGTTTTCTGTTCTCTTGTCTATAGCCTGTTTATTCATCCGTCAGTCTAGATCTATATATGTATATATATTTCATTTGCCCATAAGGTCCGCATGCTTACATATATATATGATACATATATACATACATGTATGTATATGTATATCAGGATATCAGGATTCACAGCCAAGTCGGTCTAGGTCTCCACATCTTTTCATGCATCCAATAATCTGCATATTAGAGCTTAAGACTCGAAATATATATATTTTACAAATTATTTTCTACAATCAATACGAACTAGTCTACAAGATTTTCTGTCGGTCTTTCCGTTCGTCTATTCTTCTGTTCGACGAAGCTAACCAATTGAGTTGGAGACCTTTTAAAAGACGCAGAAATCATTGATCATTTATCAATAATTGATGGATAGCTTTGAAATGTTCTATATCTATATCAATATCAATCTTGACCTATATCTATCCGAGCTTTCATTGCCGTAACGCTATTCCACTACAAGCCCGGGTATCTCCCAGTCGTGCACACCCAGCTGGAGCAACCTTACATATTTGAGATACAATTGGGCGGCAATTGTTTAGCTAGCAACCGGTTAAACGCGACCGAGCAACCAAATGCGCATTCAAACACTCGCGGTTGTAATTAAAAGCCAGAGCCCGAGCCAAGTTAAGAGCCATATAACGAGCCCAAGTGCTGCACATCTGTGTGTGGGTATATTACTTGGCGTGGATTGGATTATGGGTTGGATTGGATTGGATTGGTTTGGATTGGATTGGAATGGAATGGATTGGATGCGCGCGGCACTTGTCGACGATTTCCTGTCATTAGTCTAGCTGCGCATGTCAAGGTTGTTTGGCAAGCCCAGCAGCAGCCGCATCTCATAGATACTTTTGTATCTGGCGGTTTGCCGTTTGCATCTTTGGCTCTGTGCTGTGTTTGCTGTTTGCTGTTTGCGTTGGCGCTGCCCAGTTTCAGGTTTGCCACTTGCAATTAAGCCTCTCCACGCCGCTAAACGTCTTTTCAAATGAAATGCAATCCAGTTGTTATCCAAGTAAGTGCATAAGAAAGCCTCTGTAAAGCAAAAGTTGCAGCAGCAGCAGCAGCAGCAGCAACAGCAACAGCAGCAGCAGCAACAGTTGCAACAACGACAACATTTTCATTGCTCTTCACTTTCTTCCATTGGCAAGCTGTTTGGGCTGCTGCAAAAACCGGCACCTCGTTGCAGTTGCTGTTGTTGTTGCTGATGTTGTTGTTGTTGCTGTGGCACATTGCAATGTGGAAAATGTGCGCGCTCTAACAAATTTATGAGCGCCACTTGAACGCCGCAGCAATTGATGTGTATGTAGTGCTGCAATTGCAACACCAGCAACAAGCAACAGCAACAAGCAACAAGCAGCAGCAACAGCTTCTTGCCCCTTAAGCTGCCCCGTGCTCAGCCAACTGCCAGCTTGTTTTTTTGGGAGTCTGTGACAGGTTGCCCCAGGTTGCGATTATTGGGCGACATATTTGGCATACGGAATTCGGAATTCAGCATTCGACACTTGCAGCTGTGCAGCGTTTCGCCAATAGGACAGAGTTAGCAATAGCAGAGAGAGAGACAAAGAAAGAGATAGAGTGAGTGTGTGAGAGTGAGAGTGATAGAGGAGGCGCCCAGATCAACTTTTCTATTGCAATTGTTTTGATCAATCGTATGATCACATGACGACATGAATAAAATGCCTACGATTCGCATACCTGATGATAAAAACAACAACAAAAACTAGAGAAAAAAGGTTAATTGAAATGAAATCGAAAACGCAACAAACGCAACAACGCAACGCAATGCAGAGCAAGGGAGAAAGCAATATTTCTCAGAAATAGCTCAGCATTTATTCATACAATGGTAAACAAAACTTTTACGTAGATTTTTATGATAATTTTATCACAGACTCAACTTGCAAATATGTTAGATAGAGAAACAGAGAGAGAGAAAGAGAGAGTGAGAGAGAGATAACGACAAAGGCCAAGAAGTAGGCAAACAGTTATTCCTATGTTGGCAAATAAGACTTTTGAGGTAAATTCTTGAGAAAATTTTACATGAATTTCATTTACAATGGCAGAGAGAAATGGATGGGGCAAAAAGGAAGTTATGGATAGATAGATAGAGAGAGTGTAGATAGAGAAAGAATGTTAAGAGTTTGATCTTTTATGTTGATCTTAACAAAGCTCTATTATAGATTGTCTGCTTAATAATAAATAGATGAATAGAAAATTTGCTTCGATCAGCGATCTATATGGGCGATCTAAGCTGAGTTGCAGCAGTTTATGCTGAACTGATCATAATTCCCAAGAGCGAAGATTTCCATTAAAAGAGCCTATATTTTCAAAGGAACAACCTTACAAATAAACATATCTTTTCTCTCTCTCTCTCTCTCTCTCTCTCTCTCTCTCTCTCATGGCGTGTAATGCACAATGTGTTCTATATTCATGCTTGAATATAAATATATACATACATACATATTTATTTATTCTCAACTAAAGAAACAGATTCTGATTAAGTCATACTATACATTGTTCTGGATAATTCGGCTGAAACATATGTGTTTATGCACTGCAAAATATACTTTCGCTAAAACACTTTTACAGTTTAGGTGAGGTTCATAAACAGGGAGCCAGAAGTCTATCTGCAAATCAAGGCAAGCTGTTTTATGTAAGAATGCAAAAACGAAAGTCTTGAATTGCAAATTCTTGAATTACAAATTCCATTCCTATAAATTACAGAGATCAACGAGATCAGAATTTACTTTTAAGAAAATCGGAATATCATTTGAGCGAATGCTTTTTCACTCTCTCTATCTCTGCCTACCTCTTCCATCAAATATTTTTCTTTAACAATATCTGTATTTATCTTTTAGCAGCTAATATATATTATACTAGCATAGATGGGAATCCTTTAAATATAGAGCCTATGCACTTTCCAATTCGATTCAATGCAATATTTATTTTCAATTAAAATAGAGTTCCATTAATTCATATTAAAATTCCCATTTGAATTCAGCTAATTCATAGCAATGAAATTGACTGCACATAAAATAGGTATTTTTTCTTCACAACGTAATCCCCTCTCCATTTCCCCCTATCAATTTCTCCTCGCACCCAGTGGAAACACTTCAAAGCCAATTGCATGTCAAACAATGGAGAAATAGAGAATCGAGCCGGCTTTGAGGTATTATCATCGAAAGCCCAAGTTGCAGCTGGATCAATTGAGCAAAGTGCATTGATAGGGCCACTTAAGGCACGCCCTGATAACGTTACGATATAACGATATGTGTATATACTATATATACTGTATGTATGTATAAATATTCCATGCACATATCTGCAGTTGGCCGTAATTGAATCTGAGACGCAACGCAAAGTTTTCTACGAAGGGGGGCTGGGAGGTGGATTCATAGCTGAGGTCTCGCCTGCAATTGACCCAATTCTCGGCTCTTGTTGTTGTTATTGCTTATATATGTATATGTATGGATATGTATATAATGTAGATATATATGTATAGCTTTTTTTGCTATTGTACTGCAGTGCATTGGGAGGCCAGTCATTAAGGCTGACAACGTGGCTGTCAACAGCGTCGGGGAGTGGTGCACGGCGTGGTTCGGTGGTTCGCTTTGGTGTGTCTTGTGGGCTTGTGGGCTACTAGGGCGCTACATTCGCCGCTGGCATTGATTGAAGCCCAATTAAAGTAAAAGAAGCCGCCTTGCTAACGGCCCTAACAGCTCTACCTCCAATGTGGAGCAGTTAGCCAGAAGATGTCTGCAACAAAATTAACATATATGTGCTTATACATACATATGTATATGTATATACATTTACAAGTATATATGTACTTTCATCTACAGTTCAGCTGCAACACGTTTAAGAACAAGGCGTGTCTCCAGATATATTTAGGCTAGATTTTTGCTTAAGCCAAATGTGTCAGAGAGAAGTTTTCTCTGAGTTGCCGAAAGCAATATACCCTTGCTTATGTAATAAGGGCAATGCTAATGGCAATGATCATGATAATGATAATAGATAGTTTACATTTCTTGATAATTATAATTATGATTTTGACAATGATCATTATGACCTTAACGCGCATTGTGATAATTATTAGATAATATAATGATAATGACAATGTCAATGCTTGTAACCGTGATAGAGATAGTTAGAATGACGTTATTAATCATAATGATAATGATAAAATAAGAACAACTAATGATATTGATATAAAGTGAAGAGAATGATAATGAAAAAACTAATGATATTGATATAAAGTGAAGAGAAGAAAAAGATAGAAGAGAGAGATGGAGGAATAGATAGATAATTAGAAAGATAGACAGATAGATAGATAGATAGATAGATAGAAAGATAAATAGACAGATAGATAGATAGACATATAAAATAAATAGACAAATAGATAGATAGATAGATAGATAGATAGATAGATAGATAGATAGATAGATAGATAAATAGATAGATAGATAGACAGATAGATAGGTAGATAGATAAATAGATTGATAGATAGATAGATAGATAGATAGATAGATAGATGGATAGATAGATAGATAGATAGATAGATAGATAGATAGATAGATAGATAGATAGATAGATAGATAGATAGATAGATGAATAGATAAATATATAAATATATAAATAGATAGATGGATAAATAGATAGGTAGATGATAAATAGATAGACAGATAGGTAAATAGTTAGATAGGTAGATAGATAGATAGAAAGATAGATAGACAGATAGATAGATAGATAGATGGATAGACATTTGGCTAAATAGAACCAAAATGGAAAAGGAGACAGAGTACAAGTGCCAAATGAATTGGCGCAATTGAGCATGCCCTATTAATGCAATATTTACGTAGTATTTAAAGAAAAAGTTAAAGCTTTGGAGGCTGCGACTGCTACATGAACTGTAGAAATTTCTTTCTATCTTGTTTATGTATTTTGTTTTTGTCTTCTTCGGCGGCAAAGCAAAAGCTCGGGCAAGACACCGCAAAGAACAAGAGAGCCAATGATCATAACTATTATTACGCTGATCATATGGTTTTATTGTCGAATTTGCCGTCGAGAAACTTGTTTTTGTTTATGTTGTTGTTGTTGTTGTTATCTGTCTGTCTGTCTGTCTGTCTGTGTGTGTTGTTCTTTTTTTTTTTTTGAATGAGTTTGTGCCACTTTTTTTTCAAGTTGCGCATGGAAAAAAGACAACAACAACAACAACAACAACAACAACAACAGCAGCAGCAGAAGCAAAAAAGAATTTCCGTAAACGGGGTCAGCAGCGCGCGTACCGAGTCGCAAGTCTTGGCCAATGCGTCTCAACTCTTTTTGGATACCTATTGACTGTGGAAGGAGGGGTATATACATATGTATCAATATAAAGCCATAAAAACAATATGATATGATGCTATGATCATTGTAGACCTATGTATATTTATGACAGCAGCTGCAGGGTATTTCTTAGTCGAGCACTACCCGATAAAAAAGTCTGTC